>NC_142887.1:25232500-25542500 GCF_051225735.1 Oryctolagus cuniculus
CCACTCACGGGGGAGACCCGGATGAAGCTCCTGGCTCCTGGCTTCAGACTGCCTCAGTTCCAGCCATTGTGGACACTTGTCAGTGAGCCAGCGGATGGAAGATCTCTCTCTCTCTCTCTCTCTCTCTCTCTCTCTCTCTCTGTTGTGCTGCCTTTCAAATAAATCTTTTTTAAAAAATAGTAATTATGGATGATGTTAGCAGATAAAATATAGTACCAATAAACTTTTTTCTAGTGTAAGTACGTCCCATATTCTGCATGGGGTACATTTCTGCTCCTTTTATTCATGGTTTTTCTGACATTCAAATTTAACCGGGCCGCCCACGTCTTCCTTTGCTAGATGGAGGAGCCCTAAAAGATGTTTCAAAAACAGAACCTCAGGAAGGCAACGGGCAACTGCCTGAGAAAGGCGATGTGAAGGCTTCCTGCTGCCTCTCCTGGCCTCAGCGTGCTCATCTGTGAAATGGGGCGGCAATGGTACCGCCTCCCCTCCTGTCCGGCGGTGTCGAGCTGGGCTCCCGGCGGAGCAGCCTGCCCCCTCCCTGCCCCCGGCCCGCAGGGCAGGGATCAGCGCAGGTTTACCCCGGAGCCAGGCCAGATGGGGCATCCGCTCCAGCCAGACAGCAGTCGATTTCCCCAGCTCATTATCCCAAACCAAATTAGGGGACTCGGGGATGCCCCGCCCCCAGCCTGCTTTCAGGCGGTGCCTGGGGGCTCCCAGAGGCGGCCCAGCCCTCACCACCTGGGCCCTCCTCGCTCGCTCAGGGCAGCTGGGCCTCCGCGGACCCGCAGGGAGCAGAGGCAGCCAAGATGGCGGCACAGCCCACCCCCACTCCAACCCCACCCCCAGCCCCACCCCCACGCCGACCCGGAGCTGCCCACTGATGGAGCCCAGCGGGCAGCCAGGAAGAGGCGGTGCTCCCAGGGGCCCTTGCGTGTTTCAGCCCCGAGTGTTTAGTTCACACCACCTGCTGGGGCCACAGGGCCTTCCTCCCTGCCCGCCCCGGGATGGTCCCGCTTAGCCTTGCAAACCCCACAGCCAGCCCCTCGGAGGCCCTGGGTACCACGGGCAGAGGCGGGGCCCGCCCTTTGTTTCCAGGACTTTCTGCAGGAGCCGCGCCCCCTGCCTTCCTCGGCTCCCACCAAGGTTGGCTGCAGGGGAGGGGCAGGGCGGGGAGGGGTCTGGGGACCCCCAGTCCGGCCGGGGGCGGCCATCAGCGCATTTGGAGTCTCAGTCCCGCCTCTCACTGCCACTCACCTGAGGATGCACCTGCCTCCCTGTCGCCTCCGCGCCTTCATCCCCCCTCCTCCGCGGGTCTTCTCGCACCCACTCTACGGATGACGAAACTGAGGCCCCACGACAGGAAGACACCTGCTGGGGTCCCGCGGAGGCCACTGAGCGGCCCAAGCAGCTGCTGCTTCTGGGCCAGGCCCCGGCCTCCTTGTCTGCCTAGGCCGAGCCAGGGCCAACGGGGGCACGGAGAGAGGGGAGTGGGGGACCGAAGCCCCCCTTGGCTCTGCCGGACCGCGGTGCCGGGCGAGTGGGCTGCGGTCCAGCCGCGGGGCACGGGCTGGCTAATTGCCGACGCGCGGCCGCTGCCCCGAGCGGCGACACAGGCCCCTGACAGACATGATTTATGAGGGCTCTCGGCAAAGCGGAACCCACTCAATTGCCTATTACCTCACTTAGCAGGCACCTTGTCACCGCCCGAGCGCCGGGTGTTAAAAATACAAACCAGGCGGCCAGCCGGCCCCAGGCGCGGCCCCTCCACCTGCTCCGACGCCCAGCGCTGGGGACGAAACGCCGGGGCTGGCTTCGCGGTGCCGGCGGGTCAGGCCCCAGGTTCTGGGTGCGGAGGCAGGGGCGGGGCTCCTGTGGCCGACCGCTTCCAGCTGTGCGTGCGCCCACTGCAGAGATGGAACAGCTGAGTCCTAGCAGGCTCGCGCTGCTTGTCCCGGGGGCAGTGGTGGACGCCAGGGTAGGGGGGTCCTGGCTCCACACCCTCCTGGCTCATGCCTTCAAGCCTTCATGCCTTCTGGCAGGGGCAGAGGGAGAGGAAGGGTGGCAGGACTGCCCAGCCCTGGACGGCACAGGCAGGGTGAGTCACTCGTGTGGGCACTTCACTCCTTCGTCGGGTTCATGTTCAGTAGTGACTGCTACCTGCAGTGGCTCCTGGGGAGCGGGAGTCAAACAAAGGGGAGGCACGAGACGGGGGAGGGACGTCCAGCGGGTGCAGGGCACAGGAGTTGGTTGAGGCATCCGGGAAGACTGCCTGGAGGAGGAGGCTCCGGCCAATCTGGAAAACCGTCCTCATGCCTCTAAACAGAAGGCAGGTGCCAAGGAGATTGTCAGCCCCAGTGCTCTCACACTGTCGGCAGCAAAGAAAACCCAGGATTCCCCAGCAAGTGAGATGGCCGCCCGTTCATGCAAGCATGCGTTCATAATTCCACCCGGCGTTGGCTCAGACGGAGCCCCACCTGCCACCGGAAGGGTGCTGGAGAATCCCCCCGCAGCTTGGTAAGCAGGGAGATGCCCGGGGCCCCACCCAGGCCAGGGACTCTGCGTCCCAAGGCTCCTCGGGGCTCGGAGGTGGCTCTGCCTGGCACCCGCTCCAGAACCCCACCCATGCCAGCAGCGAGGAGCCCACAGGGGACTGGCAGAATCGGTGGCAGCTGCGGACAGGGCTCTGTTGTCCTCAGCCCTTACTTGAACCCCTGCGTGTCCCCGGGAGGCCCGAGGGGAGGAGGCTGGGGGCCACACAAGGCGGGTTTGCATGGGTGTGTTCAGCCTGGCCTTCACCAAGACCGCAGGCAGAAAAGCAGCCAGGCGCTAAAGCCCTGTGCCCCGCACGGAGGAGGTGGCCTTGCCGGCCGCCGGCGTGGGGTCCAGATCCAGGAGTGGGGCGGGGGGGGGTGCTGCGTGGACCCTGCTGGGCCAACCTGGGCACCTGGCAGCCCCGTAAGGTCTGGGTGGCATCATCCCCATTTCACAGATGCAGAGACAGGTTTGAAGAGGCCGGGGCCAGTGTGGCCATCTGATCCAGCCCCACACTCACTCCGTGTTTGTGGAAGACGCAGCCCCGGGCCTCATGCCTGTCGGGCTGAGCCACGGGTGGATCCATCCGGTGCTCGGGTGGCATCAGTGACAGGCAACGTTGCCACAGCCCTCAGACATGCCAGACGCCATTCTGAGCCCCGGATGGACGTCACAATGAATGGCTTTTCATCATGACCGCCCACGAAGCGGGGATGGAGAGCACACCCACCGTGCTGGGAGGTGGGCAGAAGGGTCCACTGAGCCCCAGTCCCCAGGCGCCTTCCTCCTCAGAGCCCCGCCCCCGGCCCGCCTAGCCCTAGTGCTTGCTGGGAGGCTGTGGTCAGCTAGGGCCTTAGTTTGCCTTGCCCCTGCCCGCGGGGGGTGGGGGGTGGGCAGAAGCCAGCCTGGGCCAGTGGGCAGAGCCATGGGACATTGGAAGCCCTGGCCCAGCCTGGCTATGGCTCCCTAGGGAGCGTCGGCCTTTGTGGGCCTCCGTTTCCTCCTCTGAGAAATGGGAATGCATCTTTCCAGCCAGAGAGCAGGGCGGAGACCACGGGAGCCAATGCAAGTCGCACGCCCTGGGTTGGTGGGGATGATGATTACAGGGAAGCCAAGGAGCAGTGGGCGCAGCTGGCTGGGTGCTGGGGTCCTGGGGTCCTGGGGGCAGAGGCAGGGGCCGCCTGACTTCCGGGCTGGGCGCCCTCAGCCAGCACAGGCGCCGGGGTTAATCCCACTTTCTGCTAACCCACTAGGCAACCCGGGGCTGATCACGAAACCTTTCTGGACCACCTTTCTCAGCCTCAAAACAGGGGCGATCACAGAGGGCCAAGCTGGGATCCCCATCAGGCTGCAGGCGCCATTTGCCTTTTGATGGGTCACCCTGGGGAGGTGAGGGGGCATGGCTAAGACCACAGAGCACACAGACAGCAGCAGAGGGGGAGCCCAGGACCCCTGCAGCACCCAGGTCTAAGGTGGGAGAGGGCCTTGGCCAGAGTGGTAGAGGGTGGGGATCAGGGAGGCAGAAACCACAGGCTCAGCATTTGCAGGAACCAGGCTAGGCCAAGGCCAAGGCCAAGTGTCTGGACTGTGCAGAGCCCCCCCCAGCAGAGGGCAGGGTGTCTGGACGGCTGCAGCTGAGGGGTGCACAGGGCTGCAGGCCGCGTGTGACAGGCGGCTTTTCGGTCTGTGTGTGTGCACAGGTGTTCGTGTGCACATGTGGTGGGAGCGTGTGTGCATTCATGCATGGGTCAGTGTGTGCACTCATGGTGGATGGGTGTGTGCATGTGTGGCAGCCATGTGTGTGCACATGTGAGTATGTGTGTACACGTGTGTGTGCACATGTGGGTGGGTGGGTGGGTGCATGCTTGCACGGGTGGCAGGTATCTGTGCACATGCGGTTAGTGTGTGTGTGCACTGGTGCCGGGCGGGTGGGTGTGTGCATGCGTGCACGGGTGCACATGTGCTTGATCTGCCCCCGACCCCCACCCCCGTTAACACTCGGCGTCTGTTCACTCCACTCCTGCTCTCCCGGCCCCGGTTTGCCGGTCCGCTCCCTCTCCCTCTGCTGGGGGCTCCATGGGTCATGAAAACCAAAACAAGCCTCCGTGCTGATGGCTAAACCAGATGCCCAGGCCCCCTCCAGCCTGAGGCCCCCTCTCTGGGTCAGCAGGAGCCAGACCGAGCTGCCGGGAGGCCCCGCCCACACCGCGGCCGCCCGTGGGGGGCCTGGGATCCCGATGGGGACCGGGCCAGACGCGGGGAAACCCAATCTCTGACACATGGAGGTCATTTGCAGAGGAGCAAAAATCCGTGACCAACTCCAAATGGAGGGGGAGGGGCCCACGGGGCCAGCGGGAGACGGGGCCGAGGCCAGCCCCAGGCCAGCCACGGCCCACACCGTCCAAGGCTGTCTCAGCCTAGCTCTCTCTGGGGCCTCCCTGGGCGTCTGTGTCCTCTGCTTTGAGTCGGTGCACCTGGCCCTGCACCCAGCACACGGAGTTCACACAGCGATGTAGACAGAGGCTCCGAGACTTGTGTGACCTGCCCAAGGGCTCACAAACCAGCGAGCTCCCCAGGAGGCTCTGAGGAAAGCCACATGCCCACGGAGAAGGGACGGAGTGGCTGCTGTCCAGCTCCCAGCCTTCATCTCCCCCAAGGCAGCTTCCTTTGCTTCTCATTATACTGAAGGCCTCAGGACCCCCACCACCAGCCTCCACCATTATACTGAGGACCTCACGACCCCCTCCCACCATCCACCATTATACTGAGGGCCTCAGGACCCCCTCCCACCATCCACCATTATACTGAGGGCCTCACGATGCCCACCCCGGCCTCTACCATTATACAGAGGGCTTCAGGGCTACCTTTCAGCCCCCACCATTATACTAAGGGCCTCAGGACCACCACCCACCATCCACCATTATACTGAGAGCCTCAGAACCCACACCACCAGCCTCCACCATTATACTGAGGGTCTCAGGACTCCCACCCCTGGCCTCCCCCGAGTTGTTCTCGTGGTTTATGGAGCAGACTCACGTGCCACAGAGGCTACCAATTTAAAGTGACAGTCCCATGGGGTTTTGTGCTTTCTGGCATATTGCATAATTGATGTTTGTGACCATAGGAGAGAATATTGACAGGAGAGCTATCATTGGAAACATTTTTAAGTGGCCGATTGATGATGTTACACAACCCCCTGTGCTACCTATTTCCAAAACGTTTCAGGCCCCTAAGGAACCCTGCCCACATTGAACAGTAGCAGGATGTGGGTTGGGGACAGCTCCCTAGTTCCCACCCCCACCCCTGGCCACGGCCACTCTGCTCCCCATCTCAGTGAACATGCACGTGTGTCACATACATGCAATCACGCAACACTCGTCTTCCCCGGTCTGGCTGACGTCACACGCCGTAGCCTTCCCAAGGTGCGTCCCCGTTGGAGCACGCGTGGAAACCTCGCTCCTTTTCACGGACCAGCCACACAGTGTGCAAGAAGGCGCGTTTGATCATCCGTCCATTCACACACTCACAGATGCGCGGGCAGCTTCCCGCTCTGAGCTGCTGTGGACTCTGCTCTGGCGCAGCGGGCAAAGCTGCTGCCTGCAGTGCCGGCATCCCATATGGGCGCCGGTTTGAGTCCCGGCTGCTCCACTTCCAATCCAGCTCCCTGCTGTGGCCTGGGAAAGCAGTAGAAGATGGCCCAAGTCCTTGGGCCCCAGCACCTGCATGGGAGACCTGGAAGAAGCTCCTGGCTCCTGGCTTCAGATCGGCACAACTCTGTTGCGGCCAATTGGGGAGTGAACCAGCAGATGGAAGACCTCTCTCTTGCTCTGTCTCTCCCTCTCTAACGCTGCTTTTCAAATAAATCAATATTTTTAAAGGTATTCTTTATAGATGAAGAAACTGGGGACAGAGAGGGGCTCACCGTGGCTGAAAACTCGAAGCTGGAAGGTGAGAGGAGCCCGATGCAAGTCGCTGGATGCAAGGAGACCACAGGCAGCAAAGCAGTACCCCACCCCCTCCCACCCCTGCCCGCCCCTCACCATGGGGGGTCCACGTGCCCTGGGCCAGCTGAGCCCCATCTCCAACTTGCTGTGTGACCACAGGCGAGGTTAGCATCCTCTCTGGGCCTGGGTCTCTGATCTGCGACCCAGAGGAGACGCCCATCTGGGGGCTGGAATTTGAGGCTTCTGGGCCTACCCACCCCCCAACCGCCCCCTCCCCCAGCAGATTCTTCCTCTGAGCCCAGCTGGACCCCACAGCCAGCCCCTCCTGCCCACAGGTAATTAGAGGAAGGCGGTGGGGGGCCCGGACAGGGGAAGCCTCAGCAGGCAGCCCCTCCTCTGAAAGGGGCCCCTCAATGCTGCCCGCCCAGCTCCCCCGCTGTGGGAACAAAAGGCCTCGTGGAGGTTCAAAGCAAGGCGCCGGGCGGGAGGCCAGCGTGGGCGGCCGCAGAGATGGCCACGGGGCTCGTGGCGGGGATGGCCGGTGACTGGGAGCTGTCCACATCCATCAGTCAGCGGTGACAGCTCCTGGGGCCCTGCAGCCCCCCGCGGCCTGGCCAGCTGACCATCCCGGCTGCAGCCGGCACTCCCTGTCCTGCCTGGTGGCCGCAGCCTGGTGACCTGAAAAATGGCTGTGGCTTGAGCGTCCGGCCACGGTGACAGCCCTGTGCCCAGCTCCCCGTTTCTAACACTCCTCTGTGACACTTTGCCTTCTCGGTCACATCAGCGGACAGAGAGCCGTGACAGTTGTCACCCCCATCCTCGTGGAGCGATGGGCTCTGGAGCAGGGTGGCCCAGGGTGTCCTGGCCTGGGCGTCCAGGACACGAGCAGAGCTCGGTTGCTGCTGGGTGACTGTGGTCAAGTCTTGATCCCTCTCTGGCCTGGCTGTGAGAGCAAGGCGTCTTCGCCAAGCTCTGATGTGTGACTCTGTCCCAGGAGACACGGAAAGGAGGGGGCGGGGCATGGGGCAGCTGCAGTGGGACACTGGGCCCCCGCCTCCTCACCTGCCAAAGACCCCCCCCATGCACACACACACAAGACATAGAGAGATGAGCTCACACCTGCAGAGCGCTCAGCCAGGACCTGGCACAGTGCAGGTGCACAGTGAGAACATTCTATATTCAGCGCCTACTGCATGCCATGCGGTTGTAGGCACTAAGGACACAGAGCTGGACGCCGTCGGGGGTGGAGCACACAGACACTAAACGATCACCCAGATGACATCATCAGTAGGGAAGGAAACAAGAATCCGGGAAGAGTCCTGAGAGGTAATATCGGAGATGAGCCTGGAACAGCATTGTAGGCACAGGGAACGGCCAGTGTGAGTGCTCAGATGCAGGGCGTGAGGGTGTCTGAGGGATACGACGGCGTCTTCTCTGGATGGAGCAGAGCAAGGCGGACAGGGAGCCCAGGCAGTGCAGTGGTTAAGCTCAGCGGGTCTGCATTTCCCTTCCAGTGTTTCCTTATTAGCTGTGTGTCCTTGGGGAAACGGCTTAGCCTCTCTGTGCTCCAGGCCTGTGTCGGCCATGATCCTGCGGGGAGGAGCTGCCTGGGAGCTCTTGGTTCTGTATCAGCGCCGTCATCGGCATTGTGAAGCCATTTGACGGCCCCCCGAACGTCCATAGCGGGAAGATGACTCAGTGAGCAGTGACAGGTGCACAGGCGGAATCGCGTGTCCCAGCGACACCGAGTCAGCTGCAGCGTCACGAACCAGCGCACTCAGTCTCGCCAGAGGACGTCCAGCCAAGGCAGCAGCCTCAGAGTAGACACACAGGACGCTGGCGTCGAGGGCAAGTTGTCAAACCAGCCAAGGCAGACGCCGCCGGAGCTAGGAAAAGCAGTGCCAGGGACGGAGACGGTACCCACCAGGGCGCCCCTCTGCCTTCTTCCCCTGGTTGCTCTGATGCAGTGTTTGCCTCTGCTTTGTCCACTGTTGGTCTTCTTTCCACTTGATCGTGAGTTCCCTGAGGTCCGGAATCAGCTTCCTGCCCTATTCCTTCAGGGCTGTGTCCCCAGGGCCGGAAACAGCACCTGGAACACAGTTGGTGCTCAATACATTCAGGGTACGGGGCCAGTGCCATGGCACAGCAGGTTAATTCTCCACCTGTGGCACTGGCATCCCATGTGAGTGCAGGTTCTAGTCCTGGCTGCTCCTCTTCCAATCCAGCTCTCTGCTATGGCCTGGGAAAGCAGTAGAAGATGGTCCAAGTCCTTGGGCCCCTGCACCCACCTGGGAGACCAGGAAGAAGCACCTGGCTCTCTGTCTGTCTCTCTCAAATAAATCAATAAAATCTTTAAAAAAAAAAAAAAATAAGTGCAGGGTTCCTGGAATACAGTTGGTGCTCAATACGTGCAGAATGAATGGAGGGCAGAGGGCAGAGAGGGCAGAGAGGGCAGGAGGAAAGGAGAAAGGGAAGAGGATGGAGAGAGGGCAATGGGCAGGAGAGGGAGGGAATTTGCACAGGGCCTTCCCGGCACAGAAGAAAACCCTGTGGATGCTCCCAGATGGGCCCACACGTTGGACAGAGAGATGGCGGAGGGCGCCCCTCCTGGGCTCTGCTTCCCCCCTACAGGGCCCTGCTGCTGCAGCCCAAGGTCCCTGACCCCTGACTCCTGCATGGAGGGGGAGGGGAATGTGAGCCTTGGCCACGCCTCTGGGAAAGAGGACAGGAGGTGGGGTCCCCACGCCTGGCACAGGGATGCCCAGTCTGGTACAACAGAGACATCTCCCCTCTGAATCCGGGCAGCCTGAGGAACACGATGCGGTGGGGCTAGGCCCAGCGCTACCAGGTCTCCCTCATGGTCTGCGGTCAAGGTCCCCCACTCTACCCTCACCTGCCAAGCCAGAAGCCCAGTGCACCTGTGCCCAGGTCCCATGGACTCTTGCCGGCATCGCCCACTGCAGCGGGGTCCACATGGCCCCAAACCCCTCCTGTCTCCCGGACATGCAGCCACCTCCTGCTCCCCACCCATGCCCTGTCCACTCAGACCCATCCCCCTAGCTGGCCCCAGGTCCAGCAACTCTCCCCACCCCCACTGTGCCCCAGCCACTTCTTCTGGTCCTCCCTGCCACAAACTTATGCACACATTGTTCCCACCCCTCCTCAACTCCCAGAGTCCACCCCCCTCTTATTTCTATGCCCCACTTCCACCAGGAAGCCTTCCTGCATTTCCCAGGCAGGGTCTGGTGCCTCCTCGGCTCACTCGCAGCCCCCTGGGCTTCCTGAGACAAAGCCTGCTGCCCGGGGAAGTATGAGTCCAGGAGGTAGGAGCCCTGTTCTGTACATAACTGGATCCCCAGGGCTTGGCCAAGGTCAGGCTCAGGTTGAATACCTATTGAATGGATGGGTGGATGGATGGATGGATGGGTGGATCTGGGTGGGTACGGAGGAGAAGGCATGAGGCAGGGGCAGGGCCAGTGAGGGGCTGGGGCTGGGAAACCTCTCTGGGAAGCCAGGAACCACTGGCCATGTGGCCTGGATGGAGGACCACTCCCCCTTGGAGCCCTGCAGGCCACCTTGCTGTCAGCCATCCCTACGACAGCAGGAAGGGGCCTTGTGCCTGTAGGTGGGAAACTGAGGCTGGGGGAGGGGACACCACACAGCTACTTAGGGGCCCCCGAGAGGCAGGTGGAAGCCAGGTCCAAGGGTTTCAGTGGTCCCCAGAGTGACATCTAAATAACACCTTTTGCTTGTTCATCTTGGCAGCTTCCCTGCGTGCCAGTTTCCCTTCCCTGCGGAGGACACGGGGCGCGGGTCCCAGGCTGCCCAAGAAGGGGTGAAGGCAGCACGGGCTGGGTTTCTCATCACTGCATTTCACTTCCACTCTGCTTATTTTTGTTGTTTATCAAAGTTGTCTTGTTTGAAAGGCACAGTGATCTCCCATCCACCAGCTCATGCCCCAAATGCCCACGATGGCCAGGGTTTAGCTTAGGCCAAAGCTAGGAGTCATGAGCCCAGCCTCAGAGACCCCATCACCCACTGCCCCCCAGGGTGCGCATCAGCAGGAAGCAGAGCCCGGACTAAAATCTGACCTCTCACATACGGGCTGCGGGCGTCCTGGGCAGCACCGTGACCACTGAACCAAAGCCCTGCCCCATCCATGCTGAGTTTTAGCTGCCTTCTCTGGGTGGCTGCTGATACTGGTCTCCCATTATTTTCAGCGATAGAAAGTTCCCTTTTAAAAGTATGATTGTGCATTTAAAGTGAGTCAACTTGGCCGGCGCCGTGGCTCACTAGGCTAATCCTCCGCCTGCAGCGCCGGCACACTGGGTTCTAGTCCCAGTTGGGGTGCCGGATTCTGTCCTGGTTGCTCCTCTTCCAGGCCAGCTCTCTGCTGTGGCCCGGGAGTGCAGTGGAGGATGGCCCAAGTGCTTGGGCCCCGCACCCCATGGGAGACCAGGAGAAGCACCTGGCTCCTGCCTTCGGATCAGCGTGGTGCGCCGGCCACAGCACGCTGCTGGAGCGGCCATTGTGGGGTGAACCAATGGCAAAGGAAGACCTTTCTCTCTGTCTCTCTCTCTCACTGTCCCCTCTGCCTGTCAAAAAAAATGTAAAAAAAAAATTAAAGTGAGTCAACTTATAAAGAAAAGCAGTAAGTAAATAGTGTAGGCAGTGCTCAGTGAAACTGAAAATCCACAGAACGTGCTTCCTGCCAGAGCTGATCATGTGGCCAACTCCACGGGGCAGGATTTGTCCTAGGTGGCCGAGGACAGAGCCTGGCCATAGCAGGTGCTCCATAAAGACTGGTTCAGCAGAGACAGAATGGAAAACAAAGCCTCGTGGAGATGGTCCTTGCCCCGGGACTGTGAGCTCCTGCTTGTTCCAAGATTCAGCGAACGTGGACACCAGAGCTCTGAGGTCCCTGGGTCTGAGGATTCCACACTCTGTGCTGCTTTGATGCCACCACTCTCGGTCCTAAGGCCCTCTGGGGGCTCAGGTGCCCTGTGGGGGGTCTGTCCAAGATGCTGAGAACGTGGGTGTATTGTGTGGTGGTGGGGTGGCCAGAAGAAGGTCCTGCAGCCAACGCTTAGAGGACGAGATGAGGAGACAAGGGGTGGGGGAGGAAGGGAGGGAGGAGGAAGGAAGGAGGGAGGGAGGAGGGAGGGAGGAGGGAGGGAGAGAGGGAGGGGAGGAGAGAAAGAAGGAAGAGAAGGAAGGGGAGGCAGAGATGAGGAGGAGAAAGGGGAGAGAGAGAGAGAGAGAGAGAGAGAGAGAGAGAGAGAACCCTTAAACACACAGCCTGGCCCTCATGAGCACTTCCCCCCAAGTCTCCCCTCAGAGAAAAGGGACAGGGGTGCCTGCCAGCCTCCTCCTGCCTCCCACAGGCTGCAGGTCCCCTGGGCAGTGCCCCTCCCCCTCCTCACACAGGAGCACTGTGGGGACATGGAATCCCCTAGGTAGGCATTCGGAGGGAAGAGGATGTAGGAGCTGTAAAATCAACCTGGTGGAAAAGCCAATGTGTGCTGGATCTCAGACCCAAGGGCAGATGCCAGGACTGCAGAGCCCCTCCGCCTTCAGCACCCTACACACCTCACCTCCCACGGCCTCGCAGAAGCCCCATAAAACACGCAAGGTTGCCCCACTCTACAGAAGAGGGAACTGAGGCCCAATGAGATTCTATACCTCAGCCAGGTTGAGTGAAAAGAGCTTAATAAAAACTGGATGAGAGAATTGGTAGATGGGGATGGGTGGATAGAGAGGTGGATGGATGGATGGATGGGTGGGTGGGTGGATGGATGGATGATGGGTGGATGGGTGGATGAGTGCATGGATGTGTAGGTAAGTGGGTGGGAGACCAGGTAGGTGGTGAGTGGCTGGCTGGGTGGGGGTGGTGAGTGGCTGAATTCAGGAAGGAAAGGAGGGGATGAGTTGATGTGACAGCGGGGCAGGTGGCCTATCCTGGTACAGGGTCTCTCCCTTCCCCCAACATCATTCCAACCAGCCTCCACCTCTCACCTGTCCCTGTCCCAGACAAGCCCCTCTAAGCTACTATCAGGATAGTGATGACAAGAAAGATGTAAAGAGATCAAAACCCAACTTAGGGTATGGGGCATCCACCAGAGAGGCCAGAGCCAGCCCTGAGAACAAGAAGCCTGGTGGATTTGAGGGGCGGGACTGAGAGCCACAGAATGAAGCCTTGCTAGCCAGAAGGGGAGGAGGGTGTCGGGGTGGCGCCGGCCTGCCTGTCTACAGTCCAGACTTGGGGTAGGGCTGTGCTGCAGTGGGTTAAGCCCCTGACTGGGATGCCCTCGTCAGAGAGCATGGTTCGAGCCCCAGGTCCTCTGCTTCCAACCCAGCCGCCTGCTACTGCACTCCTCAGCCGGGTGATGGTTCCAATAGCTGAGTCCCTGCCAGCCATGTGGGAGAGCCCCACGGAGCTCCAGGCTCCTGGCCTCCGCCTGGCCCTGCCTCGCCATCACAGGCATTTGGGAAGTGAATCAGAGAAGGAAAGATCTCCTCTCTCTCTCTCCCCCTTCAGATAAATAAACATTTTTTAAAAGATTTTCTTTATTTTATTTGAGAGGTAGGGTTACAGGCAGTGAGAGGGAGAGAGAGAGAGAGAGAGAGAGAGAGAGAGAGAGAGAAAGGTCTTCCATCTGCTGGTTCACTCCAAATGGCCACAACAGCCAGAGCTGTGCCGATCCACAGCCTGAAGCCAGGAGCTTCCTCAAGGTCTCCCATGCAGGTAGAGGGGCCCAAAGACTTGGGCCATCTTCTACTGCTTTCCCAGGCCATAGCAGAGAGCTGGATCGGAAGTGGAGCAGCCAATACTCGAACCATCCATATGGGATGTCGGCACTACAGGCGGAGGATTAACCTACTTCGCCATGGCACCAGCCCCCAAATAAATATTTTTTAAAAAATTAAAAGCCACAAGTTTTGAAGAGAGGACTGGCATAGGTACTGATGTTTTGCCAAGGACGCCACGTGGTGGGAACGAGCAAGGAGCAGGGGGTTGTGTGCAGCCCCCCCCAGGGGAGGGGGGAGGGGCAAGGGTCACTTGCAGAGGCTGTGCAGCCCCCAGGGGGTGAGGGACAATGGGTGGGGGAGAGGCAACTGAGGGTCCATTTTCAAGGGGGACTGACCCGGTGTTGGGAGCCGGTTGTGGGGAGCAAGCGCAGGGTGAGAGGCTGGTGGGACTCCCTGTTTCCGGGCTTGGGTTTGGCCAGGTACCAAACTTCAGGGGACTGAGGTTGTAGATGGGAAGACCAAGTCCCTCTGTTTATTCCAGGACTCTGTCTGCAGCACCTACCGTGTGCCCCTGCTGCTGTCCTGCAGGACTGGCCTCACAAGGGAAGTTCCACCTCCCCCACCCAGGCCACCCGGCACAGCATGTACCCAGCCACGTCACCCACCGGCTCACCAAATCCCCCAGGAGTGACAGCAGCAGGTGTCTGGGGTGTCAGGTTCTCCTGCTCCAGCCCCCTCCCTGCCCCGGCCCCCAAGACCAGCTGGCCCGGTGGCTGCCATGTCCAGCCTCCTCCAGCAACCCTGTGCCCCCCCCCAGGGTGCTAACTCCACACCCCCTGTCTCCTGGACACACACACATGCACGCACGCACACATGACTTGCACAATGGCAGCCTAGGGCACCCCCCAGGGTCCATGCCCTCCCCGCAGACAGAAGAGCTACCAGCTGGCCCACAGCAGCCAAGTGACCTTAGCTGGACCTCATTCCAAAAGCCATCACCCCGGGAAGATGTCACCTGTTTAGCCACCAACTGCTTGGGCACCTCCTCCGTGCCTGCCAGGACCGGGGCAGACGAACACTGTGACCCCACCCTCCCCTCTCCACATCCCGTACCCGCTCCTGCCCGGATTAATCCACAGGGATTTCTGGAGACAGGGCTGCTGGGGAGGCTCAGGGAAGACAGGGGCTGACCACAGACCACAGTGTCCCATCCACCGCGTCTCCATCCTCACCGCGCCCTTGGCGCCGACAAGGGTTAGCTGGGGAAACTGAGGCTGCCGGAGCCTGCCCAGAACACAAGCATCTTCTTCCAGTCACGCCTCGGCGGACGGAGAATGGCACACAGCCAGGCGGCCCCCAGGCTCTTGGAAGGGGAGGAAATACCCAGACCTGGGCGGTGTCTCAGGGGTCCGGGGGTCTGTGGAGGGCTGGAGGGCTCCCGTGCCCCTCCGCCCCCCTCCCGGTGCTTCTGATTCTCTCCCTCGCACAGAGACAGACTCTGCGAGGCTCCCAGATCCCCCCTCCCGGCGGCCAGGGTTACACAAGGCTTTGCACGCTGCTAAATTTAGAACGGCAATGTGACCCTCAGGACAGAGTGAAAACAGGCCGGAGAGGGGAGAAGGAGGAGGGCGGGGACCTACCGGCCAGGCCCTCAGCACAGTGGACAGGGGTGGGGGGGTGATTCCCGCTGACCCCAGGGACGGCTCCCGAGGCGCGGGACTGGCCCAGCCCGGGCAGCGCTGGGCGCCTGGTGCTCTCTAGATTCCGCCCCAGGAGGAGAAGGTGAGGGCAGGGCCTCAGAAGGGGACCTGGGGACACGCAGTGGTCCTCGCTGCAGGAGGAGCAGGTCTACTTCCCCGACAGTCTTCCACATGAATGACGGGATGCGTCGAGTTAATGAGCACTGGCAGGAAACGGCTCAGAGAGACACAACCTTGTACCTTACGAGAGTCTCACCTCGTATGCACACCCACATACGTGCACTGAAGCCTCGTGTGGACGCCCACACACAGGCACACACAGACACACACATGCACACGCACATATGTGCACTGAAGCCTTGTGTGGATGCCCACACACAGGCACGCACAGGCATGCACACACAGACACATGTACACGCACATACGTGCACTGAAGCCTTGTGTGGACGCCCACACACAGGCACGCACAGGCACACACAGGCATGCACACACAGACACACACATGCACACACACATACGTGCACTGAAGCCTTGTGTGGACGCCCACACACAGGCACGCACAGGCATGCACACATGCGCACACACAGGCATACACATACGCGTGCACACAAACACGTGAGCCCGGGAGGGAAAAGACGCCAGGAAGGCAGAGCACAGGGCCCCTGGAGCACATTCAGTCCCCCAGGAAGCTGGCAGAGGGAGATTTAAGGGTGCAATGAGAGGTAGGGGATGGGCAGAGAGGGGGCTCAGGAGCAGGGATTGAGGGGTCCCAAGGCCCAGATCACTCATTTACATCCTTCTCCTGGGGTTACCCCCAAGGCCCCCAACTGCTTGCCCACCAAGACCTTCCTAAACCAGGACCCTTGCTGGGCAAGGCACAAGCTGACAAGGCAGAACGGGGCCCAGCCCCACCGCCCTTGGCACCGCCTGCGTGCAGCCCCTCCCACTAGCACACTGCAGGGGCGGGGGTGGGTGGCTCAGTCCTCCGTGGTGAGGGGGGGTAGGTGAGGGTCATGGGCCAAGTGTACTCGAGGGTGAAGGCCTTTTCCTCCTTCACAGCACAGGCGGAGGCCAGGGTCTGGGCCTCCTTTGTTCCCATCTCTAGAATGGGCGTCATAGCACAGTGTGACAGAAAGGTCATAGAAGCAAGAGAGCCCACAGAGGGGCAGCGCTGAGCGTGGTGCTGGCTTCTTGCTTGTGTGCCTATTAAGGTGCACACCACCTCCTCCTCCTCCTCCTCCTCCTCCTCCCCTACCCCCACCCCCTTATCCTCCTCTTCCTCCTCCTCCTCATCACTGTCATGTGCTTGCCTTGCTGTTTGCTATACACAGCAGAAGGCAAGAACTGAAAGGAACCAGCCCTTGGAGCCCCAGTCCCAGCACCTTGGAGTGGGGGGTGGTGGGGAATGGAGGCTCCCCAGAGGGGGCAGACAGCGCAGGGCAGCCAAGAGGCTGCTCCAGGCAGCACCAGCCCCCCACACCTGCAGCAAGAGCAAACAAGAACAGGCAGCCAGGGCTCCTGGGAGCCAGGTAGCAGGCCTAGGACACCGTTGCAAGCCGAGGCACCAGCCTCCCTGGACCCCAGCAGCCTGGCGATGGCGGGGCGGGGACGGGCGCCAGCTCCGACACTCCCGAGTCCTCCACCGCAGCGGCCCGAGGCCCCGGCCCTCTGTCGCCGGCTTCCCCCGGGCTCCAGCTCCACGGTGGCATTCTCTTCCCTGCCTGTTACCCAGATGGTGCCTGTCTCTTTGTCCTGAGGGGTTTTCTCCCCTTCCCTTGTCTTTCTTCTTGCTTTCATTTTTTTCTCTCTCTCCCAATTCCAAGGATGAAGGAACAACTCCCTGGACGGCTTTGAGAAGACAAAAGGGGCTTCTGTCAGCCAGCCCTGTGGCAGCCCAGCCACCCAGAGCCGGGGGATATGGAAATGAGCTGGGGCGTATGCAAATGAGGCTCCTGGGTGATTTGCATGGAGGCAGCCCAGGCAGGTGGGGAGGGTTGTGGGGAATTCGCGAGCCTCCCTGCGGGGGCTCCTGCCCCAGGTACCTGTCTTTCCCAGGCAGCCTCCTCTCTGGACGCGCCAGCCTCCGCAGCATGGCCGTCTGGACAGCTGCTGGGGTTTAATCGCAGCTCTCTGGGTAAATAAAGTTGATTTTCTCATTGTTACCTGTGTAAGCACGTAGCTGGTTGGATCGGTCTTCGGATCAAGTTTGGAGGGTGAATTTGGGACAGGGGTGAGGGGGAACTTAAGGTTTTCCTGTGCGACAGGGAAGACGACCACAGAGAGGGACCACGGATGGGGAACACACAGAGGGGTCCCAGCGAGTCCCAAACTCAGGCTTTTCCAGGCTTCCGATAACACGGTGGGGAAGTGCACAGTGTGACAGTGCTGGGAGCAGTGATTTCGCCCAGCAGTGCCTAGGATGACAGATGACAGGTGGGCAGGAGGGAGGAAGTAGCAGAGGGACAGGGGACCTGGGGGAGAGACAGGGGAAGGGAGAGGTGATTGAGGGAGGGAGGGATGGATGGATGGATGGATGGATATATGGGTGATAGGTGGATGGGTAGGAGGGAGAGAGGGAGGGAGGGTTGGCTAGTTTGCTCCAGTTGCACATTTGCGTCTCCAAAATTCCTATGCCCAAGCCACACCCCCTGCCATGGAGGTATTACATGGTGCTTAGCCCTCATGATGGGATTAATGAAAGACAGGAGAGTTCCCCCTCCCCTCCCCTCCCCACCAAAAAGAGATTGGCCACATACGCGCCACCTGAGTCCAACCTTGCTGCCACCCAGCCTCCAGGACTGCGGGGACCAAGTGTCTGTGCCAGAAGTCACCCAGCCGATGGACATGGCCGCAGCAGGACACCAAGGGCTGGGTGGCTCGGGCAGCAGAGCGCATTTGCTCTCCTCCGCTCTCAGTTCTGCGGGCTCAGCTCCCAGGTGGAGACCCCGGCTGATTCTGCGTCTGCCGAGGGCTCCCTCGCTGGCCTGCACACGGCAGCCCGCGCACCGTTCCCCTACGTGGCTTCTGCTCCCTGCATGCCCTGGGCTCTCTTCTCGTGAGGACACGAAGTCTCACTGCTCAAGACCCTATCCTTCGGGCTTCACTGAGCCCCCGATTCCTTCCTTAGAGTCCCCTTCTTCCAATACAGCCACACTGGGGAGTTGGGGCTCCAGTACACCTGAGTTTGGGGGGCACATCATGCCGTGGGCAGATGGGTGAGTCAGCAGGTGGGTGGGTGTGATAGGGACGCCTAACGTCTCCTCTCGTTCTTCCATCTGTGCCACCAACCTCTCGGAAGCCAGGCCACCTCCTGAGCACAGAGGCAGACACTGTCCCACCTTCAGCAAGCCCACGCAAGGCCGTGGCTCCTGCAGGAAAAGATCTAGCCGAGAAGGCCCTGGCTTCAGGCTCAGGCCGTCCGGGACCGCGAGCCACGACACGCGTTTTCCTCATCTGCCATTTCCTCCTCTGTGAGGATGGCGACAGCCCCTGCCCTGTGAGCACTCGGGGAGTGAACACGCAGCACACACACCCGCTCAGGAATACACGTGCTGCCCCCGTGTCCTGCGTGATCCGGGGCAAGGCTGGGCTGTCGGAGTCCACCTCAGCCTCCCCACCTGCAAAGTGGGCAGCCTAATGCCCGCTCCCAGGGGTGTGTGATCCGACGTTGAAATGCAACACAGAGCAGGTGCAGCGCAGGGGAGCTGCAGCAGGTGGAGGGGGCGGGGGTTGGCTTTGGCCCAAGCAGCGCCTTTGCGTGCAACTCTGTGCGTCTCCCTAGCAGCCCGCGAAACGCACCCCGGCCCCTTCCGCAGCCAACACAGAGAACACGAGCAGGTGCCCATGCATTTCTGTGGAAGGAGTGGGCATGGCCGCGCCTGCAGCCCCTGGCGGACGTGGGGGCATTGCCTGGGAAGGTCTCGCATCCTCACCACCCCCCGGCTGCCCTCGCAGAACAAGGTGGGACTCGGCCCTTAGCGATGCTCTCTCCAGCGAGAGCCTTCCGCGTGGCGCCAAGGCGCTCAGAGCCGCTTTATGTCCGTGTTTACGCAGCTCAGAGAGGCTCACCCAAGGGAGGGTCCTTATTTTCTGGGAGCCCCAGAGGAGGGGACTGGGGCATGCGCACTTCGTTGGCTCCCAGTCCTTAGGACCTGAGTTTGGGGTTGAGAGGAGGCGTGGTCCGGCAGCTCCACACCCCAGCCCAGGTGCTTCCACACTCCAGCCTTTGTCTCTGCCTCGGCTGGCCCTGGTCCTCCGAGCCCCGCCAGCCGGGGGACCGCCCCTGGCCCCGGACATGCGCTGTCAGGTCCACTTCTGGCCTCGGCCGTGGGGCCCCTCGGATAACACCGCCGGTGCTGGAAAGCCTCACCCGCCTCCTCTCAAGAACCGGTGGTCCCAGGCCCTCGTCCACAATCCTGCATGTGTAGAAGGTGGAAGAAAACGATGTCATCAGAAACCGCAGTGCCTTGTCGCGTAGGGTTCTGTGACTTACAGTTCTCTCCCCTTGGCTGCACTTGAATATTAAATGTTGTATTAATAGCTCACTCTTAATTATCCATGAGTAATGTACTATGGCTCAGAAATTAATGAAGGCAAGGACCCAATCGAGAATAGTTCCCACTCCTCCGGGTGCCGCGGGGCTGACGGGAGCGGGGCGATTTGCATATGATTTGCATGAGAGGCTGCGGGCCTGGTGGCCGTGGTTGCGGAGGGAAGAGGTGCGGGCTGAAGCCCGCCACGTTCCCACTTCTCCCTCCTGCCTCCAGCTCCTGCCCACGCCGACGTCCCTGGCGGTGTGACTACCGCTCCCGAAATGTCATCGCCATAACAACGATAGGAAGCGGGGGCGGGGTGGTTACGTCATAGGGGCCCCTGGGAGTGGGTCGCCTGGGCTGTGTTAGGGTGGGGGTGGGGGGTCTCGCGATGATCCCTCTGTCCTGTCCCTGCCTGCTCTCTCTCCCCATGGTCTCCCGCCATGGGATGAAGTGGCAGCAGCCGCTGGACCTCCAGAGGGGCGACCCAGCTCCCAAGTAAACCAGGTGGGCCGCCAACAACATGGCTGTTCATGGAGGACTCACCACGGACACGCACACTCGGGTCCACTGCCTAATGCCCACACGCAAATACACGCATGCTTGGGTCACACGCCTAACACCACGTGCAAATACACGCAGGCACTTGCTATACTTTATGGTTATTTATTTCTAAAGATTCCTTTTATTTATTTGAAAGGCAAAGTTAGAGAGAGAGGTCTTCCATCCGTTGGTTCACTCCCCAGTTGGCCGCAATGGCCAGAGCTGCGCTGATCCGAAGCCAGGAGCTTCCTCCTGACCTCCCACTCGGGTGCTGGGGCCCAAGGACTTGGGCCATCTTCTACTGCTTTCCCAGGCCATAGCAGAGAGCTGGATCGGAAGTGGAGCAGCCGGGACTCAAACTAGCGCTCCAATGCAGGATGCTGATGTCGCGGGCGGTGGCTTCACGCCACTGTGCCACAGCACCAGCCCCTGTGTTCACTATTTTTTAAAGCACCCTCCAGAAAATGGTCTTAAGAGGTTACACACAGGATTAGCATTTAACTGGGCCACTGCACTCCCAAGGTTTATGGTTTCGAGAAATGAAAGCCGTGAGGTCCCAGGAGCACTTGCCAATCAGCCCTATTCACTGTAACCAAATGGCAGGGGCAGTCCCGACACGCGCCAGCGACTGAATGGATAAGCAAAGTGCAGCCGAGCCACACAGCGGAATATTATTCAGCCCTGAAAAAGAATGGTGTGCGGACACATGCTACAGCGAACCCTGACAGAGATACAGAGTGAAGGGAGCCAGGCACAGGAGGCCACTTGAACTTCACAGCTCCCCAAGGAGACACATCACAGGGGCAGGAGCTGGGGAGATGGGGGAAGTGGGCAGGGGTAGGGGTGACCGCTAAGGGTGCCGATGTGCCCTGTTGAGGCACTGCAGTGACAGCTGCACACGTCTTAGATCTACTAAAAACCTTTGCACAGGATGTGACTGAGATCCCGATAAAGCAGCTACCACAGCTGCCTGCACTGTCCCATCTAGACCGGTAGCTGTTCCCAGCCGCTGCACACCTGTGCCAGCTGCATGACGTGTGGGGGCGGACAGGAAGTGCCCGGGTCAGGCCTGGCCCTGACCTGCCGCCCTGTGGGTTTTGCTTGTAGGGTCACCTGGCAAGAGCGTGTGCCGTGACACTGAGGCCGCCGGGCAGCTGAGCCAGCCCTGACAGGTGCTCTGGAACAGGGGGTGACACCGAGGCCACGCAGGGCGGGCAGGGCCCTGGCAGGGCCCAGGAAGGGATTTGCTGTTCCCCTGCGGTCCCCAAACCATCACCCTACTCCACCCCACCCCCTGCCGCCCCAGGTACAAAAGGGCCTGGCCCTGTGGCTGAGCCCTGGAGGGACGCCACGGGCAGGAGGAAGGGCACAGTCCCCTGGGGGGTCATGCCCCGGGGAGGCTGCACCTGCTGAGCCACAGCAGACCTGCAGCCTGAGCGCGGTGGCCTTTTAGAACGTGGCCCTGGGCACGTCCCTCCTGCCCGCCAGCCTTCTGCTGGCCACGGCTGCCCAGCCCACACTCCCATCCACCTGCTCCGGGCCTCGGCCCCGCCCGTCCCCGTCCTATCCCCTGGGCCTCAGGGCAAGGTCACCTCACAGAGAGGCCACACGTCCCTCCCCACCTACAGGAGCCAGCTCTGCATGCCGCCTGCCCACCTCTGCCTTTGTTTCTAACTGCGCAGCTGTAAACTGTAGCTCTGTGATCCTGGGGTGGAGCGCTGTGATTTCGCTGCGGGAGAGCAGAGCCTGTGTCAGGTTCTGGGCTGGTTTCTAAGGGCTGGATATGCAGGCAGCACCTGCTCACGAGCGTCCGAGCAAAGCACCAGACGGGCGGCTGTCAGCCCGGCCCCGGGACTGCTCCTGAGTGCTGAGAGTCATTGAAGATGCCATCTGCTCTTTGGTGATGGCTCTGCCCCCCCCCTTTTTTTTTGAAAGGCACAGTTAGAGAGAGAGAGATCCTCCATCTGTTGGTTCACTCCCCAAATGGCCGCAACAGCCAGGGATGGGCCAGGCTGAAGCCAGGAGCTTCTTCCAGGTCTCCCACGTGGGTGCAGGGGCCCAAGGACTTGGACCATCTTCCACTGCTTTCCCAGGCCATAACAGAGAGCTGGATAGGAAGTAGAGCAGCCAGGACTCAAACCGATGCCCATAAGGGATGCCGGTGGCGCAACCTTGGGCACCACAACACTAGTCCCTGGGTCAGACTTCTTGAAGCTCACGCATCCGGAAGTAACGCACCCAGGCACAGGGCTGTCTGGGCTCAGCCATGCGAGCAGGCACGTTCACGGCATCGAGGAAAACCCGAGCGCGAATGGAGGCCCTGGGCGGCAATCCTGGCGCAGGCAGCACCGGCCCTGCTGGTTCCGACGCCGGCAGTGTGGGCGGGGCGAGGGCGGGGTTCAGCTTCCGCTTGTCCGTTTTTCAGATTTCTCGCAATGAATGCTTCTTTGCTCATCAGAGTGCAAAGGGAGGGGAGGCAATTTCTCAGGGTTCCTCCAGGTCTGGAAGATTCTAGAAGGCATCAGCCCCAGAGGGCGCAAAGGCAAAGCCCAAAGATGCAGAGGCAGGCGGAGCCATCTCATTGGGCAGGGCCAGCCGCTGGGGGAGGCTCCCACGGCTGCAGCTCCGCTGGTTCTCACTGGGGGTCTCCAGACCCCTCCTCACCTTGGCCCTGGGCTGCTGGTTTCATTGGGTCCTCTCTGCTCATCTGCTCACTTAACTCAGGTTTCTGCGCCACTGTGGGTGCAGGTGTTGCATGGAGAGGGGCTGGGATCCAGCCTAGCACACAGCAGACAGGTCCTGGCCCTCGTGGAGGTGATAGCGCATAGCTGGTGGCCCCAGTGGCTGAGGGGGACTGTGGCCTGGCTCCTTGGGGACCATGGCCATCCCGCTGTGCAATGGCTTGCGTGTGATTTGTCCCCCAACAGCTCACATGTTGGAAGTGTGGTCCCCAAGGTGGTGATGGAACCTTCAAAACATGTAATCTCATGGGAGACAGGCGGTTGGCAGCACAGCCTTGGAAGGGACTAATGTAGTTCTCACCACACCCCAGCTGGGTCTCTCGGGAGTGGGTCGTTGTAAAAAGAATGAGTCTGGTGGGCTGTTACCGTGGCACAGTAGGTTAATTGCACAGATTTAAAGAGAGAGAAATAGACACACAGCAATAAGTTGTTGTAACAATTGGAGTCACATAGTTGTGTTTTCTGATTTCTTTCCTCTTCTAACAGCCTGGGCACTCGGCGCACAACAGGATAATGCCACCTTGCGTTCATGCAGTCTTTCCGTCTTTAGCTACCTACTTCCGTGGCTGCGCCAAATTTCCGCTAACTGCCCTGTGCATGTGTCCCCAGCCAGCGCGAAACAGTGGCTTCAACAGCAGGCGCTTACTACTGCCCTTGTGGCCCTGGACCGTTACATGGCACCTCTGGCCTCCACAAGCCTCACCTACCAGCACACCTCACGGGCTCATCTGTATGGGGTGTGGCTCGGCTCCACGTGGTCTCCCATCCACCGGCCAGCCAGCCGGGGCTGTTCCCATGGCAACAGCCCAGCTCCAAGCCAGCAGGTGGAAGCCACAAGGCCTCTTGAGTCTTAGACTCCAAACAGGTGTCAAGTTGCATAGGCGACTTTCTATTGGCTACAGCAGGCCATGTGACTGATCCCTGATTGGTGGGGTGGGACCTAGACTCTCTCCAAGGCAGGAACCAGAGAGCCACGTTGAAGAGACCAGGACGGGTGGAAAATGAAGAACCAATTTTGCCATCCATCTCTGATTTTTTTTAACTCTTTTTCATTCAATTTAAAACTTGTTTTTAAACCAACTGTACAACCTTAAATTACATTTTAATGTGCATTAAACCGAGATGATCCAATTTTCCTATCGTCGGTTGCTGGCCATCCATCAACGCACTCCTGGCCACTAGGCACCCGGGCCCACACTCCCCTCCGAAAACCTGTCCCTGCCCGTTCTGGAAGCTTCCATCATCTTCACACATCGGCTCCCCGTCCCAGAATGAACAGCGCAGGAGCCTGCAGGAGCGAGCGCCACAGCCGCCCACCCACCCTCAATCCCCCCCAGGCCCAGCCCACGATGACGCCATCCGTCACTGCCACCCTCGGTGGCTGGGCGCCCCAGGCCCGGCTGCCCACAGCTCAGTGGAACCCTTAATGGTCACGTCCAGTGGCAAGTCATTTATTAGTCTCCTTAGCAGCCAAAGAAAATACGGCCTGAGGAGCCGGCAGGCACGCGGGAACTGTGGTTTTGGTTTTTATGACCACGTCAAGCCTCAGCCACCAGGGGGTGATCCGGGCCTGGGGGGTGGGGTGGGCACAGGCGTCCTGAGCCCCACGAACGAGCGTGGAGAATCTGCATGGCCCGAGTCCTCCTGCGTGGCTTCTCTCTCTCTCTTTCTCTATTCTGGAGTTAGAAGCTCTTCTTTGTGATGGTAAAACCGCCTCCAGAACTCCTCCAGAGACTGGCTACCAGGAGAAATCAGCCATGAGCAGACCTTGGGGAAGGGGGAATATAAGCCACTCTGCAACTGGAGTGAGAATGGCAGGACATCCCCCCCGCCACCACCTAGCCTCAGTTGTTCCCATCTGTAAAATGGGCACACAGCAGGGGCCCACTCTCTGGGTGTGGGATGTCTGGCCCTGTGCTCCAAAGGTCTCTAGGCAGGACCGACTCCTGAAATTCAAGCTTGCTGCCATCTTGACACCCTTAAGAATTTCTTCTCTGAACATGCGTTTTGTCAGCAAAGCCCCATGGGACACGGATGCACGTGGCCGAGCACGTGGCTGAGCCAGAGAGACAAAAAGAAAGGAGACGCCCTCGGTTCAGAAGGCTGAGCAGGGACACCTGCGTCGTGTTTCCCACTGGGCCCTGCGGGTCCCGTGGGCGGCCCTGGGTGGCCTGGTCCTTCCCGGGCCTCGCTAGGGCTCCTCCCCGCCGGCATCGGAGGGGCTGTTATCCTGAGTGACAGCCCATCCACCTGCGTCTCCTCCCTGCCTCTGCCCAGCTCCAGCCTCAGCCCCGAGCACCGCCCACCTCCTCCAGCCTGCAGTCGCCCGGGACCCCCACAAGCCTCCACTCTGGGCTCCAGACAACTCCCTGCCCACCAGCCCTGGGCCGCTGCTTCCGAAACTCCAGGGGCCTGGATGCCCCTTGTCTGCCTGACAGCTCGTGTTGACTGTGCTCCCGCCGCTCAAGGCCACACCGCCGTCACACGGGCCCTACGACAGGTGCAGCAGGCATGGCTTCCGCTCACAGGGAGGCAGCAGGCACACAGAGGGGTTGATTCACTTGCCCCGGGACACACAGGCTCTGAGTCTGGCAGGTGAGCTGCAGCTCCCTCGCCCTAAGGCATCATGGGACTTCTCCACACCATTGCACAGGCCAGGACTTCTTCCAGAACATTCTTCCCAGAGGGCTCCCGCACTCATCCGAGTGACTTGATCTGCTGCTCGCTGTGTGGCTTTGGGCAGCTCGCTTTCCCTCTCTGAGCCTTCAGTGCCTCTTGTTTCCAAAGGCCGTGTGCTCAGACCCACTCTGCCCACCAGCCTGCCTGCAGCTGCTTTAAGGGAACAAGACGGGGCCTCCCCCGGGGGGCCCAAGGCTGTGTCTGGGCCATGACTAAGCAGGCCCAGCGCTGGCCCATCTGCCTGGCCGCATCCGTCACTCCATGCCACCTCCTCCCAGAAGGGCGGGGCCCAGCCTGGACCCGGGCAGCTCACGACGACGTCTTCTCTTCCGTTCGACAGCCTCGCCCGGGCTGCAGCCCCTCCGGGACTCACGCCCTTCCTTCCTGCGCAGGCACAGCCTGGAGGAGCCCTGGGCCCGACCCAGCTCAGCCCAGGCCGGCCGTGACCTTGGGAGAAAATCTGTGCAGAACGCCCTTTGTCCCACTAATCCTGCTAAGCAGGCCTGGCTTCAGCGGGCTGCGTGCACCTCAGGAGATGGGTGCTCACGAGAGACCCATTTCACAGACGGGCAAACTGAGAGGGAGAGGGCTGGAACCAGGCCAAGAGCAACAGCCCCAGCAGGAGAGGCGGCAGTGCCCAAAGGCATCCTCAGTGGGAGTGGCAGCCCTTCCTTGCCAAGGCCAAAGCCCATCCAGGGACCCTGGCCACGAGGGGATGGAGACGCTCGGGCCCCTCCCTCCCTGACAGCATCATCCCTCATGGCCAAGCTGTGTGACCTCGGGCACGCTGCCTTCCCTCTCTGGGCTTTCCCTTTCTCATTCAGCCACACACCTTGAAGGTGCTGTGGACCACGTAGCTCAAAGGCTGACCCACGATTCCCATTACCCGGATGAGGAGACCGAGGCCAGGAGAAAGGGGAGCTGCTGGCCCCGGTCAGGAAGTGCAGGAAGGTGAGCGCAGAGGATGTGGGTGTCCACAGGGCATCGGTGTTTCCTGTGCAGAGCCAGAAGCGGGGCCAGCCAGGAGGGCGGGAGTAACCCTTTCCTGGCCGGGCGCCCCTCGCCATCCTCCCCACCCCCTCCGAAGCCTGCAGACAAAGCTGCCTTTATCCAGGCTGTTGCCGCATTCTTCAGTGACACCAGAGGACAAAGGCGGGGGGCCACCGGCAGCGACAGGAAAGCCTGCCCGCCCCAAACCAGTTTGCAGCCTTCCCACGCCCCGCCCCCACCACCACCAGGCCTCCCGGGGCCTCCCGGCCCAGTGGGGAGCCCAGGGAGGAAGTCTCCCAGGGCCCCGCTGGAGCCGGGGCTGCTTGCCCCAGGCAGGTGGGGCTGGGGCAGCCTGGGTCCTGGCCCTGGCTCTGCCCGACTGTTGACACGCAAGGCCCATCTCCTCCTCCTCTGGCCTTCCAGGCCTCTGTCTCCCCGTCTGTGAAATGGGCTGGGTACCTGCCGGGGCTCGGCGAGGCAGTGCGGAGAGGCTGGCCACGCGGGGAAGGCGAGTGTGGCTGCTGTTGCTGTCACTGTGATTGGCTTCCGGCAGTGCCTGGCCCAGGCTGTTCCCTCTGCCCGGAACGCCCGTCCCCCAAGTCCTTCCTGCCCCTACTAACTCCTGTCTGTGTCTTTCCACGACTGCTGGCTTAGGGGCCTTCTGGGGCCTCTGTGTCCTGTGCCTCAGTGTCACAGTGCCCAGGGCCTGAGTTGTCACTGCCTGGTGACCAACTGTCACCATGACAGGTGGAGGGGTGGACGGATGGGTGGAGGGGTGGACGGGTGTGTAGATGGGAGGGTGTCTGGATGGATGGGTAGGTGGGTTGCAGGTGGATGGGTGGGTGAGTGGGTGGGTGAGCGAGTGTGCCAGACTGGTTCTGGATTGGTTGGATCTAGAAAGAAAAGGAGAAAGGGAGAGAGAGAGAAGAAGAGGAGACAGGGACAGGTGACTTGGCCGCCCACAGGGCAGATGGGGGCAGGGAAGCATAAAGAGGGGTTTCTTTGGGGCCGGCGCCTTGGCGCACTAGGTTAATCCTCTGCCTGTAGCACCAGCATCTTATATGGGCACCAGTTCGGGTCCCGGCTGCTCCACTTCCAATCCAGCTTTCTGGCATGGCCTGGGAAGGCAGTAGAAGATGGCCCAAGTGCTTGGGCCCCTGCACCCTTGTGGGAGACCTGGAAGAAGCTTCTGGTTTCTGGCTCCTGGCTTCAGATTGGCCCAGCTCTGGCCACTGCGGCCATCTGGGGAGTGAACCAGTGGACAGAAGACCTCTCTCTGTGGCTGTAAGTCTGCCTCTTAAATAAATAAGTCTTTTTTAAAAAAAAAAAAAGAGGTCTCTTTACCCAGAACTGGCCCCTGAATTCAACTCTACAAGGACAGCATACTTGCAGGATTTCCTTAAAACTAAGAATGGCAACCACGCCTCCCCCAGACCGAGCCCCCTGGCAAGCTGAGCCCTCCCTCCAGGCCCCCACAGTCTGGTGCCAGCCACTGCCAAGGACCCGCCCACTCCTTCCCATGCGTGTCCCTGGGGCATCTACTGAGCAGGTACAAGAAAGGGGATGCTTGGTCCAGTTTCCCCAGAAGATCCCAACCTGAACACACAGAGTGAGAGAGGGCTTTTTTAAATTGATGTATCTGGGGCTGGCGCTGTGGCATGTGGGCTGGGCCTCTGCCATGGTTCTAGTCCCGGCTGCTCCTCTTCCGATCCAGCTCTCTGCTATGGCCTGGGAAAGCAGTGGAAGATGGCCCGGGTGTCCAGGCCCCTGCACCTGCATGGGACCGGAAGAAGCTCCTGGCTCCTGGCTTCGGATCAACATGACTCCGGCCATTTGAGGAGTGATTTTTATCTGTGTCTCCGTCTCTGTCTGTAACTCTACCTCTCAAATAAATAAATAATCCTTAAAAAAAAAAACTATGTAAAATTAATGTATTCAAAAGGCAGAGTGACAGAGAAGTAAAGACAGAGAGAGAAGAGAGAGACACAGAGAGAAGTCTTCCACCTGCTGGCCACAACAGCCGGGGCTGGGCCAGGCAAAGCCAGTAGCCAGGTCTCCCACGTGGGTGGCAGGGGTCCAAGCACATAGGCCGTCATCTGCTGCCTCCCTGGCACATTCGCAGGGAGCTGGCTCAGAAGTGAAGCAGCTGGGACTCTAACTGCTGCTCATATGGGATGTTGGCACCGCAAGAAGCCGCTTAACCTGCTGCACCACAACACCAGCCCCAAGGGAGGGGCCCCCGATGCTCTAACCAGACCAGAGAGGGACAGATATTTGCCTAAGCTCACACACCAGGGTCCACCAAAGTGAGAACTGGGACATAGGGCTCTGGGCTCCTGGTCCAGCGCTCTCTCCTAGGGAGACGGTTGAGTGACAGCGACCAAGGGAGATGAAGAAGAGGGAGAGAGGAAGGAAATGCTGAGAATGGCCTCAACATGCCCATTTCACAGATGAGGAAGCTGAGGCACAGCGGGGAGGGACAGGACTGGGATTCAATCCCGGGGGTGGGGGGTGGAATTCCAGAGCCTGGTCTTTTGACAAAGGAAGGCAGCTCCTGGATCCATTCCCATGGGCAGAGAAGGAAGGGCCAGGGTCACAGGCTCCCAGCTCCTGACAGATTCTCCATCAATGGCCAAGCAGAGGGGGGAGGGCTTGGGAGGCTCCGCCCCGAGCGGTGGGTGGAAACCCGGCACCAAGTGAGCCTTGCGCTGGGTCCCTGCAGGGAGTGCCGGGTTCCTGGCTGGGCTCACAGGGGCGCTGGCATCCTGCTGGCCCCCTGTGCAGTGTGCAGCCTGGCTGGGCTGGGCGGCTCCAGGAGGCCGGTAGCCTTTCAGCTGGACATAAAGGCTGTGTCTAAAAACAAACAAATGACTTCCGGGGCAGAGGGCAGGGAAGTGGATCCAGCAGGGTGTTGGGAAAGCACGCCAGCCATTCAGTCGGCCCCGCTGGGCTGGGACAGGGACGGCCGGGGATCAATCATGGACCGTGTGTGTTTGCAGAAGGACGTGTGTGGCTGTGACAGCCACGGGAGTCCCCGAGGAGGCCCCCCCGGGGGACACGTGTCCGCCACCTGGACTCCCAAGCCTGCCGAGTCCTGGGAAGCAGTGGCTGCTAAAATGCAGGTTCCCAGGCCCCCAGCGGTAACCCCATGGCTTTAGTTTCTGCGAGGGTCTCCCAGTTACTCCTCTGCTAAGCAGTCAAGGCTGGGGGGATGAGAGGGGCAGGAGTCAGCGGGCAGGGGCAGGATTCTTCCATGGAAGGTGTGTGTTTCCAGAATGTTCCCTGACTGGTAAGGCACAGCCTTACAGCATCATCTGCCAGGCTCTCAGGAGCATTGCCTGCTGCCCCCCAGGGAGCGTGTGAGCTGGGGGCTGAAATGCGGAGTGGAGCTGGGACCCGAAGCCACGCATTCCAATTCCAACACGGGATGTGCTGTACCCAGCAGCCACTCCACCACTCCACCACCCAACACCCTCCCCACTTCTCCCACGAACGTTTGGAGTCCCCTCCCACGGCAGGGAAGTTCCCTCCTGGGTCCCACGTGCATCTCTCTGGGTGTGAGCATCTGGGGCTCCCCCGTCCCCCACACCCTCCCCGCTGCGTGACAGGTGCATTGATGTGACCCCTAAGCACAGCTTCCAGTCCACATGGGGCCCGACTGGAAAGCCAAGGTCTGTCCCAGGGCGGGAGGGAAAGCAGGCGGTGCTGGGTTACTGAGAGGGGCCGGCCAGCTCCAGCGATGTGGTTTCCCAGGGAGTTAACCGTCCAGGGCGCCTTGGGTCCTGCCTTCCATGTGAGACGCATTCCCACTGGCTCTCCTGCAATCAGACAAGAAGCAAGAGGGTCTGACTTCTGGGGCCGGCACCATGGCTCACTTGGTAATCCTCCACCTTGTGGCGCCGGGTTCTAATCCGGTTGCTCCTTTTCCAGTCTAGCTCTCTGCTGTGGCCTGGGAAGGCAGTGGAGGATGGCCCAAGTGTTTGGGCCCCTGCACTCACATGGGGGACCAGGAGGAAGCGCCTGGATCCTGGCTTTGGGTCAGCACAGCGCCGGCCCCAGCGGCCATTTAGGGGGTGAACCAATGGAAGGAAGACCTTTCTCTCTGTCTCTCTCTCTCACTCACTGTCTATAATTCTACCTGTCAAATAAAAAATAATAATAATAATAAAATGAGGTCTGACTTCTTTCATCCTTCACCAACATATAACCTCCATGCGCAGAGATGTTCGGATCGCACAGCCCAGCAGTGAACAGCCCCATATCACCAGGTCCCAGAGGCCCCCCTTGGCGCCCCCTCCCAGTCACCATCCCTCCAAAGATAACCTCGATCCTGACTTATCTCACTGCACACTTACACCCATTCTTGTACGTTCTGTATAAGTGGGATCATACAGTGCGCACACCCGTGCTGAGCTTTGGCCTCGCGCAGATGCATGCATGTTGGCCTGTTTTTGCAACCATCTGCTCATTTTCCTGCATGTGTGACTATTCTGAAATTCATGTATCCATTTTACTATTGATGATGTGTCAGTTCATGGTTGCTGGGTAACAAAGCATCCCAAAGTGTCAGGGTCTAGAACTCGCCGTTTGTGTAGGAGGTGTGGATTGGGCTCAGCTGGGTGGTTCTTCTGGTCTGGGCTGAGCTGGGCTGGGCTGATCTTGGTTGGGCTCACTAAGGCTTCTGCCTTCAGCTGGGGAAGCTCATGTCAGCTCCACCCATCTCTCAGGCTCTCAGCAAACTAGCCTGGATTTTCACATGGCAACCACTGAGTCCCCAGGGAGCAAAGTCTCAGCTTGGAACTGGCATTCAGAGCTTCCATCACGGTGCTGGCCACCGTGAGTCCCGGGACCAGCACAGCTACCGTGGGGAGAGATACAGGTTCTGCCTCCCCATGGAATGAGCTGCACACAGCTGTGGCTCTTTCTTGCAATCAGCCAAGATAGACCCCTGGGTAGTTTCCCGTCAAGCTGTGTAAGCCTGCTGAGAACATGCTACAGCACATCCCGATGATCATCAAGACACATCTCCAGGGGAGACTTTTCTAGATGTGCAGTTGCTGGGTTACAAGGGACACTGTGGATCAGGTGACAGGGGCCCTGCACAGGTGAACAAAGCTGCTGCGAGATTGGCTATGGTTAGGAAGTCCCCAAAGAGCTGTGTGCATAGTCTGAAGCCCCTCCCACCTCCAGGAAGCCCCTCCTCCAAGACATGTCACCTGTGGTGCAGGGCTGAATAGTGTCCCATTAAACTTTATGCCCACGTGGGACAGACGTTTAGTCTAGTGGTTAATATGCCACCTTACAGGGGCTGGAATTTGGCATAGCAGGGTAAGCTAGAGCACCGGCATCCCACATGGGCACAGGTTCAAGTCCCGGATGCTCCACTTCTGATCCAGCTCTCTGCTGTGGCCTGGGAAGGCGGTAGAGGATGGCCCAAGTGCTTGAGCCCCTGCACCCACATGGGAGACCCGGAAGAAGCTCCTGGCTCCTGGCTTCAGCCTGACCCAGCCCTGGCTGTTATGGCCATTTGGGGAGTGAACCAGGAAAAGGAAGATCTCTCCATCTCTCCTCCTCTCTCTGTAACTCTGCCTTTCAAATAAATTTTTAAACACTTTTTTTTAAAAAGATACCAACTTAAGACAACTGAGTCAGGGCCAGCTGCAACACCAGCATCCCTTGTGAGCCCTGGTTCCAGTCCTGGCTGCTCTGTTTCTGATCCAGGTCCCTGCTAATGCTCCTGGGAAGGCAGAGGCGGCAGCAGGCAACAGCTGAGGTGGTTGGGCCCCTGACGCCCATGTGGGAGACGTGGGTTGAGTTCCCAGCTGCCAGGGTCAGCCTGACCCAGCCCCGGCTGTTGGGAACATTTGGGGAGTAAACCAGTGAATGGGGACTCCCATTGCTTGTCTCTCTGCCCCTCTAATAATTTTTCAATTAAAAAAAATCAGTGCCAGCAATGTGGTGTAGTAGGTAGAGCTGCCACCCTGCAGTGCCAGCATCCCACAAGGGGTCTGGTTCAAGTCCCAGCTGCTCCACTTCTGACCCAGCTCTCTGCTATTACCTGGGAAAGCAGTAGAAGATGGCCCAAGTCCTTGGGCCCCTGCACCTATGTGGGAGACCCGGAGGAAGTTCCTGGCTCCTGACTTCAAATCGGTGCAGCTCTGGCCATTGTAGCCATTTGGGGAGTGAACCAGCAGATCAGAGACCTCTCTCTCTCTCTCTCTGCCTCTGCCTTTCAAATGAATAAATAAATTTTTTAAAGATTTACTTTATTTATTTGAAAGACAGAGTTACAGAGAGAAGTAGAGACAGAGAGAGAGGTCTGGAGGTTTGGAGGCAGAGATGCAGGAGCAGCCCTGGAACCCTGGAGACTGGAATCATACCTCTGCAAGCCAGGGGCCACAGAGAGAGAGAGACAGGGAGGGGGAGGGGGGGCCAGGACACAGAGTCTCCCCTGGGGCTGTCAGCGGACGCACAGGCCTGTGGACACCTTGAGGTGCCTACCACCTCCAAAAGCATAGGACAGCACAGGCTTGTGGCTGTTGGTCCCCCCACATTGGGGTAGTTTTGAGGCCATAGCCCTGGCTAGGAGACCAACCCGCGCTCCTCCACCTCCCTGCTCCGTCCTTGGGTCCAGCCCTGGAGGGAGCAAAGGTCAAGTTCCCTTTTTGACCCTTGTACTTGACCTCTTCCTGCTGCCTGGCTCCCGGGGTCATTCCCCACTGCGCGCACCCAGGCCACCGGCCACACACACCCTGGCCTGCTGGTTGACGGTGATTCACGCGCTGATGACCCTGATGGAGGCGCCGGGCCAAGAGCCCCTGTCGTATATCAAGAGGAGAAGCTTGAAGACATACCCATAAACCAGCAGGGAGGAGAACCTGCCGCCGCCGCCGTACACTCACAGCGGGGCCATCTGCTCCACTGCTGGTCCAGATGTGCATGGCCCGATGCCGCCCACGCCCACGGCGGCACCTGCACCTGCACCCGCCCCTTCTCCCACCCTGAGTGCAGCGGCGCCTCTGCCCCCAGGTCCTCCCGGCAGGAAGTGGGTCTGAGTTAGCTGGACCCTGGGCGCGTCACGGCTGTGCCCCAGGGCCGGGCCTTGCTCTCTGCCTGCTCTGAGGTGCAGCCCACGTGGCCAGAAAATGAGGGCTCGGTCTCTGGCCTCCAGCTTGCTATGGGCGCAGACCCTGGGAGGGAGCAGTCCCAACCTGAGTTCTGGGGCTTCTGCCAGCCTTGCAGAGAGATCCAGGCTGCGTTCCCGGCTTCCAGCTTCAGCTCTGGCCCAGCCCGGGCCCTCGCAGGCATGTGAAAGGGTAACCAGTGCTGCAGCTTCAGGCATGGCTGAATCCAGGATCTCAGCAGTGCACACAGAAAGCCACCCGTCTCTTTCAAGGCAAACTTCCTCTCGATTGGCTTTGTTCTCAGATGGGCTCTGCCTGGGGGATGGCGGGACACTCCCTGGGGCTCACACCCCGGGGCTCAGTACACCTTGCAGAGGGGAGAGGCTCGTTCCAGGGGGCCCTGGGGTGCCATGAGACAGCGCTGACTGATTGGTAGTAAGGAGAGCGGAAGATGGGGGGAGGGAGAGGCTGAGCTCCCTCAACAGGAGATCCTGCGATCCCAGCCCGGCCCCTCGGCACCTGGCCAGTCTTGGCAGCCTCTCAGAGGAGAAGGTCTGCTGGGAGAGGTCCCCTGCCACTTAGTCCCCTTGTGCTCTTCAGGGCCTGTCCCGTCCCCCAGACCCTCCCTCTGCCCCCAGCCCAGGAACTGCCCACCGCTGAGATGCCACGAACACACTTGACCCATCACAGCCTTCCACCCAGGCAGTAGTTCCTCAACTCTGCACCTGGGATTTTTAAGACTTACACTTTTGGGGCTCAAAACCCAGATTTTGTTTATAAAGATGTACTTATTTATTAATTTGGAAGGGAGAGAGAGAGAGAGGTCTTCCATCTGTTGGTTCACTCCCCAGATGGGTTTAATGGCTGGGGCTGAGCCAGGTCAGAGCCAGGAGCTCAGGGCTCCCTCAGCTCTCCCCCGTAGGTGCAGGGGCCCAAGCATTGGCCGTCCTCTGCCCCTTTTCCCAGGCGCATTAGCAGGGAGCTGGATCGAAGCAGAGCAGCCAGCGTTCTGATAGGGGATGCCGACGTCGCAAGCAGTGGCTTAGCCCAGTGCACCACGACAGCCCACAAAGCCAGACTCTAGCTGCACCCAAGGTTATCGCAGAATTATTCACAGTAGAGCCAAGATATGGAATCCACCCAGTGTCCATCAACTGACGAGTGGACTCTCAAAGCATTGTGTGGACACCAGGGAATAATACTCGGCCGTGAAAAAGGATGTCATGACGGCAAGTTGGAACTGGGGGACATTATGTGAAACACGCCAGGCACAGAAAGCCAAAAATGCCACATGACCTTGCTCATCTGTGGAGTCTGCAAAGTGGGTGGTGTAGAAGCAGAGAACGGAACGGTGATGGCCAGAGGCCGGGGCGGGGGAGGGAAGGTTCGCCCGTGGGCACGGAGCTGCCGGCCTGGCCCGTCCGCAGCCTTGATGCTCCCCTGCCCGGGAGGCGGCCGCCCATCACCGTAACCCAGTGTGTGCCCACACACAAGCTGGGAGCAAGGCCTGTGAGTGCTCTCACCCCGCGCGAGTGATAAATCTCTAGGGAGACAGAGACGCGCGCCCTGGCGGGAACATCACACAGCGCACACCGTGGCGAAAGAGCACGCGGCACCCCGGAAACAGCGAGCATTTTGCTGGGCCAATGAAAGCAATGTGTTCAAACCAACAGTAAAAAAATAAAATAAAATAAAATCAGATTCTCGAGACTTCAGAGGGGTCTTTGAATCCAAAATCCACTCCCCTGACTCCCTCGTTCTTTTGTCGTCACAACAAACCCAGGGAGAAATGACAGAGCACCCGGTGGTCGCCAAAACGCAGGAAGGGTGGGTGGGCGGGCGCCAGCCCTGTCTTTCACTCTGCTGCTCAAATAAAGAGGGAGAGGACAAGGCGGAGAGGAGGAGGCAGAGGCAGGAAACTAAGAGGAAGAAGAAAGAGCTGGCGCCTCTGGGGAGAGCCCCCAGGACTTGACACAACCTGCACAGGGGAAGTTGAGGCAGACCTCTGCCCACCCTCTCAGACCCCTCCCCATGCACACACACACGTGCACACACATGTGCACACATGCACATTCACACACACGCCCTCCGTCAGCCCCGGAGGCCTCTGCAGGGTGCAGAGACTGAGGGCCGGCCCCCTACCCCTTCCTGGGTCAGGATCCCAAGACCAAGTGGCACAGCCCGAGGATGGAGGTGGGGGTCCCCGTCCCAGTGTCGCCGAGACCTGAGCGACTTCTGCAGTGCTCTGTGCATGTCCCGCGTGGTGGCCTTGGCTGCAGGAGACCCTGGAGCCTTCCGACCCTAAACCCCTCCCAGCCCCCCAGCCTCCATCTGCACCGCCCGCTCCAGCAGGCTCTGTGGGGCTTCCTGGGCAAGCGCTTGGGGATTGCCTTGTCCTGTGTGGTCCAAGCATGGTCAGAATGAGCCAGGAGCGTTGATGCCAGGGGTCAGAAGGCTGAGCACAAGAAAGAGGCCATGCAGAGTAGGGCAGAGGCGGCGTCTTCTACCTCCACCAGCTGCCTGTGGGAGTCAAGCCACCCAAGTGCAGGTTCAACAGTAAAGGAAGAGAGCTGGGGCCGGTGCTGTGGTGTAGCGGGTAAAGCCACCGCCTGCAGTGCCGGCATCCCATATGGGCACCGGTTTGAGTCTTGGTGGCTCCACTTCTGATCCAGCTCTCTGCTATGGCAGAGAAAGCAGTAGAAGATGGCCCAAGTCCTTGGACCCCCGCACCCACGTGGGAGACCCAGAAGAAGCTCCTGGCTTCAGATTGGCACAGCTCCGGCTGTTGCAGCCATCTGGGGAGTGAACCAGTGGACGAAAGCGCTCTCTCTCTCTCTCTCTCTCTCTCCTTATCTCTAACTCTGAATTTCAAATGAATAAATCTTTTAAAAAGAAAAAAGCACTAACTAAATACACAGATACAACATTCTAGAAAATTCTACAGAGATTACCAGCAACGTGGCCTATTCTCTGTCCCTTCAGGGATCCGGTCATCTAATGTAGAGCCCAGTGCTCAGTTTCCATACATTTCTGCTTCCTGTCAGGCACGCAATTATAATGCATGAGATTCAGGGAGGGGACAGGGCTTGGGGTCCTCAAGGTGGAGTCTCCATGCGGCCCTGAGCCAGGGATGGGGGGAGTGCGACCAGGGCCCCTGCCACCAGAACCCAGCAAAGTCTCACGGGGAGCGCACCAGCCTCCATGGGCAGGTGCAAGGCAGCTGGGCACAGGGGCCTGCAGGTCTCAGGAGCAGCGGGGGCGGGGGAAGGAGGGGACGAGGTGGGGGCTACCTGCCAGGCCCGTGGGGGAGGGGCGCGGCCGGGGGAGAGCCCAGGGGGACCACATGTGTCCTCGAGAGGCCAAGGGCACCCGGATGTGGAAATTAAAAAGGAGGAAGGGGCGAGGCAGCCCATTAACCGCCTTAATCTTTCATTTCTGACACAGATCGGGGGTCCTCATTTCAAAGAATTTCAAGCTAATGTCTGGAGGGCAGAAAAATCTATTTCCCAATACGCTCTGTAGCTTTTTCACCAATCGACTGCCCTTCCTGGTACAATCAGGAGAGCATTGATTTTTTTTTCTTTCTCTCCCTCTCTCTCTCTCTCTCTCTCTCATTTTTAATGCTAAAGCATCATCCAAAAATCTATCAATACAAACAGCATCTCTGGAGAAAATACCAACAGTCCCCGGCTGCTGCTTCTTTAACCCCAAAGCTGCTGCTCTGAGAGCGGAATGGGGCCGGGGGGTGGGGGCCCTGTACTTCCGGGAGGACCCCATCTTGGGGAGCGCATCCGTGTCCCCGCCCAGGGCACCTGGCTCCCTAGTGGTGGAGCCCTGGGCACCCTTACGCTGGAGCACCTTGGCAGTGTGACTTAGTCCATACCTCGGGGAACGCTTCAGGTGCTCAGTGATGAAACTCCACAGTCAGGTGCCCCCGGGCCACACGGGGCTCACGGCCACCCCACGGCACAGCCAGTGCCTGAAACAGGGCTGGGGAAGGCCCAGCCATAACCACGCCCACAAAATCACGTGGTCTGGCCCTGCCAAGACAACCGCAGGCAGAACCCAAAATCCATCCACTGCGGGCTGATGTGTAAGCCGATCATTTTTTTATGTTAAATAATGTTAAATTTTTATGTTAATGTTAAAATCTCCAAATGGCCCTTGAAAAAAAAATAAAATAAAGGTTTCCCTGCCCCTGACTTAAAGCATCCCCATCGTGGTAGAAAGTTCTAGAAAGTTCTAGAAGACAACGCTACGTTCGAGGAGGAGTTGGCACGTTTTTTCAGTAAGGAGCCAGGTATTTTTGACTTTGGAGGCCTTCTTAACTAGGTCTCTTCCTTGACTACTCACATCCTGCCTGTGTGTGTTTCAATAAAACTTTATTTACAAACACGGGCAGTGGGCTGGCTTCGGCCCCCAGACCATTGCCAGCTGGCTTGCACTTCTTCAGAAAGCCTAAGGGTCTCAGAAGGTCAGAGATCTTTGGGACAGTAGGAAGGGGCGAGTAACAGCCGCTTTCATCCTGACACCGGGTGGCGTCGTAGGCATCACGTGGTGACATTTGCACCTGTCACTGTGTATAAATTGCCCCTCCACACAAAGGAAAAGCTTCCCAAGGTCAGGCCATCCCGGGAGACGGAGTGCCTTGGACTGCTAAGGTCCTGGAGGATTCCTGAGCATGTTCTTAGCCCCACGTGACCCTCCAGGGGTTTCCGAGGGCTCCCAGGAGAGACGCTAAGGGGACCTGTCTCTCACATCTCCCTTTCCCGAGAACTGCGTTAGTTTCCAGGGTCCTGGCGGAGCTAAGAAAAGCTAAACAACAATAGCAATGAAGGTCAAACCTGGCTGTCCCCAGCCTTTGGGAGTCTGAGAATCCATGGAAAAAATAGATAAGAGATGCGATGCAGAGGCAGGGCTCTATGTGTTTAGGGGGGGTGTAGGTAACTTGGCGGGGCGCATGGGGCTGAGCAGGAAGATCTCAGGACCCCAGTTCCCACTGGCACCAGCGCGGTTCCTGTCTTCTGATTAAGAATTCACCAGTGCAGGGACCAGTGCTGTGGCATAGCCGGTAAAGCCGCCGCCTGCAGTGCCGGCATCCCATATGGGCACCAGTTCAAGTCCCAACTGCTCCACTTCTGATCCAGCTCTCTGCCATGGCCTGCAAAAGCAGCAGAAGATGGCCCAAGTCCTTGGGCCCCTGCACCTGCATGGGAGACCCAGAAGAAGCTCCTGGCTCCTGGCTTTGATCTGGCCCAGCCCAACTGCTCCCAAGTGCTCGTGTCTGTCAACCTGGAGGTCTCTAAACCTCCCCTTCATCCCTTCCTTCCCCGAGCTGGGGACAGGGCAGCCTGGCCAAGCTGGGACAGACACCCCTGTCCACCCCCCAAGCTCTGCCTGTTTCTCCTCCCCACTTCCCTCCCTCTGGGTCCTGCCCACCCTTTGAGACCAGCCCCAGCCCCCAGCCCCCAGAGGTGGTCACATGGTCGCAGCAGAAGCCAGCGACTCCTCTGCACACTGAGGTCACAAACCCGGAACTGGCCCTGATCCGGCAGCCACCAGCGCCCAGCATCCCCAGGGCCCAGAGAGGCCGCGCTGTCCCAGATGTGGACCCGGCTGCCTCCAGCCTACTACAGCCCTGAGCCTAGACCCCGCCCCCCGAGAGGCGGGGCCTCCTCCCTGCCCCCTGCAGCAGGCCCCGATCCCACTCTGGGACACACAGATGGCCCAAGGCTCCGTCCCCACACACTTTACCTTGCACATCTCTTCCTCTCACCTCTGGGAAGCCCTCACCCTCAGCCGGTCACTCACTTGACAACAATCAATAGCATATCTATTCTGTGCCAGGCGGTGGTCCTGAGGCTGGAGCCAGGGACCAAGGGAGACACAGGGTGACCTCGTGGTGCTCACGACCAGTTGGATAGACAAAAAAGATCCGCTCACCCAGGGGTCAGTTCACAGGAGCAAATATGGGAGTGGACTGAAGTCAGGGAAGGCTTCCTGGAGGAGGTGGCAATCACACAGACACTTGATAGATGGGAAGCAGCCAGACACGGGCAGATCCAACGGAAGGGCGTCCCAGGCAGAGGGCAAGGTGTGTGCAAAAGCCGGAAGATGGGGAAAAGCAGCCGGAAGAGACCGGGAAGGAGTGGCCAGAGGTGAGCATGGACCATGGCTCACCACCCCCTGTGCATACCCCGATCTGCTGCTCGGCTGGGGTCCAGGTTCAAATCCAGCCCCAGCGCCTCCCCGCTGGGCGACCTCAGGCCTTGCTGGGGAATGGAGGGGCAGGAGCACCTGCCAGCCGCAGATTGCTGCAGGGTGAGAGCATGTGTGGGACGGGCTCGGCCGGGCGCCAGGCATGTGGGGCGCCCCTGGCAATGGACTCGAGACAGCCAGCCAGCCCGCCCTGACGCCGGGCAGGTCTAATTATAGATGCCCAGAGGTCACTTTCCAGTGCCTTGTGACTCGGGACGAGGGCCAAGGGAGTCTCTGCCCGCAGGCCGGCCAACTCCCAGCCACTCCTGGCTCTGCAGCTCCGGCCAGCCCCAAGCAGGGCCCGGCAGACCCGACCAGCGAGGAGCCAGTGGGTGTGCCTCAGTTTCCCCGCCTCTCAAGAGGCGCTGTCAGGGGGACACGGAAGGGGCTCCCGTGTATGGCAGGGCCGCAGTTCTGCCCCCCCCCCACACCACACACACACATGCACACACATGCTCACACACATGTATGTATATGCACACACACACACCCATGCATACACACGGGGAAGGAGCTACCTTGAGATGCATTTCCCAGGCTTCCTCACCTTCCTTCAACAAAACTGCTGAGCCGCTTGGCAAGAGCGGCCCTGGGCTAAACACAGGGCAGGCCAGCGCCGCGGCTCACTAGGCTAATCCTCCGCCTAGCGGCGCCGGCACACCGGGTTCTAGTCCCGGTCGGGGCGCCGGATTCTGTCCCGGTTGCCCCTCTTCCAGGCCAGCTCTCTGCTGTGGCCAGGGAGTGCAGTGGAGGATGGCCCAGGTGCTTGGGCCCTGCACCCCATGGGAGACCAGGAGGAGGCACCTGGCTCCTGGCTCCTGCCATCGGATCAGCGCGGTGCGCCGGTCGCATCGCGCTGGCCGCGGCGGCCATTGGAGGGTGAACCAATGGCAAAGGAAGACCTTTCTCTCTGTCTCTCTCTCTCTCACTGTCCACTCTGCCTGTCAAAAAAAAAAAAAAAAAAAAAAAAAAAACACAGGGCACAGCCGCCCACGGGCGTCCCGAAACCAAGCGAAGAGAGCCGGCGGGGCTGTGGAGCAGGGGTCTGCTCGCCGCGCTCAAAGAACAAACCCGAGACTCCAGAAAGAGCAGGCCCGCACCTCTTGCCTCTTTCCTCCCGGTTTGTGCGCGAAGCCTCACAGTAGCCCAGCCTGGCCTGGCCGCGTGGGTCTTGGTGTCTGGAGATGTCCTGGGAGCAGGGAGTGGAGGCCGCGCGCGTGGGACCTGGCCTCCCAGACGACCACCTCCGCCCGGCGTCTGAGCTCAGTCCTGCACCTGCACCCGCCTTGCTGTGAGGCGCTGGGGAAGGCACAGGCAAGCCTCGGCTTCCTCGTCTGCCAGCGCACGCAGCTGGGTCATCTCGGGGTTCAGTGTGACACAGGGGGGCGTGGCCTGTGGTCTGGAGCCCCCAGCAGAAGGCGCTGCTCTGGTTCCTGTCTGATGCGGGTCTAGCAGCAGCACCACCCTGCTTCTGCACAGCCCCAGCTCCAGCCTGCGCCATGACCTTGGACAGAAAGACCCCACCTTGAGTCACCTCCAGGTTGCCCTCGAGAAGTGGGGGTGCTGGGGTAAGGAGAGGTAACCCCAAGGAGGTCCCTGCTCTCTTGGGGAGAAGCAGCAGAACAGGCAAGGACTACATTTCCCAGACTCCTTTGCATCTCAATGGGTCATGTGACTAGCCCTGGCCAATAGGCTATGAGAGGAGGTGCTGGACACCGCCCACCTGCCACCTGTTCAGGATGGTGGAGCTACAAGACACAAGGAGCCTGGGTACCTGATCAGTGCATGGGGGGAGCCACCAGCTCACCCAGGAATGCCAGCCGTGCACTGTGACATCAGTGAGAAATTAACTCGCGCCCCATTCACCACGGAAGCGACCGCTGTCTCTGCCACAGTGGCTGGCGGCGGCTCCCCTGTCCGTCTCCTGTTGCGACAGCAGAACGTCTCAGACGGGGTCGTCTATGAAGACAGGAAGTTGCTTCTGCGCCCGAGGCTGGGTTCCAGAGCGAGCTGGGACGTCCAGGGGCGTAGCGGGAGCTCCCGGTGAGGACTTTCAGGTGGCATCAGAGCGTGGGGTTAGGCGGAACGGCAGGTGGAAGAAAGCTCCACAGGTGGGCCTGCCTTACCCCAGCCTGCTCCCGCGACAGCTGGCCCGCTCCTGCCACGGGGACCCCACCCTCGTGGTCCCCCTCTCCTAACACCGCCGCACTGAGGATGGAGATTCTAATACCTGCACTGGGCAGATGCATTCAAACTGCAGACGCGTGTGTGTGTTTCAGTGGTACCCAAGTATACCTTATCTCATTTAACACTCAGTGAGCTTCGAATGGGCTGGGCCAGGTCACAGCCAGGAGCCTAAAACTCAGTCCAGGCCTCCCCGATGGGTGCCAGAGACCCACCTACTTGAGCCGTCACCACTGCCACCCAGGGTGAGCATTAAGCAGCGCTGAGAGGCATGATGCCAGGACTCGAACTCAGGCCCTCGGATATGGGATGCAGGCATCCCACAACAGCCGGGGCTAGGCCAGGTCGAAGCCTGGAGCCAGGAACTCCAGACTCTGGGTCTCCTGTGTGGGCAGCAGGGCCCCAAGGACTTTCGCCATCTTCCACTGCCTTCCAAGGTGCTTTATCGGGAAGCCGGCTCAGAAGCAGAGCAGCTGGGACTCAAACTGGTGCTCTGATACAGGACGTAATCTCCAAAGCTGCAGCTCACCCTGCTCAGCACCACTCCAGCCCCCGGGGCTCCTGTTCCCAGTGCCCGGACCTGACAGCCTCCCAGCGGCCAGGGAGGCGGTGTGATGAGTCCTGGCTTCGTCGCAGAAGGTTCTGTAGCCCGGCTGTGGCCGTGGCTCTGATGCTGCTGGCTGCTGACCTGGCACTGGGGTGTCTGCCCCACCCCAGGACTCCGGATCACCCTGGCCACTGCCTCGGTTGTCCTCCTCCGTGGGCGGCACAGCCCTGACCCCCTTCCTCTTCCCCAGCCTTGCAGTGCCACGGCCGAAGGCAAATCTGGCATCCGCTGAGCCTGTTAGGATTTGAAATAAATTTTTCTTTGGGCAGCCTTGGCACTTATTAAGCACATGGGAGGCTGTTAGTGCCTTGTGCTGTCCACAACATCTTTAATTACTGTCTAATCAAGACAGCGTTCACTCTAGGAAGAAAAAGACCGAGGGGAGGGGCAGAGCTCGTGCCGCCCCTCCCCCTCGGCCGTCACATCCCTGGGGAAGAGGAGAAAGAGAGACAGGGTCTCTAAACGAGGCTTTCTATCCAGCTGCTGGTCTCACCCGGTAGCCTGGGTCTGAACATGTACTGGGACGAGTGTACGGTGAAGACAGGTGTGCGGGATGCAGAGGCACTGGCTGGAGGGAAGGGGGGAACTGTTGGAATCAGCTGCCCGCATGGCATTGGCTAAATCAACTCTGGGGCACGCACGCAAAGGAATACTATGCGGCCATGAACAAAGAATGGCAGGGAGCCATTTGCAACAATTCACCCAGAAAGCGAGCCCTGAAATCATAACTGTGCTGCACTCCCATTTGTGTAAAGCCAAGAGGCCGTCCTGTCACAGCCACGGCCAGGGCTTACCGTGGAGCGCTACACACGGCTGCAGTCACCACCTCACTTGAGTCTCCTGAGAATCCTGATGCAGGAACGTACGAGCCCACCCTCAGGGAGCGGCGGGGCTGGGATCCAAAGCCAGGAAGTGTGAGAGCCGCCACTAACCATTGAGCAGCCCTGCCCCCCCAGACACCGCAGGGTGATGGACAGGAGCATTCTGCTTCCTGGAGACGAGGGAGAGGAGGGGGAGGGGGAGGTGCAGGCCATGCTGAAGGTGGCTAAGAATCTAGGGGACCCGGGTTTCAGACCCATCCGGGAACAGGAGGCAAAAACTCCAGCCATGTAAAGGTGGGACATCGGAATGAATTCTCCACCTAAAACCGTGATTGCGAGGGGCAGTGCTGTTGGGGGAAGCTGGAAGTGTGTGTGTGGAGGGTGGTGCACAGGCACAGGTCAGCCACAAGGAGGATTGTGCGTCTTGGCTTGGGCTCAGGACAAGGGAAAAAAATCATTTCCCGAAGACTGTGCAGCCTTGGACCACAGGGACCACAGCCCCACCGGAACAGAAGGCCCTGGCTGAGCGCAGGGCGTCTGCCGACGAGCAGTGGGGACGGCAGGGCAAACCAGGCGGAGGCAGAAGCTCCCGTCCCGGCTGAGCCAGACCCACCCTGAGCCCTGGGAGCCAGCATTCCCACGGGCGCGGCTGTGCAAAGATGAGCTCGCAACCCCAAACTACAAAGCAGGGGAGAAAGGAAACCAGCCCCGCGCGCCTAGGAGGTCTCGCAGGGAACTCAGCCGGAGACGCTTTTTTAAAAAAAAGAGGAAGATTTATTTATTTATTTATTTGAAAGGCAGAGTTATAGGAGGGAGGGAAGGAGGGAGAGAGAGAGAGAGAGAGTCTGTCTTCCATCTGCCAGTTCACTCCCTAAATGGTTGCAACAGCCAGAGCTGGGCTGATCTGAAGCCAGGAGCCTGGAGCTTCTTCCAGGTCTCCCACGCGGGTGCAGGTGCCCAAGCACTTGGGCCATCTTCCACTGTTTTCCTGGGAAAGCAGGGAGCTGCATCAGAAGAGGAGCAGCCAGGACTCAAACTGGCTCTCATATGGGATGCCGGTACTGTAGGCGGTGGCTTTACCTGCTACACCACAGTGCTGGAAGCTGCTTTAGAGAGGAGCAGTGGAGGGGTAGAGGGAGGAGGGTGAAGGGAGGAGGGAGGAGGGAGGAGGGGTGGAGGGAGCTCCCTAGAGTAATGAGCAGGTCCTACTTTCTGCTTTAGGGTTCCAATCCCTGTTTGAGTGGAAGGAGGGAGGGAGGGAGGGAGGAGAGCTGCAGCTTTCATGGCACCACTGCCGCCTCCAGCACTTGGCGCTGCCGCACCCCTGCCCGCCGCAGGCTGTGGCCTCTGGTTTCCAAAGATGTTTCCATCATCAGGGACCCGTGACCGGGTGTGGGAATCCCTGACCAAGCAGCAGCCAACAACGGGGGTGGGGGTGGGGCTCTGCATCTCTGCATCCGCTCCCCTGCCCTGGCAAGCCCACTGCTCCTGTCCTCACTGTTCCCTGCAGCCCTAGTCGCACTGCTCCCCCTCTGCCAGGGAGTCCCCCAGCTGTGGCCGAGGAATCCCCCCAAATGCCAAGCAGATTCCGCCCCTGCTTTCCCTCTCTCGCAGAACAACGCAGGTTCCTGGGGGGCCTGGGTCCCACAGCAGCCAGGGCTGGGCCAGGCCAAAGCCAGGAGTCTGGGATTCCACCCAGCTCTCTCCTGTGAGTGATAGGGACCCACGTACTTGAGCCGTGCCCTGCTGGCCCCCGGGGTGGGTGTGAGCAGGAAGCTGGGGTCAGAAGCAGAGGACGCGGGGACTCTGGTAGCGGATGTGGGTATCGGATGTGGGCCTTCTAAGTGGATGTGGGCCCGCCAAGCACCTGCTCCCCAGGAGAGATTTCAAGACGGAGGGTGGGGCCGCAAGGGCTCCCCAACTCACACAGGCATTAAAGCCCCTGGAAAATCTTAGCCACTAATGAGGCAGTGTGTTCATGAGACCAAGGCTGGTGATCCAGTCGTGGTGTCCAGGAGGTGGGGATCGATAGGAAGGAGTTAGACCTTGCCTCTCTCTCCTTCTCTCTCTCTCTCTGTCTCTCCCTCTCTCTTGCTCTCTCTCTCGCTCTCGCTCTTGCTCTCTCTCCTCCTTGGCTCGCCAGAGGCCCAAGCAAATGGGGCCTCCCCACCTTGGGCTGTGAGCTTTGAGCTGGAAGCTGAGGCATGCGTCAAACCCACCTCCTCCCTTCCCAAGCAACTCCTCACAGATGCCGTAGCCAAAGCCCTGGGCACGCCTCACACCAACAGCCAGCAAAGGCCGGGACCGGGCTCTCCCCTTGCAGCCTCCAGAACGGATGCCTGGGTTTCAGGGCTGCTGGCGTGCACCGTGGCGAGGCAGCGGAGCAGTGGGCAGCCCCTAAGCTTGTGCTCATTTGTGGACAGTGAAATCAAGCGAGCACTCCCAGCACCACAGCTTCCCGTCGAGTCCCTGACCTCAGGGGCTGCTCCAAGGGCACGCGGCCATCCGCAACCTCTGCCTGCGTGCACACAAGGGTGGCGCCAGCCAGGGTTTGTCCTCTGCAGTGGCTTCCCCGGGCACCTTGCCACCCGCACCTGTGGCTGCTCCAGGCTCAGGCGCCCTGGTCTCTGCAGGGTCCTCCTGGTGGCCAAGGGCCCCGAGAAGGAGCTTGGCTACCCCTGGGTCGCCACACTGTCAGGGAGGTCTCCAGGAGGCACCGGGCTGGCGCTTTCCTAGGCCACACCTGCAAGTCCTTTTTTAACCCCTGGGAAACAGAGGTTTACCTTTCAAGAGTGGCCCCGAGCAAGGCCCCGCTGCCGTCTCCCTTGCCCTCGCGTCCACCTGGCCAGCCCTGCTCGGCGTCAGCCCCTACCCCCAAGGCAGGGATCTTGTCTACGCTTCTCCATGTCCTGATGCTGGGCACACAGAAGGTGCCCAATGTTTGCTGATACGTAGTTCCCTCCTTGTTGGCGTTCAGCCTTGGAGAGAAGGCGCTTCGGGTGAGGGGCGAGTATGTGCAGAGGTGTGTGTGTCTGTGTGTGTGTCTGTGTCTGTGTGTGTGTCTGTGTCTGTGTGTGTGTCTGTGTCTGTGTCTGTGTGTGTCTGCGTGGCCAGCGCCCACCAGATGGCCTTGAGCTTCAGCGTGCCAAGCCCCGCAGCTGGTCACAGCCGGAAGCCTGGGGCCCCACAGAGAGGCGCCAGGAAGAACCCTCCACATCTCCAGGGGAGAGGATGCAGGGTGGGTATTTGATACAGGAGTGACGGTGCCGCTCGGGACGCCTGCATCGCACTGCGGAGAGCCGGGGCTTCCTGCTAACGCGCACCCTGGTCCGAGTACCTGGGCTCTGCCACCCGAGCTTCCGGCATTGGCCTGGCCCAGCTCTGGCTGCTGTGAGCATCTGCAGAATGAACCACTGTATGTGGGTAGGAGATTCATTCTCTCTCTCTCTCTCTTTTGCTCTCTCACTCACTTGCTCTCGCCCTGTCTCTGTCTCTCAGATAAAAATTCACAGCACACAGGGATGGATGTGGCAGGGTGAAGAGCAGGGGCAGCCGAGCGTCAGAGTTGCGGGGAGACTCCCCTGCCTCCGGCCGATGCCCCAGCCGTCCAAGACACCGGCCGGCCCTGCACATGACCTCACACCAGCCTCTCACACCATGCGATCCCTGCTCCAGGCAGGCAGCTTGCCACGAAGGCAGGACGCACAGTTGGCCGGAGAGGCCGGGCACTCCCCATTCAGAGGCCTGGGGGCAGGGGGAGCGGGGGAAGTGTCTCCAGCCATTCGGTGTTGGCCGTGGACTTGGGAACCACAGGGCCCCTGTTCCTTCCTCTGCTGTGCCCCCAGCCTCAGGCAGGGCAGTGGTCGCCTGGCCTGGCTGAAGCTCAAGTCCATCAGGCAGGCGCTGGCCAAGCCCTGCCCCTCTGCACGTGCCCCTCCCTTACCCGAGCACCTTTCTCTGTCTGCACGCACAATACCAGCTAAAATGTCCCCTCCTCCAGGAAGTCCCTGGAGCCCTGAGTCTGTCTCTCTGGATCCTTCTCCCCCAGTGGACCACTGGCCTGGAGGGTTCTAGAGGGTGAGAGAGTGTGTGTCTGTGTGTGTCTGTGTGTCTGCATGTGTGTGTCTGTGTGTGTGTCTGTGTGTTCTCCCCCAGTGGACTACTGGCCTGGAGGGTTCTAGAGGGTGAGAGAGTGTGTGTCTGTGTGTATCTCTGTGTGTGTCTGCATGTGTGTGTCTGTGTGTCTGGGTGTGTGTGTGTGTGTCTGTGTGTTCTCCCCCAGTGGACCACTGGCCTGAGGGGTAAGAGAGGGTGAGAGTGTGTGTGTGTGTGTGTGTGTGTGTGTGTGTGTGTATGTCTGTGTTCTGTGTTCTGTGTGTGTCTGTGTGTCTGGGTGTGTGGGTGTGTGTCTGTGTGTTCTCCCCCAGTGGACCACTGCCCTGGAGGGTTCTAGAGGGTGAGAGAGAGTGTGTGTGTCTGTGTCTGTGTGTGTGTCTGTGTGTCTGCATGTGTCTCTGGGTGTGTGTCTGTGTGTCTGTGTGTGTCTGGGTGTGTGTCTGTGTGTGTGTGTGTGTCTGAAAGGCAGAGGCACAGACAAATCTAGAGCGATCTTTCATCTACTTGGTTTGAAACAGCCGCGCTGGGCCAGGAGCCTGCAGCTCAGTCCAGGCCTCCAACGTCAGTGGCAGGAAGCCGAGTCCCTGAGCCATCACCACGCATCAGCAGGAAGCTGGAGTCAGGAATGGAGCCGGGACTCGAACCCAGGCTCTCCACGGTGGAATGCAGATGCCCCATGCAGTGTCTTGTTTTTTTGTTTATTTGTTTGTTTTAGTTTTTTTTTTCTTTGACAGGCAGAGTTAGACAGTGAGAGGGAGAGAGAGACAGAGAGAAAGGTTTTCCTTCCATTGGTTCACTCCCCCAAATGGCCGCTGCGGCCGGCACTGCGCCAATCCGAAGCCAGGAGCCAGGTGCTTCCTCCTGGTCTCCCATGCAGGTGCAGGGTCCAAGCACTTGGGCCATCCTCCACTGCCCTCCCAAGCCACAGCAGAGAGCTGGACTGGAAGGGGAGCAACTGGGACTAGAACCCGGTGCCCATATGGGATGCCGGTGCCGCAGGCGGAGGATTAACCAAGTGAGCCATGGCGCCTGCCCCTCAAGCAGTGTCTTAACCACTGCACCAATGCCCACCCCAGGATTGTGCGTCTTGGCCCCTCCCAGCAGCCAGCGCTCCCCTGCGAACTCCCGTGCCCACAACTCCTGAGCTTTGGTTTTCTCAGCTGGGAAATGGGCTCCTCGGGCCAACCTCCCAGCGCTGTGGTGAGGAGAGAATGGGCGAGGCACAGGGCAGCAGAAGTGACTCTGCGGCCGGCCCCAGCAGCCCTGGGGGTCAGGGCAGCCCCAGCCCCCTCCCAGGGGGGAGGGTGAGGACCACGACCGCCTGTGTGCACCGCGGGAAGAAGGCCACAGCACCCAGAGCCACCATCCGAGCCTGCCCCCCCCAACCCTGCGGAGGCAGCCATCCCTGAGAGGGTAACACCTGCTGGCCTCATACCTCACCGGTCAAGAGACCGAAAAGGAGGACTTGTGTCCCGCCAGGGCCAGCTGGCCCCACAGCAGTCACGAGGCTTGGCACAGCTAAAAGCTAAACCTCAGAGCTGCAGAGGCGCCGGCCGCCGGCCATGCTGGTCCTCGCCAAGGCTGGGATGGAGCAGGGCGAGACATCCCCCACACCAGCCCCCCAGTTCCCAAGGGCCTCCTGGCGCCAGCCCAGTGAGTTGTGCACCCTCAGCACCCCCATTCTGCAGATGGGAAAACTGAGGCTGAGCCCTGGGTGATGGCTGAGCCCTAGGTCTCTGGGCGGTTAGAGACGGGAGGCCCCCCAGCTGTGCTTCCAAACCTCCCTCAGGGTCTGCTGTGGGCGTGTCCAGCCTGGGACAGACCTGCCCTGCCCCGGCCTACCTTTGCCAAGGAGGCTTTTGGGCCAGAGAGAATAAAGACCTGAGTTCTCAAAGCTCTGGGCATCATCCTTGCTGAGGGTCTTTGGGCCCCGCAGCCCAGCTCAGCCCCACTCCTTGCGCCCGGACCAGAGTGCGGAAGGGGAGGAGCTGGCGCTGCAAACCCCAGTCCCATTGGTCCCCAGCTGCAGGGGGGAGGGTCAGGAAGAGGCCAGGCCCACGCTCCCCGTTAGAGACCTGCCCCTGTGGTCACCTCCATGGCCTTAGTCTGCACCTGTCCTCACCCACAGACACCCACGGAACCCTTACTGTAGCCGAAGGGTGGGCACGGATGGGACACAGCGCCTGCTCTAGCATCACGTGGAAGAGGCCGGCAAGACAGCAGATGGTGGACCAGTCACTAAATAAGTGAAGGTCGCACACGGCCAGGAGAGCACGGTGCATCCCTTAGGGACAGTCTGGAGTGCTGCCTGGAGGAGGCGGCGGCACCTGAGCTCTGGGAGCTTAAAAGAGAGAAGTGGGTGAGGATCTGAGGGAGGAGTGTGGATTCGAGAGGCCGTGTCCCTGTCCCTACTCCCAATGTCACCCCCGCGTCATTCTTGCCATCCCCCCCCCACACACACACACTGCTGAGCACGCCCTGGTTTCCCGAGTGCACCGCACTCTACAGTTTAGACGGCCTGGTCCCTCCTGGGCTCCTGGGCCCTAAGACGAGGAAACTGAGGCGCAGACAGGAAAGTCTGGCCCAAGGTCACAGAGTCCCTGGCCCGGGTCTCCTGCCGCGCTCCACCTGCCCGTCCTCCGCCCCCTGGAGGGCCCCTCCCGGCCCAGCCGCCTCCCGGGAGAGCGCGCGGCCTGGCCCCGGCCGTATATAACCCTCTGCCCGCACCTTCTCGCCGTTAATAAATGGAGACCCAAGGGCTCATAAATCCTGCACTGCCAATGTCCCCGGGAGCGGCTCTTCCTCCGGCCACGCACTAGTACTTTTTACAACCCATTAATTAGTCCCTCTAATAAAGTTTGACAAAATGATAACTTGCCCATGAAAAGTGTTGTAATAAATACATTTTCCCTAACTTTCGCCCGTTCGACCATGGCTGCCTCATAAACCCTCGGCCACGGTTCACCGCCTTATTGTCTCTGCGTATTTCTCCAGCACCATGCGGGTTCAGGGGCTCCGCGGAGGCCCGGGCCTGACCCTGGGCGCCCGGCCCCTTCCGGGGAGCCGGCCGCGGGCGGGGCCTCCTCCGCTCACGAACCTGCCAAACCTACCGTGGCTCCCGGCGCTCCCGAGCCCCTCGGAGCGCGGACAGTTTTGGGGCCCCGTGTTGCCTCCACCCTGGCTTCGCTTGCAAGGGACTCATCTGGGGTGACTGCTGGAAACTGAACAAGCTGCAAAGGAAGACAACGAAGGACGAGGCAGGTGTCTCCCCTGGAGGCTAAGAGGCCTCGCAGGACGCCCACAGCCCCGCCAGAGCACCGGCACGATTCCTGACTCCAGCTCCCTGCTGATGCGCACCCTGCGAGGTGACGGTGAGGGCCGAGTCTTGGGGTCCCTGCCACCCATGTGGGAGGCCTGGGCTGAGTTCCTGGCTCCCGGCACTGCCCTGGCCCAGTCTCAACCATTGTGGGGTATTTGGGGAGTGAACCAGTAACTAGGAACTCCTCCCCCCACACACCCCCATATGATTCCATACGGTCCACGCCCCTGATCCCCAACATGGTGCAGGGCCCAAGGACTTGGGCCATCTTCCACTGCCCTCCCGGGCCACAGCAGAGAGCTGGATCAGAAGTGGAGCAGCTGGGACTTGAACCGGTGCCCATGTGGAATGCCGGTACCACAGTGTCCTTTTAAAATTCACTATTTCCATCCAAAGGATGAGTTGAACTTGTGGAAAGTCCTGAACCAGTGCGGGCAGGGGAGGAAGTGAAGCCGGGCAGCTGCACATGGAGGGGCCGCCACGCCTTGGCCTCCCTGGCGCTGACCCACACAGCCCCTCGCCACTCACCCCCTTCCCTCCTCCTCTCCCTCCTCCCCCTCCTCTTCAGGACACTCACCACGGTGGATCCCACCACAAGACCTTCAACTTGATGGCCGACACAAAGACCGCTTTTCCAAACAGCCACACTCGCATATCCCAGGGGCCAGCTTTCGGAGTGTGGGGTCCCCGCTCAGCCCACTCACGCAGGGTCAGCACCGACACTCCCTCCCCACAGAGCCCCCAGGTCTCCGTCCTCCACACGCTGGCCCTCGGCAGAGCCCACCCCTCCCCAGGCCTCGGCGCCCTGCACGCTCTGCCCTTCCCATCTCCTGGGGACAGAAGCTGGACGCTGCTCAGCCCACCCACCTGCCTGGGGACCCAGCTCTTGGAGGAAATTTATGGCCATAATTGAGTGGATGAGTTATGGCTGCTGGTGCCCGAGGCGCGAGAATTGCCCGGGCACACACAGCCACCCGCAGACGGCCCTTGATGCTGGAGCTGCCCTCCCAGGGCCTGCAAACCCCGGGTGGCAGAGACGGGGACCCTCATGGGAGCTCTAAGGGCCCCAGGGCTGCAGCCACCTCTGGGGCTGGGGGCAGGCTGGGGGCTGTGTCCATCCCAGGGCTGCCGCAGTGGGTGAGCCAGGCGGGGGGTGGGGGAGCTCTCCCGGGTGCCGCGGCCTGGTGATGGCAGGTGCAGTGCGTGAACCAGAAGCTTGGGCAGCTTCTAGATGGTTAGGGGTGCAGAGGGGAGGGGTTCAGCCTGAGGGCTAAGACGCTCACGTCTCAAGTCACCTTGCCCAGCCCAGTGCCTGCCAATGCAGACGCCGGGAGGCCGCAGGGACGGCGCACGTGGCTGGGTTCCTCCCCCTACCTGGAAGACCTGGATGGTATTCCCAGCTCGCAGCTTCAGCCCCAGCCCAGCCCTGGCCATTGTGGGCACTGGGGGAAGTGAATCAGCAGGTAGGAGATCTCTCTCTCTCTCTCTCTCTCGCTCTCGCTCTCGCTCTCTCACTCTCTCTCTTGCTCTTGCTCTCTCCTCCATTACAACAGTAAATAAAAAGCAATGCAGAGACTCGTATGCCCATGTGGAAGCCACCCCAGCAGCTTAGCAGCCCTGCACCCCCAGGAGCATGCAGGGGGCTCCAGCAGAGAGCAGGGGCACGAATGCTGTCCCCCCACGCCCCACGCACACACTCGTCATCCCCTGCCCCACCGTCACCTCGCAAGACGCATCGTCCCCTGCCCCTCACCCGGAGACACCTGTGCCCAGCCCCCACACCCCTGGAACTCCTGCTCCCTGCTGCCCGTGCCCAGCACACACTCACACAGGGCAACTCCCACAGGTTTGTGGAGAACGAGTTTAACAAGTAAGTTTATCTCGGTGCAAAAAAAGGTTTTTGAAATCCATTGCATTACTTTTTTTCACAATGCACACTGTCCGGGAATTTTTTTTTTTTACAGGCAGAGTGGACAGTGAGAGAGAGAGACAGAGAGAAAGGTCTTCCTTTGCCGTTGGTTCACCCTCCAATGGCCGCCACGCTGCGGCCGGCGCACCGCGCTGATCCGATGGCAGGAGCCAGGTACTTATCCTGGTCTCCCATGGGGTGCAGGGCCCAAGCACTTGGGCCATCCTCCACTGCACTCCCGGGCCACAGCAGAGAGCTGGCCTAGAAGAGGGGCAACCGGGACAGAATCTGGCGCCCCGACCGGGACTAGAACCTGGTGTGCCAGCGCCACAGGCGGAGGATTAGCCTAGTGAGCCACAGCGCCGGCCTACTGTCCAGGAAGTTTTAAAGATATATTAACTCACTTGAAAGGCAGAGCAACAGAGAGAGAGAAGGAAAGACAAAAAGATTTTCCCATCCGCTGGTTCAATTGGCAACAGCCAGGTCTGGACCAGGTGGAAGCTGGGAGCCAGGAATTCCATCCGGGTCTCCCACGCGGGTGCAGGGGCCCAGGGACCTGGGCCATCCTCTGCTGTTTTCCCAGGCGCAGTAGCAGGGAGCTGCATCAGACGTGGGGCAGCCGGGACTTGAGCAGGCGCTCCGATACAGGATGCTGTGTTTGATTTTTCTTTTGACAGAGCTGACCTTTTAATTTATTTATTTTGCAAAAGGGAGAGAAAGAAAGGAGAGAGATCTCAGCCACTGATTCACTCCCCAAATATCTTCAACAGCCCACGATGGACCAGGCCAAAGTGAGGAGCCCGGAACTTGATCCTGGTCTGTCGTGTGGATGACAGGGACCCAGTACCCGAGCTGTCACCTGCTGCCTCCCCCAGCACCCCCACAATAGCAGAGCTGGATTCGTAAGTGGAACTGAGACAAAACCCAGGCACTCCGAGAGCAGCCTCGGCCCCACATCCCCCTGCTGTTTTTTAAACACCTATGACCAATGAAGTCCTATTTCCCACAAAAGGCAGACACAGAAAACCCGGCGTGCTGAGCCTCAGACAGATTGTGGGTGAAGGGAAATCCCAGCCACAGCAAAACTAAGCCACTGGCCCCAGACACCGGGAGGGGCTCTGAGGACCAGGTGACACGAATCCCGTAGAACAACCTCAGACCACCAAGGCAGGAGGCCACGGCTGGACTGGGAGGTCCCAGAGGCTGCTGGGAGGGCGGGGGATGCGTGGCAATCCAGGAGGAGACCCTGGGACCACCCACCCACCCCTTGGGGCAGGGAGCCGCTGGGCCTGGTTTCCACGTGTGGGTGTGTGCATGGGGGTGGGGATCGTGCCAGGTGCGCCCAGGCAGGGGTGAGGCAGCCTCTCCCTCTTCTGCGTGTCTTGGGGGCAGGTGGGTGCTCTGGGCTCCAGGTGCAGCCCAGCAGTGAGTGAGCCCCTCCCTCCCTGCTGTGGGCGGCACCGTCTGCCATATTCTTCCAGGTGCCCGCGGGCCTGCAGCTTGGGGTCCTGCAGGGGGAGCCTCGGGAAGCAAAGCAGGAGGCGAGGAGGGGGAGGTGCAGCCACAGGCGAACAGGGCGGGGGGGGCTCAGGGTGCCAGGGCCAGATGGGATCCGTCTCGCTGGGCCGACAGAGACAAGCAGGACTGGAGCAAGTCCAGGGAGAGCCGAGGCGGGACTGTGCAGGTGGGGGGTGCGGCCGGGGCCAGAGCAAGGAGGCGGGACACCAGGCCCCTGGGACCCTCAGAGCTTAGCCCGGGGCCTGGCATAGAGTAGGCGCCCAATAAATGCAAGTCCTAGAGACCTAAGCTGCGCTCAGGGTTCTGCTGTTTACCTGCTGTGTGAACACCGGCAGGTCGCTTACCTCCTGTGACTCCGCCTCCCCGGCAGACCCTGTGATAGACAGCTGCAGTATCTGCCTGCCCAGCGCCCAGCCCCTGTGCTGGACTCCGCCTCCTTCCTCTCTCTGTGGCTGGGCTCAGGCCTGGGCTCGGCCAATCACAGGGCTCCGTCCCCTTCTGTGATTTGTGACCCAGGAGGGAGCCCTGAAAATGAGACCAGGAGACACCACGTCCGGACTGACCTGACTCCAGCACCTGGACCCAGCCATGCCTGAAGCTGCAACTGAGCGTTTTGAAAGCACGCATGTAGTAGGCGCCTGGTCATGTTTGTGCCTGTCTTCCTCCACTCACCTGCCCCTTAGAATCCCTTATCATGATTTACGCCATCACTCTGCCCATCAGAGATGCTTCGGGAGCAAGACAGGTGAGTGGCGGAATGTTTGCTGGAGCATTTTTCCAGCAAAAATAATGAGGCCAAGAGCTGCCACGATCCTTGCCTGGCAGAGGGCACCTGCCAGCCCCTTCAGGCCCTGGGACGGCCACAGGGAGGGAGGGGGCGTCTCGGTGCTGGGCACCTCTCCGCGAGGCCGACAGTGGGGTGCTGGATTCGGAAGCTGCAAAGCTGTGATACACGTGGGGAACGCCCGCTGGCTGCCGGCCCGTGCTGGGAGGCAGTGCTGAGCAACACAGGCCCTGCCTTCGAGAAGCGCCCAGGCCCGGAGGAAAGACAGGCAGGTCAGCAGCAGCTCCAACCCAGAGCCCGCAGTGGTGGGGGAAGGGAGGCAGGGCGGGGCGGTGGGGGGGAGCTCTGGGGCAGGGGAGGAAGGGGAAGGTGTCCTGGGTTCCCTGTGCACTGCGTTGAGCCTTAGGACTGCACACAGCAAGGGGGTGGCAGGGATTCCTGGCGGAGGAGCCGCTGAGTGGCCCGTGCCAGAGCAGGAGAGGCTGCGGGGCGGGCAGCAGGGGCCTCGTCTGGCCGCACCAAGGAGCTCAGGACCCCCGGGCTGCAGCGCTAGGGAGCCATGGGAGGGATCGGAGCATGAAGCAGCCCACGAGCCCTGAGACCTCAGCATGATGGGAGGTAGGAGCAGGGGTTCTGGGGGTCGCTGGCCTCACCCAGGCGAGTGACGCTGGGTGTTCGGGCCGGGGCAGAATCAGCAGCATCTGGGGTGAGATCCGAGTCAGAGTGGAACAGGCTCAAGGTCACGGTCGTGACGGCCCTGGCTGGCTTGCCGGTCCCTCATCTGGAAAGGGGTTTGATAATGAGTGCGCTGGCAGACTGCACGGTGACGACGGGGAATGCCCTGGAAAGCGTCATGCGGAGCTGGGCGACAGTTCTGTGTAACGGGCCAAGTAGGAGACGCTTTTGGCCTTGCGGGCGACGTCCTCTGTCCCTGCGTCCCTCAGCTGTGTCCATCTAGGGGCTGCACGGGCGCGCTGGCACCCCACATCCAAGCTCCCGTTCCAGTCCCGGCTGCTCCACTTCCGACCCAGCTCCCCGCTAAGACACCTGGGAGGACAGCGGAAGACGGCCCAGGTGTTTAGGGCCCTGCACCCACCTGGGAGACCCCGAGGAAGCTCTTGGCTCCTGGCTTCGACCTGGCCAAGCCCCGGCCACTGTGGGCATTGGGGGAGTGAACCAGCAGATGGAAGATTGATGGATCAATCTACCTATCAGCAGCCCTTCAGCAACGCTTCCGGATATGCAAATATGAAGGCTTTACATCCTTCCAAGTACCTCCCCCCCCCCCCCCGAGATCAGTGATCACAAAGCACTTCCTACCTGCAGGCTCACTTCCGCAGCTGCAACCAACTCGGGGACAAAGAACATGTTGGGGGGGAAACGGCACTTGCACTGGTCACGTGCAGTCATCAACCCAGCGTGGAGAATTTAGAATGGACTTGAGGATTTAGAAGCCTGAAATCAGTGCCCCATGGAAACGCATACTGGAATTGATTAGTGATGTCTGCCATGAGTACGGTCATGGCGTGGTGGGGCGTGAGTGGGACAACTGTTTACACTGCACTAGATATTGCAAGTTATCTAGACATGATTTGGAGTATAGGAGCAGATTGCACCAGTAACTTGTGAGCACTATGCGTGTGAGGTGAGAGCTTGGGCATCCTCTGATTTTGGTGTCCACGGGAGTCCTAAAATCAATCCCTCATGGATACTTGGCACCCATTTTATAGATGGGGAAACTAACCCAGAAAGAAGGGAAGACCTACACTAAGTCCATGTTCTTAAACCACTAGTGATCGTGGGGATCCAATCCACAGATAGCACTCGTGCCCCAAGTTCCCATTTCCATACTCATGACAGACATCACTAATCAACCCCAGCATGTTTTCCCATAGACTAGGCTTCTTAATCCTAAACCTAATTCCAGCCAGCCCCTTTCAGTCAACCAATATCGGCAGCTAAGAGGAAATGAAACTTCTCTCGGCCTGTGCTACTGCATACAAAGAGACAGGGATGTAGGGGTCTCACGGGGAGTCTGTGAGGACCAGCTGGTGCTGTCTGGCTGCCGGCTGCATCCAGCCTGCCCAGGAGCTCTGAAGAAGCCCTCGTCCAGCTGGGCGGGCAGGGGGTGCCAGGGAGGAACGCAGCCGGGCAGCGGGCACGGGCTCTCGTCCCTGCCCGCTCCGGCCCTCTGCGCCCGGCCGCTCCCTACAGCTGCTCCTTTGAAAGCCCTGCCTGGGAAGCTGTGGACGCATCCCTGGGTTCCCTTTCAGACTACTGTCCCCTCGCTGGCCCCAGCCGTGCTCTTCTGGGCTGCTTAATTAACAGTATTATTAATGCCCAGATCCTCGCTCCCTGCGCGGGGGAGGGGGCTTCACTCGCCCACGCCCAGCTCAACAGGTGGCCCCACCTCCCTGGGGCAGCCACCGTGGCCATGAAGCAGCAAGGAGCCTGACCCAGGCCAGCCTGGGAATCCCTGCTTTGAGCAATGGGTGCAAGTTAAGTCTCTGGGGAGGGAGGTGAGGGCCCCCCGCCCTGGGATGGGCACAGACCCACAGTCACCTCGGCTCCGCCTCCCTGATGGAAAACACATCCCCTCGCTGTGTGACCTGCTGCTGGAATGCCCGCGCTGGATTGCCCCGCGTCAGAGTGGTGCTCAGGCACAGCCAGGACTCCGCTGGTGCAGCTCACTGCAGGGCGGGCAAGCGGCTCCTGGCTGCTGGCCCGGAGCTCGGGGGAGGCTGCGCCCGAGGGGGTTGCCAGCCCTCCCCGTGTGCCCACCAGGAAGCCCCCACCAGTGACGTGGAGGGAGCCTGGATCCTGAGAGTGAGCCTCCCAGGAGCGCCAGGCACAAGCGCATGGCGTTTGTATCATGGCCCCTCCCCTGCCCACCCAGGGGCGGGGTCTGCAGACCTGTGAAGACGCGTGACCCGTGCTGGAGGACCTGAGCTGGGTTCTTGGCTCCAGCTCCCTGGGGACGCCTGGGAAGCATTCTCTCTCACTCTGCCTCCCTCCCTGTCTCTCAAATAAATAAACATTTTCAAAATATTTGCTCAGTTTTAACAAGAGGGAGCTTCAGACTCCACCTATATTTTTTGGAAAGGCAGGGGCACGAGGGGAGGTGGCGGAGCTGTGGCATAGTGGGTAAAGCCACCGCCTGCAGTGCCGGCATCCAATATGGGCGCCGGTTCTAGTCCTGGCTGCTCCACTTCCAATCCAGCTCTCTGCTATGGCCTGGGAAAGCAGTAGAAGATGGCCCAGGTCCTTGGGGCCCTGCACCCTTGTGGGAGACCTGGAGGAAGCTCCTGGCTCCAGATCAGTGTAGCTCCAGCCATTGTGGCCATTTGGGGAGTGAACCAGCAGATGGAAGACCTCTCTCCCTGCATCTGTTTCTCTGTAACTCTGACTTTCAAGTAAGCAAACAAAATCTTAAAAAAAAAAAAAAATGGGACAACCAGCAGTCAGCCAGGCAAAAGACTTGGAGGGAGGGTGTCCTGAGCAAGGGGACTCTCGTGTGCCAGCCCCAGGGGTGCAGGGCAGCTGGAGCCTGGGGCGTGAGCTGAGACTGGCCAGAGAGGCAGGACACAGGCTCATGGGGCAGGCACTTGGACTTGAAGGCCCAGGGAGTGATGGGAGGGAGGCATGATGGACTCTGGCCTCTGCAAGGGGCCCCCGGCCAAGGGGTGGGTAATGGACCCAGCCGCACGGAGCTTGGTCATCTTGGGGCTGCACCACTGGCTCCTGGCGCTCAGTGCCGGGGTGCCGCCCCCCACCACCAGGACTCAGAGTGGGAGATGAGCGGCCCGGTCAGCTCTAGCAGGAACCCCTGTCCTCATCCCTCGGAAGCTCCCAACAAGGCAGCTCCCGGGGACAGAGGAGCAGCGAGGGAGACAGGGTGACTCATCGGAGCCGCACGCCATACCGCCCGCCTGGCTGCTCTGACGTCAGCCGAGACGGCGACCGGGCTCTGTCCGGCCCAGCGTCACTTCCCAGGACGCCTCATGCGTTCCTTGCGTGGTGACTTTGACATGAATGCGTCTGAACTATAAAAAGAGGGGGTTAAAAATAGCCAGTGCGTCAGGAGGGGGAGGGAAGCGAGACCCCCCCCCCACCCTGGCACAGGAGTGAGCTGTGCACCTGTCACCGCCGCCCCCTCCTCCCCACCCCGCGCTCCCCCGAGATTTACTGATGCTCCTGCTCAGCTTCTCCCTGCCGCTTCGAGCAAATCATCTCCGTGTGTCAGCCATTCGGTGATGTGTGCCTGCTTCCTGCACGCTCCGCCCAGGGCTCGGCAGAGAAGACCCCGTGCCTGCAGCTCCCCGGGCGCAGCCAGCACCCCCCGACGAGGGGCCGGGATCCTGCCTAGGTATTTTTTACAGCCTGGCCCTGGACACATGAGAAAGCTTCCAGAAGTCTATGGAAAATATTCATCCAGAAAAAAAAATATGCGTGGATTTCAATTTTTTTTTTGCATCCAAATAAGCTTATCTTTTAATGACATTTTCCCACAAACGATTTGAAGTCCCCGCTCTGAGCCCCTCGGCGGAGAACAGAGAGGCACTGGAAGGGTAGCACCGCTCACTTCCACCCTGCCAGTCCAGCGAGTGTCCACTTGTCACCAAGGCACTGGACAGAGAGCACAGCCCGTGGGGACAGCCCGAGTTGTCGTCAAACTGCCTGATTAATGGTGCGCTTACTGCAATAAACAATACAAGTATTCAGCTCTTGCAAACACCACTCAGCTGGGGCAGGCAGGTGGGGTGGGCTCCTGAGACCGCCTTGCTATTAATGACAGGCAACTCAACACAGCCCCAGGAACCGGATGCCACGCCTTCTGGGCTGCAGAGAGAGTGGGTTTGGGGAGGGGACAAAAATGGCGTCTCATGATCCCTTCGTGTGGCCCCCAGCAAAAGAGACACAGCCAGAGCTGGCTTGAGGAAGACTCCTTGTCACCATCTCTCTCCAGATGTCACTGCTATGCCCTTTGTCACAATAAATCTGCAAGGCACAGTAATGACATCACCACAGTGGCATCCAATGCTAGGCACTTGTCACGTGCGTGTCTCGAGTGGCTGCACTGTGGGTCTCAGCTGGGTTTACTCTGGTGTCGGGGGCTTGGCTGGCTGTTGGTTGATCTAGGCTGGCCTCGGCCAGGGCCACTCCTCGGGCTTCATCCTCCAATAGGACAACGCAGGGCACAGCCTGCTCTTGGCAGTGGCGGGGAGTGAGAGCGAGCAAGCCCGGTCACGATGGGACTTTGCAAGCCTGCACTTGCGTCCTATTTGCTAACACACCGTAGACCAAAGCCGGTCTTGTAGCTGAGCCCAAAGTCAGAAGAGGAAGCAGCAGCAGCAAGGTCAGCTGCTGAAGGTCATGGTGCTCCTGGGCTTGCGGTGGGGCTGTGTCCAGGGAAAGCCACCACACGTGGAGAATTCCCTCTGCAGGAAAAAGCCCCTGATCCACCCAACCTGCAGAACACCCTAGCCACAAGTGAGGCTGAGGAAAGTGGCAGGGGTGAGGAGGGCAAGCCAGCGACGTCCAGTCCCAGGGCCTTTGTGCTGTGGCCCGAGGCCCCCTTGCAGGTGGACATAGATGCTATGAGATGTCTGAAGATCCAGCCTGTTCCTTGTAAGAAGACCCTTGGTGAGGACCCCATGTCCGCGGGCCGAGAGCCCCAGTGCCTCACGCCTTCTCCATTTCTGCCTTTTCCTAGGCGCACAGATACGCAGCCGTGCACACATAACCACCAGCAGGCAATGCCCTAGTAGGCAAGCATCACGGAGTGTCCTGGCATAGACCCAGATGGCAACCGCATCCCCAGGCGACATCATCTCAGGGCACTTGCATTGCAAGCAGGTGCATCATTGACCAAAACGTCATTCCGAATCCCAAGATGCTTCCCCAGGGCCCTGCCCTTCTCACTTCCCTCCCCCGACCTGATTTTTTTTCCCAAAATCTCCTAGAGAAGCCCCCAGTTAGATCCACCTGCCCCCTCCCCACCCCAAATGTCTCAGTACCTGTTAGATTCTGCTGTGTAACAAAGCACACCAAAACTTCCTGGCTAAGAAACAAGAAACATGCTTAGCTCAGAGTTCTGCAGATCCACATTCAGGGCAGGGCTAGGCAGGGCTGTTCTGCCCACGGCTGGGCTCCTTGTGCATTGTCAGTCAGTGGTCCTGCAGGGGGAAGCCGGGCTCTGGTAGGGACCGCTTGTGCCGTCCCGCAGCAGGCAAGCCCAGGCTCACCTTCGTGATGGGAAGGCCGGGTTCTCTGAAAGAGCAGAGTCTGCAGATCCCCTCAAGGCCTTGCCTGGAATGAGCACAGTGTCAAGTCCGACACACGCCGCCGGTTAACCACGTTACACGGCCACGCCTAGTGCAACAGAGGGAACTGTTCCCCCTCAAATCCACATATCAGCCCCCACTGTGGTTTACAGAGGTTCTTCCAAAAAAATTTGTGGAAAATGGAATTAAAAGATAAGCTTGCAGCTGCACTGTGGCATAGTGGATAAAGCTGCCACCTGCGGTGCCGGCATCCCATATGGGCGCCGGTTCAAGTCCTGGCTGCTCCACTTCTGATCCAGCTCTCTGCTGTGGCCTGGGAAAGCAGTAGAAGATGCCCAGGTCCTTGGGCCCCTGCACCCATGTGGGAGACCCCGAACAAGCTCCTGGCTCCTGGCTTCCGATCGGCGCAGCTCCAGCCATTGTGGCCAATTGGGGGAATGAACCAATGGATGGAAGACTTCTCTCTCTCTCTCCCTCTCTCTCTCTCTCTCCTTCTCCTTCTCTCTCTGTGTAACTCTGAATTTCAAGTAAATAAATAAATCTTAAAAAAAAGAAGAGATAAGCTTGGGGCCGTACTGTGGCATAGCGGGTAAAGCCACAGCCTGCAGTGCCGGCATCCCATATGGGCACCAGTTCGAGTCTTGGCTGCTCCACTTCCAATCCAGCTTTCTGCTATGGCCTGGGAAAGCAGTAGAAAATGGTCCAAGCCCTTGGGCCCCTGCACCCACGTGAGAGCCCCAGAATAAACCCCTGGCTCCTGGCTTTGGATTGGTGCAGTTCCAGCCATTGTGGCCAATTGGGGAGTGAACCAGTGGATGGAGACCTCTCTCTCTCTCTCTCTCTCTCTGCCTCTCCTTCTCTCTCTGTGTAACTCTGACTTTTAAATAAATAAATAAATCTTAAAAAGATAAGCTTGTTTTTATGCAACAGATTTTTGAAATTTATGCATATTTTTCTATAATATGCATGTTCTGTGAAATTCTCAAAGCCCCTTTGTATATAGAAATACGGTCTTTAGGAGATAAAATTAAATGAGATCATAAGGGTGAGCCTTGCTCTAAAAAGACTGCGATCTCATAAAAAAAAAAAGACCTCTCTCTCTCTCTCCTTGCTTCCCCCACCATCATGTGCAGGCAGCTGTCAGCAGGCCAGGAGTGAGGCCCCCACCAGGCTCCAACCACACTGGCATCTTGACCTTGATCTTGGAACTGCAGCCTCCAGAACTGTGATTAGGCACCGGAGCTAAGACAGGAGGGGAAGCTGCCGGCGGCTGGCCCGCCATGCACAGAGCTGTGGGCTGAGCCCCAGGGCGGGGTAGGGGCAGGGGGCCGCCGACACCGCCAGCCCCGCGGCCTCAGACTAACTCACGCACTGTGACTCCATGGTTTCCTAGCCCTGCGGCCTTCGTAGGCCCCTTAAACTTCTCCAAGCGGCCCCTGTTTCTCCATCTTTCAAACCAGGATAAAAATAGTAGTGACCACGCCGGGCGATCTTGAAGTGACGGTCACAAAAACAACAAGTAACTAGATAAAGTGCTTGTTCGCATCCTCAGTACCTGCCCCCCTCACAGACCAGGCGCTAGAGACCTGCCGAGTCTGACTCCGGCTCGGCGATTGGTCAGCCAGGCGACCTGGAGCGAGTCCCTCGGCCTCTCTGTGCCTCCATCACCTTAGCTGCATAGGGGGAGAATGCTGACCTCTGCCTCCGGGGGCTTCCCTGGAGGACTTCCTGCAGGAGGCTCAGCCCCGTGGAGTTCCTGGGAAAGGGAGGCGGGCTCGGTTGTTAAAATGGATACACAGGATGTGAATACCCATCTCAGAGACCCGCTCTGGGGAGCAGCGACGCACCATGGAGGTGGCCCGGCAGCCCGGAGAGGCTGGAACTCATCCACACGGGACTGGTCAGAGGAGACGGACACGCAGCTCCAGTTAGCTCAGGCAAAACAGGGTGTATTCTCGGCTCTTGCCGCCAAGACTCCTATGAGGAAGACGAGGATGAAGCAAGCCCCAGGATGCCAGCTTCATGGGGACGTTTGCGTTGTCTTCACCGATCCCTCCCTTAACTCATCACCCACTTGCTTCTTCATGGCCGCACACTGGGACGCACTGCCACAGAAAGCTCAGGGCTGCCTTCACCCAGCCTGAGAGCAAAACTCCCAGGGAAGGGCTCTGATTGGCCCGGCGTGGGTCACATGCTCATCTTCAGACCAATCACTGCAGTTCGAACATGGGATGGTCTGATGGGCCGCCCCTACGGTAGAAGAAGGTGCTGGGAGGAGTGGGAGGCTGGGGATGGATCATCGGTGGACATGCTCGGAGCATCCTGGGGGTGGGCTCCCCCTTTGACAGACACAGAGTGTGAGGGCTCAGCCAGATCAAGACGCTCACTTATGTCACACAGCAGACAAATGTAAACACACACGCACACCCCCCGTGCCGCTGTGCCTCCTGGAGGGGTCTCTGTGCCTAGTGCAGCCTGGCTGAATTCCTCCGCATCGTGGTCCCTGCACAGCAGGGGACGGCGCAGTAGCCTGGCGCTGCCAGCCCCGTCGGCTGCATCTTGGAGCTGGGGGACCTCTCGGAAGCAATCATCTGCATATTTTCGGGCCAGCCCAGGCAGCTTGCCTCTGTCCCGCGCCCTCTGCTATATATTCCAGGAGAAATTGCATCCATATGCACCAGATTCCTCCTCACTCATCTCACTCAGGCCAGGGTTTGGCACAAAGGAGCTGTGGGCTGTGGAGGGGCCCCCTCCCTCCCAAGACCAGTGTACAGCTGCCAAAGCCAAGGGCATGACGGGCCCCAGGCTGGAAGCGCAGCCAGCTCCTCCAAGGGCCCCGCCCAGGGTCAGAGCAGGACAGAGGCTGAGCGAAAGAGCAGTCTGACAGCTCGGTGCCCTGGGCAGGGCAGAGGCTGGGGCCCAGGCGGCAGGGGGGTCAGGCCAGACGCCACCCCGTCCCGCCACCCTCGTTCTCCAGCTGTGGGCACGGGCAAGCCTCGGTTCCCTTCTCTGGAAAATGGGGGTGAAGAGGGTGTCAGTCCACAGATGTCTCATAACAAGGAGGTGAGAGATATAAAAATAAATGCTAGTTGACAGTGTTATTTATAATTTATAATTATGTGATCCTACCATCACTGCCATCACCATCATCACCATGACAACCACCACCATCACCACGACAACCATCGCCATCACCATGACAACCACCATCACCATCATCACCAGCATCACCATCCTCACCACCATCACCATCATCACCACCATCACCATCATCACCACCATCATCACCATCACCACCATCACCATCATCATCACCATCACCACCATGACATCAACCATCACCGTCACCGTTAGGCTAAGCGGTGGTGCTGGGCTCTGGCCCGGAACCACCGTGCCTCTGCAGGTCACCTTCCTCTTCAGTCGGCAGCACCGACAGATCCTCCTGTCCGCCTGCCACCTGTCTCGCTCCCTCTAAATCTGTGCTCCTGCCCACAGCCCTCCCACCTCCCACCTTCCTCCCTCCATCCGGTGAGTCCCGAGACCCTGCACATGGGCCGGTCACCTCTGCCCTGCAGCCCCAGTCACATCTGATGGGTCCTCTTCTACCGAACACCCCATTTCCCTCTGCCTCCAGGACCTGACCCCAGAGGCTCCCACCAGCCAGAGCATTCCTGCCACTGCCTGTCAAACTCCCAGTCACCCTTGAGGGCCCCGCTCGGGGGACCCCTGTCTACCCACCCAGTCACCCTTGAGGGCCCCGCTCGGGGGACCCCTGTCTACCCAAACTGTCACACGCTGGAGCAGGACAGCGTTGCCCGCAGAAGGCTCTGGGTTCCTCTGATCAAACGGGAGACAGGGAGAGGCGCTCAGGATGTGTTAGCACCAACGAGAGTTTCCCCCGTGGGAAGAATTGGAAGCAGGCAGCTTCTCCCTGGGGGATAGAGAACCCCTCCCAACACACATTCCCCTCGGGAGCCCCAGCAGGCACCAGGGGCAGGGGAGGTCCCACGACTCCACCCTCCTGTCCAGGCACTTCCTGGGCCGCCTTTCCAGGGACCGCACTCCCTCCACACTCCTCGGAAGCCGACACGCCAAGTTCAAGGCCCTGGCCGTCTGTCGGAAGGATTGTTTCCTGTGATGTGCAATGGTTGGCTGTGGTACAGGGCCCCTGGGGCCCTCCCTGTCCTAACCAGGGAGGCAGCAGCCTGTGCATCTGGTAGACCCGCGTTCCAGCGGGCAGCCCCGCCCACCCCTCACCTGAGCTCCCGGCTCCCTGGGGGCAGCCCAGGTGCTCCCTCTGCACAGTGGCAACCTGGCGGTGCTGCCGTCCCACGGCCATGCCAGGCTCAGGGCTCTGGCCCACCCTGTACAGGAGCCCGGCTCTGGGCGGCCTTGGCCGGGGAGTGGGTGGGAGACGGAGCCCGCGGAAGCTGGAGACTGGGTGGGGCCACAGTCCTGGGTCCCTTTGAAACTGCATCCTGTGGATACCCATTTGGCTGGAAGCTTTTTTAAGGAAAAAAAAAAATGATTTCTGAGAAAACGCAAATGACACAGGAAAACGAGCTGTGGGTAGAGCCTGACTCCTGCCCAGACCCCTCCCCTTCCTGGCCCCACATCCGCTCCCCTCTTGCCCACTCCACCCTCAGCCGACCCCTTAGCATGGAGTCCCCCCAGCCATGTGGGGAGGGCCCAGCCTCCTTCCTGAGCAGAGGGGAGCAAGCAGGAGTGGAGCCTCCTGTCCCCTGCCCGCTGGCCTGGGCCCACCACCAGGACACCACCTCCAGGAAGGAAGCAGAGATCCTAACACTTCAGTGCGGCAGGGGGTTAGGCGATGAGGGGCTTGTCCGCTCTCTGGCTCCTGTCCCAACACAACTGCCTCTCCCCTCCTCCAGCTGCCCTGGCCGACTTTCACATGCATCCAGCTCTCCCTGCCCAGGGCCTTCGCACCTGACAGTTGCTCTGCCTCAAAGCAGATTAAAAACCAGAGGAAGAGCTGCAGAGCAGGGTTCTGAAGGCTGAGTAGGAGTTCACAGACCAGGGAAAGGCGATAGAGGCAGAAGGAGCGGGAGTCTGGCCGTGTGGCCTGGCGGCTCAGGGCCCACAGCTGAGCCTCACACGGCCCAGGTCTCAGCCCAGCTCCTCGGCTCCCGGCGACCCCGAGATCGGTGACCTGGGAGCTACACGAGCAGGGGCGGGAAGGGAGTCGGTGGGAAGACACGCAGGCTTGACGCAGGTTTCCACGCACAGACTCTGGGAGGGAAGGGAACAGACAGAGCGAGCCAGCCGGCCTGACACATTGAGGCCATGAGCTAGGGCTCAGCTGCAAGCCAGGAGCCAAGTTCCGGGAGAAAATCCAGGCTGAGAGCTGGGCCCGGACAAGTGGGGGTTGGAGTCACCAGGCTGCTGGGCGTCTCCGCCGTGGGGCCCCATCTTTGCCTTCCCCTCTCCCTGCCGAGGTCCTGGGCATGGGCAGCTTCCCCCGAAACCCCTGCCTACCGACCAACCGCCATGCCTGTGCCTGTGCTGGGCTTCCCCCAGCCAGGCGGCAGCCTCCCAGCCAGACGCAGTCACTGGGGCCCTCGTATGTGTCTTCAGGAAGTTCCTCCGCCTGGCACACAGTAGGCGGTCAGCTGTCATTTGTGGAATGAATGAATGAATGAATGAGCAGGCACCTGGTCTGCAGGGGGCAGGGAGACGACCCCACCCCCAGGACGTCTCTGACCTCCCATCCCAGGTTCAGGGTGGCCCTAGCGGGACCGCCTCTGGTTTTGTCTGAGGCTCTGCCACTCTCTGGCCTCAGTGTCCCCCCTGGGTAAGAGAAACAGCACCCCAGGACCAGAACCGGCACCCTGAGCGAGCCATCTGCACCCCCAGGTACCTTGACTTCCAGTGGGGACCATGTAGCACCCGCCAGGGAGGACACAGATTCAGAGCAGGATATCTGTTGAACACGGATCATTTTTGCACCATCGAAAGAACCCAGCACCACCTACACAGTCGTGAGCGGTGTGACGCTGGGGTGAGGGTAGGGGGGCCCCAAGAGCTCCTACTTTCCACCCAGACCTCAAGGGCGGAGCTAAGGTCACGGCGGTCCAAGAAACACGAAGGACCCAAGGAACCCGGCCACGCCCTTGCCCACTCCTGCAGACTTCCCCTGGAAGAGTGACACGGCAGGGGAGGGAGGGGCCGGCAGGGGAAGCTGCCACCTGCCATCTGAGCACTGGTTTGGGTTCGAGTCCCGGCTGCTCCCCTTCTGATCCAGCTCCCTGCTAATGCGCCTGGGAAAGCAGCGGAGGACGGCCCAAGCACTTGGAAGCCCCTGCACTCACATGGGAGACCCAGATGGATATCCTGGCTCCTGGCCCAGTCCTGGCAGTTGTGGCAAGTTTTTGTTTTTTTGTGTGTTTTTTGTTTGTTTGTTTGTTTGTTTGTTTTTGGACAGGCAGAGTTAGACAGAGAGAGACAGAGACAGAGAGAAAGGTCTTCCTTCTATTGGTTCACCCCCCCAAATGGCCACTACAGCCAGAGCTACGCCGATCCAAAGCCAGGAGCCAGGTGCCCCTCCTGGTCTCCCATGTGGGTGCAGGGCCCAAGCACTTGGGCCATCCTCCACTGCACTCCCGGGCCACATCAGAGAGCTGGCCTGGAAGAGGAGCAACCGGGACAGAATCCAGCACCCCGACCGGGACTAGAACCTGGTGTGCCGGCGCCGCAGGCAGAGGATTAGCCTAGTGAGCTACGGGGCCGGCCTGTTGTGGCCATTTGAGGAGTGAACCAACAGGTAGAAGATTCTCATTCTCTCTCTCTCTCTCTCCTTCTCTCTCTGTAACTCTGCCTTTCAAACACATAAATCGATCTTTAAAGAAAACATGAAGAAGAAGAAGAAGAAGGAAGGCTGGAACACTCTAGTTCCTTCCCCTTCCGGACTTTTCTTCGCCGCTCAGCAGGGCAGCACAGAGGGCAGTGACAGGAGCACACCTGTGAAGGGGAGACCCGCAGCCTCCACCCCGAGCCCGCCTCCCGCGCGAGGAGACCGGCAACGCGTGTGGAGGTGCCGGCCACACATGTAAGTTGTGTGAGTCAACGATTCTGCCCTTGATTTAAATGCTCCAATATTTGCTCTCGAAACTGACCTTGAAGCATACAGAGAGAGCGACGGAGCACGCGTAATTATTTATAAGTAAGAATTCACTTAGAAGGCGGGGGAACGGCAAATTTAAAAACACCAGGAAAGGGAAGCCAGAGGCCGCAGGAGCAAGGGGAGCGCTTGACACTTCGGGGATCCTTCTCACGCCTGCTAAACACTGGTTTATTCGTTTATTTTCCTTTTATTTCCAAGGCACAGAGACAGAGAGTCCAAAGGAGAGCTCTTCCGCCTGCTGGGTCACCCCCCAGATGGCCACAGCAGCCAGGGCTGCGCCACGTGGCTGGCAGGGACCCACGGCTGCCTCCTGCAGTGCGCGCCAGCAGGAGGCTGGGTCCGAGGCGGAGGGGTCGGGATTGCAAGGCCGATGCACCGATGGGCCGATGCACCGATGGGCCGATGCGCCGATGCACCGATGCGCCCATGAGCCGATGCGCCGGCGCGCATGTCCCAGGCGAACGCCAGCCCCCCTTGCTTTTTTTTTTTTTTTTTTTTTTTCCAGGCCTGCATTCTCATTTTGCGCTTGGCCCCAGCTCTGACGCCAGCTTGGCCAGAAATGGAGAAATGTCGAGGATCGCAGACCAGCCAAGTGGGAGTGCACGGCCCTCACTGCCCTCTGAGCCTGGCCCCGCCCCCACCTGGGGACCCCACAGCGCGGGGTAGAGTAATTTCTCAACCCAAGGGTCACTGTCTGCCCCAGAAGTCAGAATTGCAGACCCTACGCCCAGAGGGTCAAGTCCGAGGGTACAGACAGGGCCCTGAGCCGCGGCGACCCCCACGGGGTCCTCATGCCCTCTGCCCCAGGTGGCGCAGCCACTCACTGCCCCACGCCCTGGGAGAGAAGCTCACCTCCGGTGCTAATTCTGTCCTCGGAAGGGGCAGCCGAGCCCATTTTACAGCTGAGAAAACTGAGGCCCCAGAAGCCACCCCTTCCCCCCGCGTGCCTGGGATCACTCAGGGAGCCGGAGATCTGGTGAGGTTCCAGTCTACACCACCCTGGGTCTCCTCCAGGGCACTCCTGCAGCCACAGAGAGCCAGGCTCAAGGGACCAGCAGGCAGTGGCTTCAGGGGCCCAGCCTGTCCCCTGGACCCCACGCTGGTGAGCACCAGAAGAGCCCCACGTGCCACCGGCACACCCACCTCTAGTGCAGCAGGGGAAAGATTCCAGGAAGCCAGGAGCCTACAGCAGCCGTCACAGGATCGCGGGCTGGCTCCCGGCCCCAGCAGGTGCTGCTCCCACCATGCCAGCTCCCTCGCCCGTAAATGAGCTTGGATGACGCCACAGACACCACCCCCGACCCCGGTACCAGCAGACACGGGTGCCGCCAACACCCCACAGTCCCCAGCGTGAGCTCCACAGGGCTGGCTCTGCCCCCGACTGGGTCTGCCTTCAGACTTTGCCAAATGCATGCATGCATGCATGAATGAATGAATGATACCAGCAGGAATCACACACTGAGGTGCAACCCAGAAACCCAAAAAGCCTCCCAAAGCAGAAAGCTCTCACTCCCCAACTCTGTGCCTGAAAGTCTTCTTCCATCCCTCCTAGGATGCATAGTCCACGAGCCCTAATGCCAATCGCAGCCCCTGGGGGTGGCCCCAAGCACGTGCCCCGCACCCTACTTTGCCCAGCTGGTCCCAGGGAGTTCCAGTTCCAGATGGTGGTGTCTGTTTCCATAGCAACAGTATCTTCACACACACACCCCACTCTCCCATCTCTCAGATGGGTAAACTGAGGCTGCCAGAGGCAAGGTCCTTGGTGCCATGTGAGGTTGTCCGGCAGAAACAGGATCTGAGGGGCCGGCCTTGTGGGGCAGCAGATAAAGCCGCACCTGCGAGGCCAGCGTCCCATATGAGCACCGGTTAGAGTCCCGGCTGCTCGGCTCCTGATCCAGCTCCCTGATAATGCACCTGGGAAAGCAGTAGAAGATGGCCCAAGTGCTTGGGTCCCTGCACCCACATGGAGACCCGGATGAAGCTCCTGGCTCCTGGCTTTGGCCTGGCCCAGCCCTGCCTGCTGCAGCCATCTGGGGTATGAACTAGCAGATGGAAAATCAATCAATCAATCAATCAATCAATCAATCTCTCCCATCTCCCCCCTCCTCATATCTTTCAAATAAATAAAAATTTCCCCAAAAAGCAGCAGGATTTGAACTCAGTCCCCAAGGGCTCCTGCCTTGTCAATGCGCATCAGCAGCTCTGCCAGAGCTCCAGGTCTCTCTCTGGGACAAAGGCATGGTGGGGGGGGGGGGCTGCTTAGGGGGCTCAGCAGGGGCTGCAGGGCCCCAGGCAGAGAGAATGTGATCCTGTGGCCAGGGATTTCCCCTGGGGTCAGACCTCTAAATACCTATCCGGTCACCGGTCCCCCGGGGTCCCCAAGGCCCCTCCCACCCCTACCCCACCAGCCAGAAGCCCTGCCCCAGCCCCAGCAGGAGGGCGCACCTCCCACTGCAGGGAAAGGAACACCAAAGGACCTCTCCCTCCCCTCCTCCCCCAGCACGCGGCGACAGCACAGGAGGATCCTCCCTGAACAGGGAACATGCATTTACCCATCGCCGACAACATGCAAGGCAGAGAACAGGGCAGAGACAGACCCAGCCCTGGACTCTGAAAGATGGCCAGTGCAATGCCAATCGGGCCAAAGACTCTGTGCCAGAGAAGGCAGAACACAGACACATGCAAGAGGCTCCGTGCCCCGGGAAGGCGCACGCCAGACCCGCGAGGAGCTGGGATGGCGGAAGTAGAAAGGCAGACAGCTGCAGGTGTCGGCGAGGACGAGAGCAGCAACCGGGCCTCTCTCGCGCGGCTCTTGGGCATGCAGAGTGCTGGAGCGACAGAGAGAGGGAGAGAGAAAGAGAGCGAGATCTTCCACCCCCGGTTCACCCCCCGGATGGCCACAACAGCCAGCTCTGGGCCAGGCCAAAGCCGGGAGCAGGGAGCTTCATCCGGGTCTCCCACGTGGGTGGCACTTGGGCCTCCTGCTGCTGCTTTCCCAGGTGCGTCAGCAGGGAGCTGGATGGGGAATAGAGCAGGCAGCGCAGCCAGAAGGTGAACCAGCGTGCCAATATGGGGTGTGGTGTCACACACCGGAGCTCAACCCACTGCACCCCAGCTAAGCCCCCTGTACCTCCAGTTTTTGAAACATGCAAAAGAACCATGCCGGAATACTTAGACAAACACGACACTCCCTCCGAGACGTTAAATGGCATCGCACCATGTGGCGGTTCCTTGGAAAGCCAGATATAAAAGTATCCTAAAACTTGGGAATTCCAGGAAAATTGGAAACACAGGATCATGGGAAGAGTTGCACAGGCGCACTCGTGGCCGCGTTATCCATGAGAGCCCAGACGCTTAAACAAACCAAGTGTCCACCAACTGGGGAACAGCGGGAGGCAGTGCAGTACAGGCTGAGATGGACTAGTACTTAGTCGTGAACAGGACGGAGGGCTGATACGGCTGTGAGGTGCACAACCTGGACAACGTCACACAAAACCAAAGTCGGGCACAAACAGCCGTCCGTAGCGTGACCCGTTACAGGGCGCGTCCAGGCGATCCACGGGCACAGAGGGGAAAGTGGTGGCCGAGGGGCGGGCGAGGGGAGGGCAGTGACTGTTGATGCGTCCAGAGCTGCTCGGTGGAATGATGAGAAGGTTCTGGAACTGGGCACACCACGCCATGAACTCGCAGGCTTCGCATGGTTAAACGGACGGAGGCCATGCTCCGTAGGTGTGCGTTTCACGTCCTGGCTGGCGTGAGCTCGCTGGGTCTGGCACACCCTCTCCTCTGCTCCCACCATGGTGTGCCCTTGCACCTCCAAACGGCAAGCTCAAGACCCCTCCCGTCTTCCTACGTAGCCTGGGTCCGATATTTCATCAGAGCGAGGCAAACCTGAGCAGTACGGCCCAGGGCCTCCCAGGTCAGCTCAACCCAGTCCCAGGACATCCTCCGTCCTCTCCACAATGCAACTGTGGGGCTCCAGGGGCCAGTCGCCCCACCTTGCCCGGCCCTTGGCCAGTTTGGAAAATCAGAGCTTCACTCGTCCTGGGAGCCGTTCCTAATCATTCCAAAAAGAAAGCGTGGGCAGGCACTCGGCCGGGTGGTTAAGGCACAGGCTAGGAAGCTCGCATTCCACATCCGGGTGCCTGGGTTCGAGTCCTGGCTCCGCTCTGGACGCCGGCTTCCTGCTAATGTGCACCCTGGGAGGCAGCAGTGATGGCTCAAGTACTGGGGGTCTCTGCCACCCACACAGGAGACCCAGATGGAGTTCCTGGCTCCTGGCTTCTGCCTGGCCCAGCCCTGGCTATTGTGGGCATTTGGGGAGTGAACCAGTGGACAAGACATTCTCTTTCTTTCTCTCTCTCTCTCTCTCTCTCTCTCTATGCCTCTCAAATAAACACATTTTTTAATTACCAAAAAAAAAAAAAAGAAAGAAAAAGAAAAGAAATAGCATGCGAGCCATGTGGTTAATTCCGGAATTTGGATGTTAGCGGATCACCTGTGTGGGTGTGCACACCTCAGGACGCCCCCCAGTGAGTCAGGACCTAGTGTAACCCCTCTCCCCCTTGCGTGTGGGTGGATCTGCTTTCTGGCTTCCAACAGGGAGAATATGTCTGAGGTGACGGATGTCACAGCCTTGGGTGTGCTATGTTATATAAGACTCCGTCTCCACAGGCTGGAGCCAAGCACTCAGTAGCACTGGGCACCACCTATGCACCAGCTCGTAGGGGACCCCTGGGATCCCCTGGAAGCTCAGGGCAGACCCTGTCATGTGCTAGTGAGACACGGGGGGGCCCTCGGTCATACGGTGCCCAGCACCCCCTAGTCGAGCCTCCAGTTGGGACCACAACCCACCCCCACCTGGATCTCCCCCGGGAGCCCACGGGCGGAGAACCCAGCTGTGCAAAGGCCCAGTGGCTGCCCAGCAAGAGCTCCGGGACTGTTTCCAGCGGCTGCCTGGGGTCATTTGTTACAGACAGTGGTGCTCGAATGTGCTTTGGAGGCTTAGTGCAGGCCAACACCGGGGCACCCGTCTCTATGAAAAGGAAAGCTTTGGTCAGAGCGGGTAAGGAGGCAGGAGGCAACCTGTCGCCCCAGTCTGAGGTCCGGGGCACGTTTTCTGTGTGCATTCTTGTTGTTTGTTTGTTTGTGAGACAGAGCAAGCGAAGGTTGCAGAGACAGACAGACAGACAGACAGATAGACAGAACTTCCATTCACTGCTTCATTCCCCGAATGCCCAGGCCAGCAAGGGCTGGGCCAGGCCGAGGCCGGCAGCCCAGAATTCAACCTGCGTTTCTCACAACTGGGGCGCAGCCGCCCAAGCCAGCACCTGCTGCCGCCTGGGGCACTCGTGAGTAGGAAGCTGGACTCAGGAGCCGGAGCCAGGACTCGAACCCCAGCGCTCCCACATGGGACTGGGACATTGGAGCCTCTAGGCTGTAGGCCGTGGGGAGTTTTTATAGACTGTAGCACGGGGTTTCCTGCTCAGTGGCTGCTTACACGCGGGGGTGTGGCCACGCTGGGGGGCGTAGTTCTTCAGGGGGGGAACCTGCGTCCCTCCCCCCACCGTGAGCTGGAAGCCACATGCCCAGCTCCCCCAACTCGCAGCCGAAGGCTGTGCAAGGGAGCTGACATCCTGTTACTGGCTCACTGTGGCTGGTTCTGCAGCTACCAGTGGCAGGTGGGGTCACGGTCATTGTCAAGCGAGTTCGGCCCCCTGAGCGCTCTTCTCCCTCACTCGCCCACACTCCTGCCGTGAGATGCACCTGCCACGCTGTGCCGCTGAGGGCTGAGGGCTGAGGGCTGACTGCAGGCGGCCTCCCCCACCCGGGGCTCGTGGCCTCCAAATCTGCGAGCCACATAAACCCTCATTATGTAACGAAGCACCCGGCCCCATCACAGTTCTTAACAATCAAAGAAAAAGTGGGTGAAATGATTTCTTATTAGCCTAGTAAAGCACACCCAGGTTATTAGCATCTTGCCACGTCATCCACTCACCAAATTCTAATTAACGAGAGATTGCATTCTTTTTTTTTCCCCCAGACCGAATCTTTGAGCGTGATGTGTATCTCACACACAAAACATCTCACCTGGGGTCTGCCACATTTGAAACCCCTCGAGAGCCAGCCATGGCTGGTGGAGACCACGCTGGACGACCCAGGCCTAGACACTTAGTTGGCTCTGACTGTATGCCTGTGTAGCTCCCGCCACACGCGGCACACGCCACGAGGCGCAGGTAGTCGCTGACATCACAAGGAAGGCGGAGTCGGAACACTTCCAGGGAGAGAGGCACACGCCCCAGCCCCAGGAAGCCGTCCTCCCCACGCCACCCTGCCCGTGTTTCAGACGGGAACCTGAGGCTCCGGCCCCCGGCCTGTGACCCGGCCGCCCGCCCACCCTGGGCTCCAAGGCTCACGTCTGCAGGGCCCACCCAGCTCCACGCAGTCTTCCTGGAACCCGCACAGCAGGTGCGACTTTCTGAGGCTTCCCCAGGGATTCCCAAGGAATGTCCTGCCGGGCCCCAGGAGGCAGGCACTCCTCCACTCCCCACCCCCTGCTCCGTTCTTCTGTGCCGGTGGCACCCACCCCCACCGCCTCCAAAGGCCTTCCCCACAACTCGAACACAGAACCAGGCTTCCAAGAACCTGCAGCCCACGAGCACGGGGCTGCAGACAGCCAACTGCAGCGGGGCCTCGTCCCACCACACCATGCCCCACCCCACCCCGCCAGGGTGCTGGTCAGCTCAGGAACTGTCACATGGTGCTGACCCAATTTAAAGAGAGAAAAACTGAGGCCCAAAGCACTGGCTCTTTGCATGGCACCGCTGACACTGCTCACCATGCTCAGTCCAGAATCTTCGCCCAGATGGGAGGACCATGCTTGGCCTCTGCCTCTCATCAGTCCATGATCAATGGTGCACCTGCCCGGGCATGGGCTCTCCCCGCAATGGTTCAGGCCCCACCCCCTCGTTCCGCCTCCTCTCCTCCCTCCCTCAGGTCCTGACCACCATCACCCGAAGCCGTCACTCTCAGCAGGGGACTCAGAGGTCACAGAGATTTTTAAAGTTCTCTGAATTCAGGTGAATGTGGCAGCCTCATTCATAACACCTCCTGATCTGACCAACACACCATTAGAGAGAAAGGAGGGGCCGCCGCTGTGGCAGAGCAGGTAAAGCCTCCACCTGCAGTGCCGGGGGCACCGGTTCGAGTCCCGGCTGCTCCACTTCCGATCCAGCTCTCTGCTGTGGCCTGGGAAAGCAGTGGAAGATGGCCCAAGTCCATGGGCCCCTGCACACGCCTGAGAGACTCGGAAGAAGCTCCTGGCTTCCAATCAATCATTGCAGCCATTAGGGGAGTGAATCAGTAGATGGAAGACTCTCTCTCTCTCTCTCTCTCTCTCTCTCTCTCTCTCTCTTTGTAATTCTGACCTTCAAATAAATAAATAAATCTTTTAAAAAGAGAAGGGCCAGATTTTTTTTTTAGATGAAGTATAAAGGAAACTGTAAAGGTTGAAAGAAATACAAACACCTGCAAAATGACAGCCAGTGTATCTGCTGGGATGAACAGGATGTGAGGATGAACTCCTATTCATCCTTCAAAGCCCTGCCCGGCCACGTTCCCCACTGTCACAGAGACCTCCAATCCCTCTGAGGCCGAGGGTTGTTGGCGCATTCCTCTCACTTTCAGCTGTCGAGTTATGCGTCCGTGTCCCCCGGGTCTCCTTTCTAGGCTGTGGGTACCTTCAGGGCAGGTGACGTGTGATGCCAGTCACCCGAACTCTGCTGCTGCACCTGCAGAATGGGAGGATTCAGCTCTGGCACCAAGATGCCTCGAGCATTCAACGAGACGGGGCGGCCGATGGGCGCCATGTTCAGGACACCACCGGGGACGCCCACACCCCATACCAGAGTTCCTGGGTTCAAGTCCCACTCTGTCCGCTGATGCACACCCTGGGAGACAGCAGAAGATGACCCAAGTCCTTAGGAGCTGGCTTAGGAGCCGGATTGGCCGCACTGCGCGTGCCCTCGGGGTTCCAGAGAGGAGGCCAGCCCCCTCCCCGGCCGCAGGAGGAGGATGGGAGGCCCATCCTGCCAGGAGCCAGCGGGCGGTGTCGGAGGGGACTGGCACCATTGGCTGCCCTCTGTGCCGGCTCCGTGCCCCGGGGGTCCAGGGCAGCACAGCTCCGTGGGGTCAGGAGCATCCCGGGCCGTGGAAGCGAGGCTCAGAGGGAGAAGGCAGCTCGCCCTCTGGCCCGCGAGGGGCTCCGGGTGCGCTTCCGTGCGGAATTCCAGAGCCGACAGCAAAGTGCCTACAGTCAGGGAGGGCTGTGTGTGGGGAGGGGCGGGGATAATCTTCCTGAGTGTGTCCTCTGCTGTGAGATGGGGAATGTGCTGACGTCATTGAATGCCTACAGCGTGATGCCGTGCCGGGGAGCTTCGGCAGGCTGCCGGCTCAGCGAGGGGCTCCCGGGCTGGAGCCTCCGTGGGGAGACAGGTGGGAGAGGGCGCGGTGTCTGCTCCCACACGGAATGGCCACCCTGGGGGTCTCCACCTCGCCGCTTCAAACTGCCATTGGGACCACCTAGAGTAGCCGCCCGGGCCCCTGGGCGCTGGAACAGAATGGGCGGGCACTGTGCCTGCTACCGTGATGTGTGAAGGAAGTGTTCAAAGGTTCCGATTCAGAGGCCAGAAATCCAGCAGCGCTGGGGTCTGGAGTTCCACCCAGAGAGGGGGCGAGGGGCCGAGGGAGGGCCCGGGACGGTTCCGCCATGGCCTCGAGGCTGGCGCTGCAGGTGCCCACGAGACGCTGCTGCCCGCACGGTGGCCTATGGGGAAGCCCGCCCATCGACAGGGCCTGGAAGAGGACTGGCAGTGGGCGGCACCTCCAGGGTCAGCGGCGTTTGTTCCATGTGAGAGACAAGGCACTGACAGACGCCTGCCCGCCACATCACAGGGCCCGCGTTCAACACCAGCTCTGGCTCCTGCCTCCAGCACCCCGGGAGGCAGCGGGTGCCGCTCGAGTGACAGTCCCTGCCACCCACGTGGGAGGCCCTGCCAGTGCTCCCGGCTCCTGGCTTCCGCCCCGTCCTGGTGGTGCAGAGCTGGTGAGTGAGCAGCAGACGGGAGCAGCTTTGTGTGGGTCTGTCTGTCTGTCTGTTTCCCTTTAAATAAATCCAAGCAACTTTTGAATCCTTCAATGCACTGACCAGCTCTCTCCCTCACAAAGAATTATCAGACCCAAAATGTCAATGTTGGGAAACCTTGAAACATAAAACACACATGGGGCATCAGCACACACACACGTGTACACACATGCACACACACGCACATGCATACATCCACATGCACACGAAGAATTTAAAGAGATTGACAGAGGCCGGCACCGCGGCTCACTAGGCTAATCCTCCGCCTGCAGCGCTGGCACACCTGGTTCTAGTCCCGGTCAGGGCGCCGGATTCTGTCCCGGTTGCCCCTCTTCCAGTCCAGCTCTCTGCTGTGGCCCAGGAAAGCAGTGGAGGATGGCCCGAGTGCTTGGGCCCTGCACCCCATGGGAGACCAGGAGAAGCACCTGGATCCTAGGTTTTGGATCGGCGTAGCGGCCACTTGAGGAGTGAACCAATGGAAAAAGGAAGACCTGTCTCTCTCTCTCTCTCTCTCTCTCTCTCTCTCCCTCTCGCTCTCTCACTGTCTAACTCTGCCTAACTCCAAAAAAAAAAAAGAGAGAGAGAGATTAATGGAAAGGGGGAGGGGGCGGGGAAAACCAAAAGCAGGCCCCACCCACAAACGTACCACAGTCACCGTTAAGGTCATATTTATTGTTCTTTAGCTGCTCAGGAAAACATATACAGGTATATACAATATGCGTGGATACAGAAGACTGCACTTTACATATTTTTTTAAAAAGAAAGAAAAAATAACACTCAATTTCATGAGCTATTGTCACAGTCTTCCAACCAAGCATTTCAGAAATGAATTTCTTTTAAAAGTCAAAAAAGATTACAGGATTGCTTAACACACAGTAGAGTTAAGTTTTCATATTTTACATGTGCAATACCATTTTCGTGTTCTTTCCCGAAGAGTTTGCTACGCAGGATGGATCTACGGGCGGCGGGTGTCTGTCCCATTTGCTGCTACTCCTTCCATTGAACCAAACCGACTGAAATGACATCCGTTTGCTTAAGGCGATTGTTAAAGCTGCTCCGATCCGGGGTGGCAAGGAGCAAGAACGTTGCAAAGTTGGGGGGCTTCCAGGATTGCCGAGCCCGGGGAGCTGCCGGCCGACGCCTCCTCCACGTGGGCTGGGGAAGTCAAAGGCAGGAGACGCTCTGTTCCCCCGCCTTAAGCAATCACGGGGAACTCAGTCCTGTTTTCTCGAAAGGGAAGTGAGGAAGCTCTCGAAGGGTGGCGGAGTCGCGGGAGGCGAGGTGGAGTTCTGCTCAAACGTGGCCGGGCGGCCCGGGCGAGACTCCCTCCCTGCTCTCCCCACGCGTGCGGTGCGTTGCGTGCCACCTGCTCCTGGCGGCAGCCGGCGCCGCCCCCGTCAGACTGCCCAGGCGAGAACCGCACCCGGCCAAGGAACGGGAAGCAGGAGGGAGGGGAGAGAGACAGAGAGAAAGAGAGAGGGGTGGGGGGAGAGGGGTTTTCTGGAAGCTTCTCTCTCTTTGCTGAAAGGTACTGTGAACTGAACATTGTCGGAGCTGTGTATCAGCCCAAAGCCCTCAGGTCAGCACTGGAAGCAGCCAGGCTACGGCCGCTGGGCCACGGGGCAGAGGGAGACTCAAGATGGAGCTTGCTCGGAACAAAACGGACAGAAACGCCAAGGTCAAGGGTGGGGGGAGGCGCTGGGACCGGCTGCTCGTGGTCTCACCTTCCCTGGCAGCTCTGCCCCCCCCCCACCCCGAGCCCCCACAAACGTCTGCAGGCGCCGACAGCACCCAAGGAGAAGCCGCATGGGTGCATGGCTCTGACTTTTGCAACCAGGTGGGACTGACTCCACAGGCCGGTGGGAGTTCCAGGGTTAAAAACTAAAAGCCAGGAAGTGATGTCCTTCTTCCCACTCCTCCAGCTCTGCAGACCACAGACCCCGGCAAGGAAGCCAGGCTAAGAGAAGGAGAACCGGGTGGGATGGGGCTGCAGGACCCTGCAGGCTGAGCCTGGGGGAGGGGACCCAGGGACAGAGGCTGCCCAGGGTGGGGGAGGCACACTTGGCCCCCTCCTTCTTTCCCAGGATGCCAGGCCAGGAAAGGGCGAGAGCGCAGACTCCATCTTCCCACAGCTCCAGGGATGAGCCAGCCCGGTGTTGCAGCAAGGGCCTGAGCCTGTAGCCCTCCCCACCCCCACCCCTGCCCAAAGTGTGCGTACGCAGGAAGGGCAGTCACCACCCCCACCATGCACACCCAAGGCTGCTCTGCATGGAGTGCACAAATGTGGAGCCTGGAAGCTTGCTGGGAGGCCCAGAAAGGGGGAGAAAAACACCACTGTGGAACATTCCAGAACATTCCAACTCCCTCTCCCAGAGCAGGCTGGACGCATCATTGTGTCGGCTGCCGAGAGCCAGCTTCCAGCAGGAGAGAGTGTGGAAGGGAAGGAGACTGAGGGCTGAGTGCTGTGTTTGTAGGAACAAAAATCCATCTATTCTCTCAGGGCACAGACAACACAAAACCCCAGGCACAATACGTAAGGGGGCCATTAATTGTTGGGCTCCTGTCTGACTGATGACAGTTGGGTGTCAATATATAATATCATGATGACAATTTGACTTTCACCTGGCAATATTCCAGAAGTACTATCCTCCAAGATTTTCATTTTAACAAGCAGTGAACAAAGGAAAAAGAGAGAGAGCAAGAGAGAGGAGGAGGAGGAGGGGGCGGGGAGACGAAAGAGAGAAAGTAAAAGAGAATAAAAAGGGAGGCGGCTCGCGTCTGATTATGCAGTAGCGGTGGACACAGAGCAGCGGGAGTAAAACGAGAAAGAAGGTGTAGAAAGAAGGGGCCGAGCTTACGGAGAGCGGGCACAGAGGCTGAAGCAAAAGTTGCTAACTGCAGAAGGGTTAACACTGGTGACATTGTCGGTGGCCTTGACAGTTTCTTAAAAAAAAAAAAAAAAAGCTTTTGCAGGGGGTGGGGGGTTTCTATCTCCCCTTTAAATTAACCCCTTCCGGTCCAGACGCCACCAAGCAGGTACCAACCTAGGAAAAAAAAATCACCATCAGCCACTCGGTGGGAGTGGCACTTTCAGATGGACAAGGGTGGAGGGGTGGGGGCAGGGCAGGGCCTGGCTGGGGAGGGGTCTCTCTCGTCGTCGCTTCAAGTCAGGGCGGCCACAAACGTCCCAAATCTGTTGGAGATGTCAGAGTGCAGGGACCTCCAGGTGGGCACGGACGCACGGGCCTTGGCGTCGCCCACGTCGTCCGTGCAGTGGACGGACAGGCACTGCAGATGGCTGCCGGGCTGTGAGGCTGACCCCTTGCTCGCGGGGAGGTCGTGGGCTGTGGAGAAAGAAGAGAAAGGGGGCGTCAGTGGACATCTGTGCCACCCCGCTTCCTGGCTGGGAACGCCACCCCGGGTTTTGCTGTGAGGCCTCGGGCCCCCAGGAGCCCCCGCCCCGACCCCTGTTGTTGGGAAAGGGCAGAAGCGGGCAGGATAAACTCTGGGTTGCCAAAGGGTGAGCTAGACGTGAAGTCAAGTCAGGAGGGCTTCCTGGAAAGGACACCAAAGGATGTGTAGGAGTTCGCCAGAGAGGGCGGGGGCTGAGGCTCAGAGGGGGCTTTGAGAGGACCCCCACCCTCCTGTGCCTCCTGCCGGGGCCTCCCACCCCCACCCTCCCCGCCAGGCTCAGCCTCTGGGCCTCCACCCTACATGAGGCTTCTGCAGCCCAGAGAGCCCCAGAAGCTTTTCTGGGGTCGCACAGCTGGACACCCTGGAGTCTGGGGTTCTGGCTGCATGAAGGGACCCGAGTCGAGTGCCCGCCTCTGAAACAGGGGTGCCCATGACTCAACCAGGCCGGTGACGTGTAAACTGTAAAGTGCTGTCCAGACTCTGGGGACCCTGACCAAGCCAGCCCAGTTTTTGCAGGAAAAGACTTCGGGCGCTGAGGGCAGGGGCGTTCATGGGAAATGGAATCCAAAGATGTTCACCTTAGCGCAAGGGGTCCCGGAACCCAAGCCTACGAGAGGCCCCGAGACCTTTGCGGACGCCGCGTATTATGCAATAGCGACACGATTTCCCAAGTTGCCTGCACCGAAAGAAATGCATCGCCCCATGCCATGTTTCCACGCCCTTGCCCACGAGCGCTCTCCTCCCCCCTCCCTGAAGCCTGACTCAGAGAGAGCAGGTGAGTCAGCCGAGGCCGCACAGCCAGGCAGGGGTTTGGAGAGAGGCTGGGGGGCTGGAAGCCAGCAAAGCTGGAACGGGGGCCGAGGGAGCACACCCGGAGCCTGCCCCCACCTCTGCCGCCGGCCCGCCCTCCACGCTCCGTGCGAGCCCGGCCAGGGCCCTGTGCCAAGCAGGAGTCGCCCTGCCCACCACACCCTCCAGGAGTAAGCGGGAGCAGAGCGAAGCCAGAGACAACCCTCCCTGCGGGTGGGGCCCGGGCAGTGGGGCCAGGCTGTGAGTAAGGGGGTTGGGGGCCACTTTGCCACTCTGAATGAACCTCAGTTCCCCCACCCTGGTAAAGCAGGGACAATGCCATCCCCCCGGGGCACGCAGGGAGCGCCCCCTGTCACTGGCACGGGGACGGGTCAGCAGGGGAGGTAAGGGGCCCCTGCAGCTCCCTAGGAGCCCCTAAGAGTCTCGCGCCCCCACCTTCCTGGGGAAGTGGTCACGTGCACAGACTCCTGGTGATGAAACTGGAGTCTTTGCCCCATTTCACAGATGGGGAAGCTGAGATGCTGAGTGAAGGCTGCAGGGCTGCTGAGCCAGGATGCTGCCAACGCCGCACGCAGGGCTGCCTGCCTGGGGGGCTGTGCAGGCTCCCCCGGCACCCAGTACGCCCCGACGCCCCTGCTCCCGGATCCACACCGCTGCCTTGTGCACCCACCCCCACCAGAAGGAGCGGCATTCCCAGGATGCAAGAGCCGGGCTGGCCCCGGGCAGCTCCGGCCAGAGAGCACCCCATTCCTTCACTGCACGCACGGGACATGGGGCTCCTGGTGCTCACTCCCAGAGGGGAAGACAGAGGCTGGAGGGGACAGCTCCCGCCCGCCCAGCTCCAGGAAGGTGGAAGGAAGTTTCCCGAGCCTCACACTAGGACAGCAGAGGCTGTGGAGCCATTGGGGGGCGGAGTCTGCTGGGCGAGGGGTACAGACCCACCCACCATTGCCAAAGCTCCTAGGATCTAGAAGCGGCCAGGCCAGAGCCGCTGTGCCGCCTGGCTGGGGTGGATTTAGGGAGGGCATGACGGGGCCCCTGTGGTATCCAATCCCACCATCCCCCAGCAGCAGGATGAGCTGTCTCCCCACGCTCGGAGGGGGCCCGGGGCTGCCCCAGCCTCTGCCTGGGACGAGCCAGCCAGCCGCGCCAGCCCTGGGGAAGCTGATGTTTCAGACAGAATATTCTGCGTCAGTTCTTGACAAGCCGAGCATGACCAAACTGATCCTCTCTCCGCCGGATTCATTCCAGCTGGGGAGGTGGGGCGGGCGGCAGCGGCGGGGGGGGGGGGACCCAACACGCCCGAGGCCGGCGGCTCCCCCGGCTGCCCCCGGAAGCCGCCTCAAGTCACGGCCTGCCCCAGCTGTGCTGAAGCCCTCTGACCCCAGGGCTGGGGGCGGGTGGGGGTGGGGGGCTCCTGGGGTCGGGAGGAGACCCTGCGATTACCGAGTGCCTGGCACCACCAGCCACCGTGCAAGGTGTTATCCCCATCTTCCCCGTCACCTTGGTCTGTCTGGGCAAGGGGCACTCGGTCTGGGCCTGGGCGCTGACTGTGAAGTGACCCCCATTCCCATTTGATGGATGGGAAGACTGAGGCTGCACAGGGCAGGGAACCGCCCAGGGATCCCCTGGAGCTGGGTCACCAGGTCTTCTTTCAGCCCAGGATTCTCAGCCTCAATTTCCCCATCTAGAACTCAGAGATGGGCATTCCTGGTGGGGCCTGGCTCAGAGCAGCCTAGGAGGTCACACAGGAGAAAGAGCCGGCGACACTGCACGTGTGGGGACCCGGAAGGGGTCAGCTGTGTCCTCATCTCCAAACTCCCCCCGCCCCTCCCGTCGTGTGGTCCTCAGCAGGTTCAGGCTGTGCAGGGCCTCACACCCCGTGTGCAAGGTGGAACTTGGAGCCGGGATGCCCCTGCCATTCCTCCTCCCCAAGACCTCTCCCCACCCTCTCTTCAGGTACACAAATCCTTGCAGAGCCCCCCAGCCCCTCCTCCCACCCCGCCACCCCCTCCCTCAGCCCCGCATCCAATTTTGCAGGCGTTGGATTTTTGTCTCCAGCGTTTCTCAGTCCACCACGGGGACGGTGGGTGCCAGGGAGGGGAGAGAGACCCGGGAGAGAGCAGGTGCATGAGTAGCCGTGTTTTCCCTGGCACGGCTCTGCAAGGAGCGTGGCGGCCATTCTCAGTGCAAGGGACTGGCGTGCACATCACTCCCGCTCTCAGAACCCGAGTTCTAAGGAACGGGGTGGGAAAAGAATGGGGCTGGCCGTCGGGGAGGCAGTTAGAGGGATTAAGTGAAATGATCCGTGGAAAGCACTTGGCACGCGGTGCGCTGCCGCCAGCGCTGGCCGTGAGTGCCGCCTGCCCTTGTCGCTGGCCAGGCTGCGAGAGGGACCCGGCTGGGGCACTGATGGGGAGGGCAGGCGACCCTCCCGCTGGCCACGGCTGCCCGCGGTGGAGGCCGGAGGGGGATGTGCAGGCGCTCACCAGGGGGTGTTGCCTTGTTCACTTTGCTTCCGGAGCTGCTGCCCACGGGGGACCGGCGTGTCTTTGAAGTCAGCAAAACAGACCTCGGCATCAGCCTGCTCTGCACTAGTCACCCTGGGACCGGGATCCTATCTGGGTGAGCCACGTGCGTGCACAGGTGTCCTGAGCCACATGGGGAGCCACTGCCACCTCCCATGGCCGCCAAAGCGTGGCCAGCCGCTGTTCTACCCAGGACCCCGTGGGAAGGGGACCTGTGGCCTCCTGCTCACCACCTCCCCAAGCCCTATCCACCAGGGCAAGGCCAAGGGTATGGGGCAGCAGTGCCCAGACCATGGGCTCCTGGGCGAGATGCAAACCTGGCTGTAACAGGAAGTCACAGAACCTCCCTCTCAGGCTGCTAGGAGGACGCCTATGAACCCTCAAGCCTCAGGTCTGCCCTCCTCCTCCGTTCTCCAGCAGCCATAGGCTTTGCCGGCAGCCGTGGTGGGCACTGCTGGCCCCCTGTGTCACACTGGAAGGGCCGGCCAGCTTCCTGTCCCTGCCTGCCGAGGCTGGAGGGGATGGGGGTGTGTCCAGGGCGGGCTCCATCCCAGGCAGAGCAGGGGAATTGGAATTCCGAGCGCATTTCTCACTTGGAGCAGTGTGGGCCCAGCACACAATAGCAAAGGGCCCCTCACCCCACTCAACCTTCCAACAAAGGGAAATGCGTTTTGCTTTCTCCTTTATCTGGACCTGGCTGGGGGGGAGGGGGAGGGAAGAGGGGGTTGGGGACACTGGGTTTCCGTGACAGCTGTCACTCAATCGGGCCACCTCCTCTTGACGCCTTTGTCCCTTGCAGCCCAGGAGTCCCTTAAGTCCAACCCCAACCCCAACCCCATCCGTGAGCCCGGACTGCCACGGCTCCTATTTCTGCATCTCCAACCAGGGCTGGGCACGCACGCCAAAGCCAGCCCTGCCCCAGAGACCAAGAGGCTGGCCCGCCAGGTCCCCATGAGTGGCCGTTCTCTGTTTCTATACTGTGAGCCCAGTGAGGTTCTCGAAGCACCTGCTACCACCTTCCATAGCTCCCCAGTGCTCCCAGGACAGAACCTGTGGTGTCACACAACCTGGCCTGCCGCCCTCTAGGGTCCCCCGCCTCATGTCCCAGCACTGTCCCCTGCGCCGCGAGCCGCCCCGCCCCAGCCATGCGAGAGCACACCCCGACCGGCACAGGAACCTGGAACGGACAGCTGCGCTGGCCCTGGTGTGAACACCCTGGAAGCCCACGCACAATCTCTCACGGGATGCTTCTCCTGAGCCCTTCGGGAAGCTCTTCACAGGCACGCATTTCAAAAGCAAATTTTTTTTGCACTGAAATAAACGTTAATTATTTCCTTCCATTTTCCATGCACTAGTTTTTTTAATGTTTGTTTTTAGCTACTTGAAAGGCAGAGCAAGAGAGAGCGAGAGGGGGAGAGAGAGAGCGGGAGAGAGAGAGAGAGGGAGGGAGAGAGGGAGAGAGATGGAGAGAGAGGGGGAGAGGGAGAGGGGGAGAGAGGGAGAGATAGAGGGAGAGGGAGGGAAGGGAGGGAGGGAGGGCGGGCTGTCCTCGTGCAGTGCTGGGCCCCGCCCCCTCCCCCTGGGGTCCTCGCTGACTCTGGGACAGAGAAGGAACAGCAAATCTCAGCCAGGTGTGGGCAGCAGCAACCGAGAGACCACAGGACCACGGAGCAAGCCGAGAAGCAGAGCCTCAGCCCCCTCCCCCACGGTGCCGCCTCCCACACACACGTGGCAACCTGGGGTTCCTCCAGCTCCCGGCTCAGAGGCCTGGGTTCTACCCCCACCATGGTCTGCCCCTCAGCTCCGTGACCTGGGGAAGGTGAACCTGCCAGGTCTGAGCCTCCCACCCCGGAAGCAGGGCGGCGGGGGCGGGGGGACAATCCTTCCAGGAAGTCACAGGAGCTGGGCCAGGAGCCCCCCCGGGGCAGCCATGTCTGTGCAGCTCAGGCATGCTCTCTACTTCCCAGTATCGCATAAGGATTTCCTGTTCTCATCCCAGCTCTGTCATTTGCCTCCTGTGTGACCTTGGACAAGTCACTCCCCCTCTCTGGACCTGTTTGGTTTTCTCTAAAGTGATGCACAATCCCCTGCCTGCTTCTGTCCCTTTGGGGCAATCAGATGTCACCCGAGGCTGAGGAGAGTCCCCTCCCAAAGTGAGGCAGAAGGAAACAGCTCAACCTAAGCCCCGGGGACCAGGGAATTGAGGGCTGGTGGCCAGCAGCCTGGGTACCCCACAGGGGCCACACAGGCAAGCCCAGGGGACCGGCCAGCCCCTCAGCCTAGCCCTGCTGGCATCCCTGCCCCTTCTCTGCTCGTCCATCCATGACAATGTCCGGCCACCGAGTCCTGTGACAGCCGGGAAGAGGACAGAACAAAGCTGAGCACATCCCTGTGCCGTCAGCCCCAGGGACCCAACGGGGGACACCGGCCACGCGCCGCTCAGCAGCCAGGGACAGGCTGGCCTGATGCACCAGCCCACTCGGCAGCAGAGGACACGGAGGGTCAGGGAGGGAACATCACAGACACAGGGCCACGCAGCTGGCCAGCGGCACGGCCAGGGCTGTCTGATGTGAAAGCGTGTGTTGTTAACACCACAGAGGCCAGAGTGTCTGTCTGTCTGTCCCTACCTCTCTTTTTCTTTCTGTCTCTCTCCCTCTCTGAGATCCACGCCCTGACTTTCGGGCACGGAACCCTAAGACTCCCAGCCCGGGACAAGCCCGCCCCTGTGCCACGCTCCCCCCACCCACAGGGCAGGAGGCCTGGCCGGGGCTCCAGAGGAGCAGGGGTGTGTGTGTGTGTGTGTGTGTGTGTGTGCCTGACACCCCCCCCCCCGCCAGCACTCAGGAAGGACCCGGCCAGGCCCCCCTTGCAGGCTGAAGCCACTGGGGCGGCTGGGCCAGGCCGCTGGATGCCTGGGAATTAATCTGAGCTGACTTGGCTGAGGGCAGCTGTCACTTAGATTGAGAGGCTGCCGAGGGCTGGGGGCAGGCTGGGGCGGCGGTGGGAGGAGGGGGCTGGGGACTGAGGACCTCCCTCGGCTCTGAAGGAGGCGTGGGTTGGGCGTGGGGCCCGAGGAGGCACAGCGCCCTGGGATGGACGGAGCGACCCACACCCACGGGCAGTTGGCAGCGCGGGCTCTGCAGCCGGCCGCAGCATCATCTCCAGTCTGGCTTCTTGTCCTGGTGCCTCCGGCCGTGCAGCCAGTGACCTGTGCCAAACACAGCCCTGCACACCCCCAGGCCGCTCTGGGCCCGTGCTGCTGAGACGTGACAGCTCCGGGGGAGGGGGAGGTGAAGGGGGAGGGGCACGGGCACACCCCTCAGCCTGCACCTGCCCCCAGACAGCAGTGCAGGCAGGGGCTCCTGTAGCCGGGGCACTGCCCATCAGCTCTGGGGAAGTGAACTCTCTCCAGGGAAAGGGTGCTGGCGGGGGCACAGGCTGCAGGGGGCCCTTGTGGGGGTTGGGGGGAGGGGGGTTGGGGGCCATGAGAACCCAAGCAAAGCCCCTTGCACCCAGGGGACCCCAGTCCACAGGAGCTGCTCTGGGGGTGGTCTTCCACCCCCTGGGACATGCATCCCTTCTGGGAATGCCTACTTCTGGCTTCTGACCCAGCTTCCTACTCAAGTGCACCCTGGGAGGCAGGGGGCGATGGCACAAGTTCTTAAAGTCCCTGCAAGGCACGTGGGCGACCTGGATGGAGTTCCGCCTGGCCTAGCCCTGGCTCTGGTGGCCAACTTGGGGGTGTACCAGGGAAGGCAAGATGCCTCTGTGTCTCTCAAATGAACTGAAAATAAAGACAAAAAACCCAGACAGGGCAGCTGCTCTTGGTATTGCTACTATTGTTGCACTGGGCGCTCCGCAGCCTGCCTCTCCCTCTGCCCTCTCTACTCTCTTGCTTTCTTGCCCACAGCTCAGCCAAGCGGCGCTGGACCCAACACTGGGCGGCCCAGGGCAGGACGCTATACCTCTCTGACCCCCGCATCCTCCCAGGCTGAGCCCCCAGCGTTCCGCCTGCTGCACCGTAAGCCCTTCTGCGGTAACTATTTTTATAAAATGAGACAATTCACGCAGAAGCAGAACCCCACAGCCTCCCGCCCATCACCGGGAAGACCAGATTCCAGGACACGTCTGAATTTTGGAAAATCCGTTCTCGGAGCGAGTGCTCTGCTCACCCACGGAAGCCCTCCGAGCGCCGCTGTGTCCCAGAGAAAGGTTCTGCCGGGGAGTCCCTTGTGGGACGATGGCACACTGGGCAGAAAGAGGCCGTGTCACTGCCAGCCTGTGTGACCCTGCCTCAGACACCTGGGCTGCTTGAGTCTCTACTTACTCACCTGGAAAATGGGTTCAGGCACCCCCAGCACCCACATGGCGCGCAATGTCCCATGAGCAGAATCAATCTCCCAAACCCGCACCTGGTGCCAGCTACAGCATTGCCTCCCAACCCCCTGTGTGTCCCTGGCTGTGTGCTGGGCACGGGACTCAGAGAGGGGACCCTGAGGCAGGCCCTGCGCCCAGCCTGGGGGAAGGAAGTTCGGGTGAACGTGAACCCGCACATCAGAGCACAAGCCCTGTGGGGAACAAAAGGCTGCCCTGTGTCATGGGCCCTGGCAGGAGAGCAGGACATCCAGGAGGGCTTCCCAGAGGAGGCGGCGAGCGAGAGGGGCTTCAGGGTGCAAATAAAGTCTACAGGGAGAGAAACCGAGAGGGGCTCCAAGCCCTAGGGTGATCTTTCTAGGACACCAAGGCAGAGGCACGAGGGACCCTGGCTTAGGACCCTAGGGGCAAGCGAGGAAGAGGAAGATGCAAAGGCCCAGTGGGCTCAGTCACGGAGACCCCAGGAAGGAGGTGGCCTTGTTCCTGCAAGCAATGGGGAGCCCCAGAAGGCTCGGGGGAGGGGAGGGGCCGCGGGAATCTGTCACAGTGAACAAGGGGCTCGCACCGCATCCAGTTCAGCCTGGCCACAGACGCCCCAGCAGGGAGACACAGGCCCTGGCGAGGGACCAGGGCCCTGGGGTGCTCTCACCCCACAGGGATGAAGTCCCAGGGGAGCCCTGGGCCAGCGGGGGCGCCCGATCCCAGCCCCGCCAGGGACTCCGCCCACCCCGGCCGCCATTTGCCCTCCACCTACAGATGACATCATCCTGCCCTGTGGGTGACATCAGCGAGGGCTCCCTGAGGCTGGGGGGGTGGGGTGGGGACAGAGGCCCGAGGAGGCGTGGGGGTGTACCCAGGTCACCCAGCAGTGTCTGCATCCCAGTCTCCCCATCTGAGAGGAGAGACCAGAAACCCAGCGGGCATGGCAGCCGGGGGAGCACACGAGGCCACGTGCACGCTGTCGGCTAACATCCGAGTTCCCGCCCGTCACACGTCCCTCCTGCTGAACTCACCAATCTGTCCCCACGGCAACCTCCGCCCCACGTCACGCATGGAGGAGTTGCTGGCGTCACAATCCGCAGCCCACGAGCCCCAGCCGGCCCTCAGCCTGTTTTTGCAAATAAAGTTTTATTGGAACGCATCCACGCTCATGCGCTGACCCTTCGCTGACGACTGTTTTCACGTAGATTTAAGGTCAGCTAACCCAATACCCGGTCAAGTGGCCACGCGGACACGAGCGGAAGCCACAAACTGGAACCATTCACCCACAGGCCCCGAGACCTGTGTGTGTGTGTGGTGGGGGTGACAGTTTGTGTCCCAGTTCACAGAGGCAGTCGCGGCATCAGGCAGGGGAGGTGGGAGAGGCCCCACAACCCTCTAAAGAGCCCCTTTTCAGAGCCCCAGGACCGATCAGGCAAACAGCAGCTCGGCCTCAAGGCCGGGAGGAACAGGGCGGCAGGCCAGGCGGACGGGCGCCTGCGCAGACAGCAGCAGGCAGAGCCGGGACCCTGGGGCGGCCTGGGATCCTCCCACTGACTGCCCTCACTTCCTCTGTCCACAGCCCGGGGACAGAGCTGGATTCGAACTTGGGTCTGCAGGAGCCCTGAGCCTGAGTCTCTGTGCCCAGACCCTCGTGTCTGTCTGGCCACGGGGACAACTCGGGAGGGACAGACGGCTCCGAAGGAGCTGCCCGGCTCCTCCCATGCCAACAACAGAGGACGAAGCTCCCCGGTGCCTGTGCCCAGGGCACCCCTACCTCGCTCCCACCTCCCGAAGGCGCCTGCAGACTCAGCCGTGGCTCCCTCCTTGCCTCTCCCTCGGGGTGCTGGGGGCAGCTCCCCTACCCCCCACCCCAGGAGCCCAGGATCCTGCTCTGGCAGAGGCCAGCTGTGTGGCCGCAGGTACAGTGCCTGCCCTCTCTGGACTGTTTAAGGGGGACAGCCAGGACTGTGAATGTGCAGCCTGCAGATGAGCTGAGTGGGTGACCCCCAGTCCAAACCGCCCTGGGGGCAGGGTGGGGGAGGGCTAGACCTTGGGTGGGGAAAGGGCTGGCCTGGGCTCCAGCTGCACCTGCGGAGCCCACAGCACCCATCTCTGGTGCTGGCCCTGGGAGCTGGGGGTGGCGGGGCAGAGGGGCAAATTCCTTCCAAGCAGAGAGCGTGGGAAGAGGCGGCCGCAGGGGCGGGGGCTGAGTGACTAAGGTGATGGCAGCCTCACCTGCCGAGAGATCTTCCCCGGGCACAACTCGTTTTGTACCATCCACACCCCAGCCATCAGGAGGATTTTCGGGATTTGGTTGGCGTCTTCTGTGGGGATTAAGCCCTAACTGTGGCCACTGCCCTAAGCCTAAGTGGGCTACCGGGTGTAGAAGGCTGAGGGGCGAGGCAGGGAGAGAGGTGTGCGCAGGTCAGGGGGCCCAACCCCAGACGTGGTCACACGGAGCTTCTAGAATGCCATTGCCGCCACCACGGGGTCGCAACGGCACTCTTGCCAGCTCCGGCTCCTCCCGGCCACGACCCCCTTTCTCCCTTCCCCTGGCTCGCCCTTCTGCATCCTTCCTATGGCGGGGGATGGGGAGGGGACTGGGGCCTCTCTGAGCCCCTCAGCAGCCTCGTGGCACTGCCCTCTCTTGCAACCCTGCGTGGGAACCCTGACTACCCTTGATTGCCCTGCCAGGTGCCAGGGGTCTCACGACTCTGATCCACCACCTCGACCCTGGCCCCTGGCCCCTGGCCCACTGCAGGTGCACAAGCCACACGGCCGAAAGCATCGATTCCTGCGCACAGGAACAAGCCCAAAAGGGTCCCCATGATGATGGAGGCTCAAAGCACGTCACCTGGTGCCCCCTCCCCCCAGGCCTGGCCAGAGGCTTTCCCAGATGTGCTGGGTGCCCGAGAATTGGAGACGACTCTGGGAGGTTCACATAGTGCCCCTCCAAAATGCCCTGAGAAGTGGCGTGCCCCCTGGGAGCCCCACAGACTCTGGGGGATGACACAGGGCCCCGCCCACGCCAGCAGCCTTCCTCCAAAATGCAGACAGCAAAATTCTCCCCCTTTAGTGTCACCCAGGTGCTGCGTGCCAAACTCACAGCGGGACCACCATCCAGCCCCCTCCAGCCGCAAGACTGGACCCCCAGGGACAAGCTCTGGGGTTGGTTTAGGGAGGGAGCCCCTAGTGGGAGGGGTGGGCAGGGTGGGGGCGTGGCTCGGGCTCAGACCCCCTTCTAAGCAAGCACTTCGCACAGATGACAATGACAGAGGGGTCTTCATAAGCTCTCGGCACATGCACCTCAGGAAAAGCGAGGCATGGATTTCCAACTCATCTTGCACCAAGATTAACTCCTGTCCTGGCCCCGTGCCCCCCACCCCCAGCCTGTCTGAGGGATGCCGGGATTGCAGCATCAAGTCTGCGAGTCTCCCTGGGGCGACCGGCCTGGCCCCAGCGAAGTTGCAAAGCCACTTCTCCTCTCACACCACGCCAGAGAGGCCGGGGACAAGGAGAGGAAGTGGGCAGGGAGAGAGGGAAGGAAAGAACAGAAAACTGTTTCCCACTCCTCTAGGTGCCCCTCACCCTGCCCTCCCTCCTGGCCCACCAGGAGACACCTGCCCATGCTTGGGTGCCATAGCAGGCGCCAGCCCGGCATGTGCACCCTTGGTCGGGGGCATCTGATCCTGCCCAGCCCCCACCCACCGGGAGGCAGAGAGACACTCTCATCCAGCCGAGCACAGCTCACCCACCTGAGCCCAAGGCTTGCAGGAGTGGTTCCTGGGTGCTGGTGGGCGGAGCTACAGGAGTGCCTCATTGCTAAGCAACAGGCTTGCACCTCCCATGACCCACCCAGAGTTCTTGGTACACTTAGGGGTACCCAGTCGACGATCCTAGGAACACCTATAAGCTCAAGGACCCTGGGGGAGTCCAGAACCGGGCAGTCTAATGGTAGCTGCTATCCACTGGTGGCTTTTATATTTTTTAATGAAATAAAATGCACCAATCCATCCCGCCATCACGACGACATTCTGAGCGAGTTCTGTCCTGGACAGCACAGGTCTAGGATGCTTCCATCATCTAGAAAGTTCTGTGGGACAGTGCCGATCTAGAACCGTATCTACAGTCCCTCCCACTCCACGGTTGCCATGACAATGTAGGTTTCCCTGCAAAAGGTGAGCCCTGTCCTTTTCAAACAGGGAGGTTCGTGCGTGGAGGCAGATCTGGGGCCACCGAGGTGGGCGACCACCTGGGACTCCCACCACAGTACATTTGTTCATGAGCCCAGGGCAGACTCTGCTAATCAACTGCAGCACCCCCTCCCATGGAACCCAGGCACAGCCTTGGAGTCTCCACACAAGACTCCAGGCAGCCAGAACTAATCAATCCAGATTACCACTTGCTGCTGAATCTGTAATCTGACCTTGTTCCAACCACACAAGGGGAAAAACTGAAGCCTGCTTAAGTAAAGTGATTTGCCCAAGGTCAACCTACAGGCCAAGGTCAGACTGGGATTAAAGCCCACATCTCCTGCAGCCAGGCTGTGGCATAGCAGGTGGGGCCGTCGTCTCCTACGTCAACATCCCAAATGGGCAGTGGTTGCAGACCTGGCTGCTCCGATTCCAGTCCATCTCCCTGCGGATGCACCTGGGAAGGCAGCAGAAGATGGCCCAAGTGCTTCAATCCCTGCACCCACATGGGAGGACCGGAAGAAGCTCCTGACTCCTGGCTTCGGTCTGGCCCATCTTCTCTCGCTCTCGCTCGCTCGCTCTCTCTCCCCATATATCTGCCTTCAAATAAATTAATAAATCTTTAAAAAGAAAGAAAACTAAAAGTTTTCACGGAATGGTCAGAATTAACCCCCACTTTGCAGATGAGAAAACTGAGCCTCCGCAAGAGGAAGCCGCCTGCCCGAGGTCGCCCGGGAGGGAAGTGGCGCTGCCACCGGGGACAAAACACTAAGTCTTGGACTCCGCTGCTGGAAGACTCTACTCTCTGCTCTGCTAGAGAGACTGTGGGGTAAGACCCAGCGGCAGGACCATTTTCCCAGACCCTCGGATACAAGGTGAGGACAGGAGCCGTCACGCTCTGTCTGCCATGGGCAGAAATGGCAGCAATGGGTTCTGGGCTGACAAACGGGTGCTCATAGGCAGGGCACAGCCAGCCGCCAACAAGCCCAGCTCCTGGCCCAGCCGGCGCCACCCCAGCCCCTCAGCCCGCCGTCACCCCGCGCCTCACCCCATCTCAGCAGAGAAATTGCACAGATAGTACTGAATTTTATCCAGGATAACGACACAAGACAAATCAGGCTTCTCTGTCTTGCAAGGGAGCTGGGTGAAAAGCAAGGCAGGCAGGAGAGGCTGCCAGCAACGGGAACAGCAAGCACTTAAGTAGCGCCGACTGAATGCCTGTGTGTAACACTGCACAGCTAGATGTCCCACCTAACCTCTGGACAAGCCCGCAAGTGCACACGACTGCCACAGCAGCCAGGGGCTCCAGGCTGGCTACTGCCCGGCTGCCTGATCTTGCTCGAGCCAGCTCACTGCCTGGGTCTCAGTTTTCTCACCTGCCAAATGGGCATAAGCCTCCAGGGAGTCCAAGGAGTGAAGGAGCTGGCACTGACAACACACTTAGCCCAGCGACTGTACTGTCACCGCACTGTCCCTATTACGGCTTGCAGGCTGGGCTGCTTCTTGCCCCAGCTGGGCCCAGCCAGAGGCTGGGACACTGGAGGATCCCGAGAAGAATCGAGAGGAGGCCCGGCTTTTTCACCCTTGCCAAGAAGGCCTCACACACAGACCCTCTGAGCCCAGAAGCACAGGCCGGGAAACCAGGGCCGCCCCTGCCCACACCCACCGGCCCTCGGGGAGCTCCACCTGGGGAGGCAGCCTCCCCTGGGGGGACCTAGAAAAAAAGGGGGCCCTATCCCCCAGCTGCCACTGCTGCCGCCCGCCCTGCAGCCAAGGGGGCCAGCAGCAGCTCTGCAAGGCGGCCGGGCACCCAGCTGTGCGCCGGGGCCCCGATGAGTTCATCTGACCTCGGCAGAATATTAAACAGCTCCAGGCAGAGCAGACACCGGGCTCTGCCTCGGGGCCAGAGAGGAAAGGAGGCTGCGGGCGGCCAGGGGAGGATTCAAGTTCTGGACTTGGCTGGGCCAAGGGCATCTCGCACTCAGGTGAGGGCCTGGCATGCCTCGCCGCAGTCCTCGCCACCACCCTAGGAGGCACCAGCCTCCACAGTGCCCATTGTACAGAGGGGAAAGTGGAGGCACAAAGGAAGGAGCAGTGACTCACTCAAGGCTACACAGGAGACCCCTCCCCCATCATGGCACCCTCTTGGGGACCCCAGGACAGACCTGGAGCTGCCAGGGCTGTGCCTCCCAGACTCAGATCTCCCTGCACCCTGCAGAGACGTGGTCTCACTTTCTGCGACAGCCCCCACGTCTGAATGGCTTTTTCAGAAGCTGTGATGCGCGCCTGGGTGGACTACTTCCTGTTGGGGAAACTGAGGCCCAGCCAGCAGCACGAAGCACACGCCTCTCCCGTCCCCCCACCGACTGACCCCACCGGCCCCCTGAGCGAGCAGGCACTTCCTCCCAACCAGCAGAGCACAGAGAGGCAGAGTCACTTCCCAGGGTCACACAGCCCACGCCCGGGCTGGGCAGCAGGAGGGAGCCTGACTCCCCTGGGAACCCCAGTGAGTCCTCAGGGGTTCGGATCCTAACAGGGGACCTCTTCCCCTGGGGATTCTCGGGGTTTCTTCGCCACCACTGGGGAAGAATATTAACCAGAATCACTGACATGCGACAGAGCCTGCCGGATACAAACCACGCACACGAGGCTTTTGTGCATAGCTGCGGGTCTGGGGCTCACACGGCTCCAGGGAGCTGACGCAGATCAGGAAACTGAGGCCCAGAGATACCGACAGTCACACAATCACAGAAGCCGTCTCACCACCACCACCATGGGCTGCCGGCACTAATCACAGGGAGACCAGACCCAGGGAAGAGAGCGGGGAAGAAGGGGGCGGTGCCTGGGCGGGTGATCGGCACAGCAGCAAAGATGCCCTTGACATGCCCTCCTGCCACACAGGAGGGCCCGGGTTCAAGCCCCAGCTCCGCTTCTGAGTCCAGCTTCCTGCTCATGCACACCAGGAAGGCAGCGGCAGGTGACAGCTCGAGTGCTTGGGCCCCCGCCACCCACGTGGGAGGCCAGCATGGAGTTCCAGGCTCCTGGCTTCAGACCGACCCAGCCCATCAGCAGATAGAAGATCAATTCTCTCTCTCTCTCCCTTTCAAATACCAGAGAGAAGGGCCCAGTGATCCTGAACCAGCAGGCACGAGCCAGGCTCCAAAGGGTTAAGCATAGCTCTGATGTCTGGCAGGGCACAGGATCAGCCTCAGCTGCCCCCTGCTCCCCGCAGCCAGGAGCCTGACCCCCGCCATGGCCATGTCCACTCCCGGCTGCACTTGCATTTTTAAAAAGAGAAGGGAAAAAAAGGTGCACTATCCACAGGGCGGAAGGGAGGGGGTGAGGCTGGAGATTCCCCTTAGCAGAGTTCAGTCCCCCACCCACCTAAAAAATTGTTGTAAGAAAGGGAGGGAGGCAGAAGGAGGAGCAGAATTAGAAGGTGGTGGATAAGTTCTCCGGAATCATTGGGCACCGCTACATTTTCTGATTAATTACCCCTGAAGGGGGCCTCTCTCGCAGCCTTCCTGGGGCAGGCTCTGGCTGCAAGCACGCCCGTTGGTGGAGCAGGGGGGCCTGGAAGCGGGGGGGGGGGCAGGGGGCATCCATGGCGAGGTCCCGGGAGGGGGCGCAATCCCATCTCCAGGACGCGCTGTAGTTAAAGCCAAGGTTGATAAGGAATTTATCAAATGAGATTTACACAGAGAAACCCTAATTAAGAGGTTAGTCTCCGGTTTAATTGCCTTCAAACCCAGGCAGGCAGGCCGGGGCAGATGGAGCTTCAGTCTGACCTCATTAAAAAATAATAATAACCAAATAGAATAAAACCCCAAGTCCACCGAGGGGCTGACCAGGGGGAGGCGGCGGGGGGCCGGCGCGCATCTGATTAGCACCCCAGCTCACGGCCCCGCCCCCACGCCCTCGCCCCTCTTCCCCCCCCCCCAGCCCCTGCTCCCCCTACGGAAGCTGTTGGCCTGCAGGGGTATAAATTGGAATCACAGTGGCCCCTCCCCAGGCGGCGGCGGCGGCTGCGGGCCTGGCCATGAAGCGGGCATTAAGAGCAGGTTTTTGTTCGGAGCAGGGACTGTGAAGGAACCCAGGGGGACCTGCCCTGCTGATCGCTATGGGCCTGAAAGAGACAGAGGGGGAAAGCCGGCGCAGGGGAGGGGCTGCACACAGCAGGGGGCGGGCATGGCCTGAGGGGTTAAGGGGAGGCTCTGGGTCCCCTCCTCTACCACCCTAGTCACCACCTGCCCTTTGTGGAAGTTAACCAGGGGTGGGGATCCGTTTCCTGCCCCAGCTACGACATCATCCTCGCAAGGTCGGCCACTGGGACACCAGCCCACTATAGAGGTGCAGCTGCGGTGGCCTTGGCCAGGCCAGACCAGGCGACTGCGGCCCTGGAAGCCACCGCTGAGGCCTGGGAGGGGACATCAGGGTGGATTTCCTCCCAAAGCCAAACCTGGAAGGAACGCCCCCCCACCCCACCCTGCCCCCAAGCGACTCGCTCCTTGGAGCACAGATTCCAGGAGGGGCACGGGACTCAGCTGCGGGCACCGGACGAAGAGCTGCAGCCCGAGCGGGTGGCCCAGGCCATGCCAAAGCCACAGCAGGCAGCTCCCGAGGTTGTCCCCCGGCCAGACGCCACCTGGTTTCCCTCCTCCCGCCCCAGGGAGGACCTCCGTCTATATACAGAGCAGAAGGGGCCATTAATATCCTTCTAAATATTATTAGCATTGTTGCTATGGTGTTTTTTTTAAGCTGCCTAACCCCAGCAGGGGACTGAGTGTGCAAAGCTGACCCAAGCCGGGGTGCAGGGGCCGGGGTGCAGAGCACTCTACCAGGTCACACCTCCCGCTGCCAGTCCCTTTGGTCACCCAGTTGCATCCCAAAAGTTCTCAGCCACCCTGCCTCTGCCCTGCAAGGCCCCGCCAGACCCACCCCCTCCAAAACCCTGCAGGCAAACCTCCCCCTGCCCACCAGGGAATGAGAGGACCTGGGGCCCCGCTCCTGTTCCCGCAGAGCGTCTCCCCCTCCCCCAGGAGCTCCCTGAGGCGGAGAGCGGGCGTGTCGGTGCCAAGGGTTAGCGACGTCTGTGGCGTGCCAGACGCCAGCTGGGTGCGTCTCATCCTCTCCCTGAAGCCTCCCCATGACCTCGTTTAACTCCAAAGGCAGAGGAGGAAGCCAAGGCCGGTGGACGGCTGCAGCCCCAGGTGCCCACGTGGACCCCCTGACGAGGCTCGGGCCGTCAGCGCCAGCTCCGATGACCCCAGGGGAATTTCTGCCCATCACAGTCAGGCGGGACAGAGGCTGTGTCCCTGGCCATGGGGTCTCAAGCGAGCACAGCCCAGGGCAGGACAAGCTAGCAGGACGGAGGGGGTGGGGGGTAAGAGCCGAACCGCAGCACAGACTGGGACAGAAACCTGTGACCCTGAACCAGACCTGTCTCCTCCCCTTTAGGTCTCAAGGCACCTTGAGGGCACCAGGTGTGGGGGTGGCCTCAATGTCATAGTGGACGAAGCCACTCGGCCCCCAGCTCTGAGCCCCAAACACCCAGTGCACAGACAGCGCCACATATGTGGGCGGGTGCTGCCTACTCCCTGAGCTCCTAGGAGATACCAGAATGGACCCACTGGACAGATAGGCAGACTGAGCTCATCCAGGTGGCACAGCCTAACCCCAGTCACACCAAGTCACCAGGATCCCAGCGAACAAGCGGCCAAGACCCCAATAGCCTGGGGGCAGCAAGACCTGGGGTTGCTTTCTCACTTGAGCACCCGTCCGTGGGAATGGGGGTGTCAGCTCCCGCCATGGTGCTCGGCAACCTTGGCCAGGTCCCTTTTCCTCTCTGAGCCTTGGGCTTCTCATTTGTCAAATGGGGCTCGGCTTACTGGGCGCTCCTTAACTGGGGCCCAAGAGCGATTCCTTGGCCACGCAGAGTCGGGGAGCAAAGCCAAAGAGAAGCTTTCAGAAGGTGCATACCAGGCCCAGGTCACCTAGAGGGCCAGGCCTCCACGCCTCTGCAGGCTGGCCCCGGCTGGGCCCCGCTTTCCTGTGGGGGTGACCTCTGGCAGACGCAGGAAACAGAAGCTCCTGCCCGCGGCCATAAATCGTGGCTTCCCCGAAGGGGCCGGGACAGCAGGGATGGGAAAGGCAACTTCCCAGGTCCCGTGGGGCGGGAGGCAGCCCTGGTCCCTGCACACCTGCTCCGTGCCGTCAGTCTGCCGCTCTGACCGCACCCGCGGGCCCCTGCTGCCCTCCACCCGCTCCCCTCCTTGTTCCTGGAACGGGCCAGCTCGGTCCTGCCCTCGCACTTGCTGTCTGCCCCCCCCTCCCCCAGCTACGGCACCGCACCCTGCCTAATACCCTTCCTGCGGAGCTCCAGGGTGTGGGGGCCCATTGTCAAATCCCCAGGAATTTCGCAATCAGAGGCACGGCTGACATCGCGTCGGTGGCGTGGTGGGGGCGTTTGCACCAATGCCATCAGCAGGCGCCACAAACCCCAGGGCGCCCGTCCTGAGAGCTGGGAGTTCACCAGTGGCCAGCAGCCCTCTGGCCTCTGCTGCGTGGGCCCAGCTCACGGGGATCCCCTCCCCCACACGGCCCTGCCCACCTGTCGCCCTGTTCCTGTCTGCTGTTTGTCCATAAGTCTGTCCCCTCCCCTAGGACACAAACCCCAGCAGGGTTGGGGAGGACGTTCATCTGCGAAGCGCCCCACCCACGCCAGCCCCTACAGTGGCTTCACCTTGGGGTAAGGGCTTGAAACAGGTTTGTTGCATGAGAAAACCAGGCCAGGGCGGGTACTGCGCACAGCGGTTCAGCGGCCATCTGCACACCCACAGCCCGTGTCACCATGCCTGGGTTTGAGTCCCCGCTCTGCTCCCTGCTAACACGCACCCTGGGAGGTAGCAGGTGATGGTGCCACCCACGCAGGAGACCTGGATGGAGTTTTGGTCTGGCGCAGCCCCAGCGGTTGCAGGCTCCTGGGGAGTGAACCAGCAGATGGAAGATGTCTATGTGTCTCTGTGTCTTTCTCTGTGTCTCTCTGCCTTGCAAGTAAAATCAGAAATGTTTACACGATCAACACATACACGCGCCAGCCCTTCTGCATCGACTCTCCCACCAAGGTTTTGAGTCTTAGAATCTGTTCCACGTGGTTGTCCACTCCAGGCCTGCAGTCCTGGTTCTCTGGGTAATTCCTTGCTGCAGGGGGGTGGGCAAGGAGGGGCCTGGGCACCGAGCATCCCCCAGAGGCACCCCCCGGGTGAGGACCACAGGCTCGGAGGCTGGCAGGGGAGCCGTGGCCTGGCCGAGGGTCCCACCTGAGAGCAAGCAGAGAATGGCTGACCGCAGAGCGCACGCCCACTCACCAGCCTACCCAGCGGCTCCCCACACGCAGCCAAGGCCATGAGGACTGCAACTACATTGCAGATGGAGAAGTGGAGGCCCAGAGAGGTGCACCACAAGCTCCAGGTCTCACACAGCACAGAAGGAGCAGAGCTGGGGTGTGAACCAGGGTCTGCTTGCCTCTCACCCTGAGGCTGGGACCCTCACTCTCCCCCAGCCCAAGTCAGCCAGGGCCCCAAGGCCCCGCCTGGGATGCCCCATGCAGGTGCTGCCGTCTCACCTGCCAGCTCCCGGACAGGTTTCGGCCAGCTCTGGGTCCCAGCAAAGGGCTCCGAGGCTGGGGACCGACTCGTCTCATGAATTCCTTTAGTGAGAAGCTGACCGTTACTCACACGTATTAGGGCTCACGGAGAGAGCTGTCACAGGGAAGAAAAATACCTCGGGGCTCCCAGGCTGCAGCCACCAGCAACCGGGGCCTGACAGCACCAGGCTGTGGCTGGCCCAGCATCCCCAAGGGCCTCTTGCCCCCAATAAGCAGAGGACCTGTACCCAACCCATTCTACTTGCCCTCTACAGACACACACACCAGGCCCCGAGCACAGGGACAAAGGGCTCTGCCCAGTCATGCTGTGACACTTACTGAGCTGTCCCCAGGGCCGGCCCTGTGCTGAGTGCCTGAAGCATGGCCTGGCACAGCTTCCTCTCAGCCTGCAACACACTCCAACTGCTCTGTGCCTCAGTTTCCCCACCCCTAACAGGGGGGCTTACGATGCTCTGCACACTCCCCCTGGTACACAGCAGGTGCTCAATAAAAGCTGGTGTCGTAGCACTTCCTGTGAATGGGGCAGGCCTCTGAGTGTCAATGTACTCTCCTCTCCTCACCCCCAGACAGGAGGCACAGAGAGATCAGGCAACCTGCCTGAGGTCACACAGCTGTGAGATAAGCACATTCAGTGGCTCAGAAGGGTCAAAGGCCAGAGGACTTCCCTGGCGGGACACAGTGCCACTGAATCTCCCACAAGGTCAAGATCTCGTTCTACACCAGGTTTGCCACCATGGAAGGAAGAGGACCAGGGGCTGCTGGCATTAGGTGCTTTCTAAAGAGATTTGCAAATGCCTGGTTTAAGAAGATCCAGGGGCCGGCGCTGTGGCATAGCAAGGTAAGCCTCTGCTTGCAGTACCAGCATCCCCTGTGGACGCCAGTTCAAGTCCCGGCTGCTCCACTTCTGATCCAGCTCCCTGCTAATGCACCTGGGAAAGCAGTGGAAGATGGCCCAAGTCCTTGGGCCCCTAAACCCACGTGAGAGACCTGGAAGAAGCTCCTGGCTCCTGGTTTCAGCCTGGCCCAGCCCTGGCTATTGCAGACACTTGGGGAGTGAATCCAGCAAATGGAAGTGCTGTGTGCGTGTGCGTGTGCGTGTGTGTGTGTGTGTGTGTGTGTCTCCTTCTCACTCCGTAACTCTGCCTTTCCAATAAATCTTTAAAAAGAAGAAGAAGACCTAGCTCTGGTCAGCACAAGGCTTAGTCAGGCAAAACCAGAGCCCAGCTCCCAGGGCAGGGATCCAAGGAGCAGGAAGAGAGACTCAAGCCTCGCCATCCACGGTCTGCCACAGTCCAATCCCCACTCTGTGCCCGTGCTGTGTGACCTTGGCTGGGCTGCCTGCCCTCCCTGGACCTTAGATCTCTTGGCTTAAAAAAAATGTATGGAAGGAGCACAAAAATACTAGAAAGTATTTTGCATTTTTTCCCACTTGACTTGAAAGGCAGACAGAGAGAGAGAGAGAATCTTCCACCCACTGGGTCACTCTCCAAAGGCCCACAACAGCCAGGGCTGGGCCAGGCCAAAGCCAGGGCTCAGGATCTCAGTCTGGGTCTCCCACATGGGTGGCAGGGACCCCGGTACTGGAGCCACCACCTGCTGCCTCCCAGGGTGCGCACCTGCAGGAAGCTGCATGGGAAGCGGAGCCAAGCCTGGAACCAGGCACTCTGAGGGGGGATGTGAGCCAAGCACCTGCCCCTCCATGCTCGATTCTACCAGAACTTCCTCCACGGTGCTGCCGTCACCGCGAACGCCGCATCCACTGCCACGCTGGACCAGCAGAGGCAGGCCCACAGCGGCCAGCACCACTTTCCCCGCAAGGCAGCCACAGGCGTCGGCCGGTGTGCCTGAGGCTGGCCCTCTGGGAAGATGTGCACCTGCACTCGCCGGGTGACGGCCATGTGGGCGGCCTCCTGCAATCTGCCTCCAGTGGCTCCTTGAGGGGCTCAAAGCAGCCTCCCCCGTCTGGCACACAAAGCAAGGCCGGACAGGGGCACCTGGGCCTCCCCCTGCTCCCCCAGCCCCAGTCCGAGGGAGGAGGACGCACCCAGAGGATCATGGCGGGATGCCCTGCGACAGAGCTCAGATTTCAGGACCAGCGTCTCTATTGGACAAAGCCACCAAACCCACCCTCTTCCCGAAGCTGCCCCAGGCAGAGGGGAGGAAAAACCAAACTGTGGGCAAAGCGCTCCCTGCTTTTGAGCTTAACGCGAGCCTTCGGGAGACAGAGCCAGCTTCCCCACCCTGCCGACATCCAAAACCCCAGAGGCCGGGCAGACACGGCCGGGGGCCAGCTCCAGCCGGGACCCGGGTGCTTGCAGGCTTCCAAACAGATCAATTTCACGCGAAAGTTTAAAATGAAACACGCTCCTGTTTGGGAAAAGAATTTCATTAGGGGGAAAATATAATATAAAAATACCCATTTAGAAAGAATGTGCTATTAATTCTTAGTACTCTATGCAGAAGGGGAAATTGCATTTTTATCTAAATGGTTTCTCTGCATAAGCCATTTACAATCTCCTCTGCGTCTCTCCAACAGGCCCTGCCACCTTAGTGCCGGCACCAGCAGGCTGCGGGTGGCACTGGCCCCCCAACCTCGAAGATGAACCCCTCGAAATCCTGTTCCAACAGGGACCCCAGCAAACAGACCCCAGTTCCCTTTGTGTTTTTGCTTTTTGTTTTGTTTTTCAGGAAGAAATCAATATTGTTGGGGCAGGGGGCTGGGCAGGGGGTGCTCACGAGACAGGAAGCGACAAAACAGTTCAGGCTAAAAGCAAATTCTCCCCGGTCCCTTTAGCCACCTACAACACTGGCCCTACTTTTTGGTCGTGCGATTATAAGCATTCGACCGCCTACGTGGACAGAGGGTGCTTCCCAAAGCTGGGAAACGGGATGGAAAGATCAGCTTATTTGGGTGCAAAAATATGCTGAAATCCACGCACACTGCTTTCCATCAGACGTACTTTGCAAGACTCTGTGTGTGTGTGTGTGTGCGTGTGTACAGATATAGGTGTCCCGTGAAAAAACTCACGCGTGGATTTCAAAGTTGTCTGCGGCAACATAAACTGAGCTGTGAACTCCACCTTCTTCAATTCCAGCAGCGCGGCCCCATTTCAATGTGGGTGCCGGAGCTGCCTCGCACACGCCAGCAGGCACACACGTGGACACACACACACACACACACACACACGGGTTTCCACCAAACCAGCACACAAGGAAAGGATGAAATCAGGGCTCTGAAAACAAGCTATTTTTAAATGCTAACGCAAACACACCCAGAGAGTCCTATGCTATTTTCCCATTAAACCAAGTTTCTCTCCATCTGAAAAGCAAGCGAAATCTAAACAACACTGGCAAACAGTCGTCACAGAAACGGAGTGTCGCGGCCCGCACTGCTGCCCGCAGTGGAAAAACCCTCGCAGTGAGAAGCCGAGGCAGAGGCGCGGATGGCGCAGGCCACTTGGCCAGGCCGAAGCCAGGGCGTCTGAGCCCACGACGTCGCGTGCCTGGCTGCCGAGGTGGCTCCAAGTTCACAATGCAAAACTTTTTCTTTTCACCGAAAAGTTACAGAAAGATGAAGAAGAAGAAGAAAAAAAAAGCCTTCCAGCCTTTTCTCTCTGGGATTCTCAAAATAACTACTTACTTAATACCAAATGTCGGCAGCTAAATTAATTCATTAAGGAAACGCAGGGGCTGTGACAAGCCCGAAGCGTGGGGGCTCCCACGAATGCACTGGCTGCCGGGAGCAGGAACGCTTCGGGCCGCTCTCTTCCAGCGCTGCCTGCCCCATAAATTCTTCCTTTGCGAGCAGAAGTCCTGGTGGCTGAGCCAGGTAACAGGTGTGCCGCTCTCCGGCCCCTCCTGCCCAGGGTGAGCACCTGTGAGATTTAGGGGCCTGGCCCCGGGGTGGGGTGAGGGTGGGGGGTCGTAATTACCGGAAATGACTCTGGCTTTAAGGGTTAGATAAAGACTTTCTCCAAACTACAGTCCAGCCACCCATGCCCATTAGATTTTAACGGGCCCACATAAAAAAGAAATCGGGCCCTCATCTCTGCACACGCCTGCTTCCTCCACGCCTCGGCTTCCCTTCAGGCTGGCCCGGGGCGGAAAAGCTGCCCATCCCGGCCCTCGGTGTATGAAGACGAGGTCCCAGCAGCTGACCAGGGGGCAGTGCAGGGCTGGGGGTGCTCGGGAGACTGCTCCCTGCACAGGTGCTGCCACCCAACCCCGGCTGCTGGGAGTTGTTTCCAGAATGGGATTTGAACTCGTCGTCTGGAAGCAGACAGATGGGAAGGCTGTGGGGGAGCCCACCGAGCGACCGGGGGGCACCCCAAGGAGCCCAGAGCAGCCTAGTGCCACCTGCTGCCCCTGGGAGAGTCGCTGCTAGGCGAGGCCCAAGCTCTGGGCTGTTTCTCCTTTTCCAACTTTCAAGACTTGGGCGCACCTTGTCTTCCTTCTTTGGAAGTCAAACCATGCGCTTCTGAGAAAGTTCCGCGCACGCACACCCCGCACTCGGCAGCTCTGCTAACCAAGGTAGCAGATGCTCTCCAGAAGGGAGGCGCCGCCTGTCCACGTCGGCGCTCAGCTCCCAGGCCGCTGAGAACGAACCTCCCCGGGGCTTACGGCCGGACAGCTGAAGGCTCCACTTGCCTGGGCCGGGGGGCGGGGGTGGGACCCCGGCCTGGGAGCCATTATTCTGCCCAAGCTCACACACCCCCCCCACACACACACACGCACCCCACACACACAGTTAACCCTAGCAAAACGTTTCCCGCACACTAAGCACGCCGTAAATGCTTATTAACTAAACCGACCCCAAATAGCGAAATGTACAAGTAAATTAATTACGCCTTTCCCCAGGGCTAACAGGATTACAAATTCGGCAAAAAACTGACCACACTGAGATCAATAAGAGCCTGCCTCCCTCCCAGCTGCCCAGGCCCAGAACTGTGTCTTCGCGGCTGCTTGTCCAGGGCAGCGGGGGGGGGGGGGGGGGTGGGGGGGGGTGGGAGTGGGGGGTCTTCCTAGCTTGGTGGCAAGACTTCACGGGCCCCTGCGCATGAAGATGCATGGGTGCCCACTCACACACGTGTGTGTGTGTGTGTGTGCGCGCGCACTCGTGCACGAGGGGAGACCAACCAAAGACGTTCAAAACCCAATGCCCAAACGATGATGGAAATAGTCACAGCATAAAAATCGTGAAATTGCTCCCATTAAAAAAAAAAAAAAAAAAGCCCAATCTTGGTCCGCAGCCTCCCTTCCCTTGAACACTAAATAACCACCAAAAACTACGGTGCAGGGGATGTGAGCGGTCCATTTGTTTTTAGCCAATTAGGCCTGGAGACAAAAGCATTAAGGACTTCGCAGGGCCAGCCCCCCACCCCCGCCAGCCCCCAGCCCGTGGGTCCCCTGGAGAGGGGGCGGGGACACCCCGGCTCCTCCGTGAGCCCAGCCGGGGAATCCTCCTCTCTCGGGAGTTCCTCGCTGACTGTGGGTCCTCCTTTGCCCGCCACGCGGACTGTGTAGCAGGGAGGAGGGTGCAGGCCATGGCTGGGTTCTAAGGCAGTGGGACGTGCCTGAGTTGTCCGTGACTTTAGCAGCGAAGGGGCTCGGGGCCTGGGGTCACGGGGGGCTGGCCATGTGCAAAGCCCCTTGCGAAGTGTCTGCAGCAGGGCCACGGGGGGCCAGTTCCTCTGCAGCAGACGGTCACAGACGCATCCCGGGGCTCAGCTCACCCAGCACCCGCCCTGCCACGGGCCTGCCTTGGGTCACGAACTGCATGGAAATGAACAGACCCAGAGGGCAATCATTTGGTCGCCGGCTGGGGCCCCCATGCCCCTTCCCCACCCACCACCTGTGGTCCTGGGGGAGCCCCAAGTCAGGCAGCTGGGGGAGTCTCAGCCAAGAACTTTCTGTCCTCTGATGGCCGACATGCCCCCCACCCCGCGCCCCCGCCATCCCCGGCCCAGCCTTGCCCAGGAGGCAGCGGTACCATGACTTCATAGTTAGAAATTACATTCTACTCTTGAACCCCAACAGTCAGCAAACAACATTTCAGCTCACAGGGACTCACATCCCCGGGCCCCATCCATCCATCTGCTGTGCCCTGTGCACCCCAATCACCATTCTGATCCCTCACTGGGGGCCTCTCTCTCCCTCTCTCTCTCTCCCTCTCGCTCTCGCTCTCTCTGCCTTCTGGCTCCTGGCTAGGGGCAGAGAGTCCACATCAGGCCGCGGGAGCTGATATTTCCAAGGGCTTTTCCCCAAGAGCCCACAGGGATGCGGCGAACCCACGACCTCCTTGGCGACGATTTCTCAGCCAGCCCCGGCGGGAAGCAGCAGCTCTGGCTCCCACACACCCACCCCTCCCCAATCAAAGACGACCCCTCAGAGGTGTCTGACTCCTGGTGGTCGCAGCCATCATTCCACCATGCCATGGGTGTCGGAAAACACCACTTCTCGGTGAAGGGAAAGGGTCGTGCATTTGTCGGACACTGCACCCTGCCCTGAATGGATGAGCAGGGAGCCGTGCGTGTGCATGGAAGGGTTCACTCATGAACGAGCACCCCACGTTCCAGGAACTCCCAAACACAACCAGAAAAACCAGACGAGGCACCCCCGGGGCCAGATTTCCCCGCGATGCCCTGCAATGCCAGGGGCGCCCCACGAGCGCAAGAGTCCCATGAAATCTTTGTCCTGAGTTTTAAGAGCAAACGAAACCCAAAGACGCTTTGAAGTCCTCATGAGCACACACACAAACCCATCCCCAGCCCGTTTCAGAGTTAACCGTGGTGGTTCTGAGACTCGCAGGGGAAAAAGGACCCAGCTCTTTCTCGGGGTGTCCTCCGGGCACCCAGCTTTCCAGAGCCCTGCTGTGACAATGGGTCCCCACCATGCCAAGGGCCTGCCTGCTTCCCTAAACCAGCTCCCGGCACAGCCTGTAGCACCCAAACTAGACAACAGCCCAAGGGAACTGCCGGAATCCCAGCACTTTGTGAGGAGTCCAGAATGTTCCACAGAGAGGCCAAAGGTAGGACTTCAGCCCGGGGGGGGGGCTCGGGTCGCACGGTGCATCCCACGGGCTCTAAGGGAAGTCAGGCAACCTGAGTTCCCGGGCCCTCCGCACTGCAGGGGTCAGAACAGCAAACCCTCCTCATCCACCACGAGGAATCTGAGTGTGCGGGGAGAGGCTGGCTGCGAGATTTTTTTGGACTTTTCTTTTCTGGGTGTGAGGCTCCTTCCGGAACATTCAGAGACAGCGCTAAGCCCTCCAAACCGCTCCCCTCCATCGCCTTATGTTTCAAGGCCATCGGGGGCCCCCACGGCAGCGGCGGCGGCGACCGCCGATGTCTGCATTGTGAAAAGTGACACAGGCCAGCGCAACAAAGTTTCCTGACTGATCCCAGCTTGGAAAGCAAGCAGCAGTGAGGGTAGCCCACTCCGGCTTCCCCAGCCGAGTGAGAGTGGGGAGCTGGGACCTCACTCAGCGTGGTGCCCAGGGGAGGGCTCCCCCCGACACACACACACACATCCCAGCCTGGTCGGCTCCACGCTGGAAACCGCTCAGGCGGGCGCTTCTGGGCGGGTGGCACCGCCGTGGGGGTGTGGAAATCCTAACTGCCTCCCAACTCTCCGAGAGCCGCTGAGCAAAATGTAAGCCTGCAAGTACAGCAGGCTTAGGTCTCCCGCAACCCCTGACACCCGAGGCCTTGGGAGCGTCCCACCCCACTGCTGCGAGTGACACTTAAGTCCACTGTTCAATCTGGTCGCAAAGTTAACGTTTAGGGTCACAGCCCCCCCAGAGGCACGCACCTGATCACCAACACCCTATGCAGTGACCGATGGTGCAGGTGAGGCTGCAGGTTGCAGTGTCTGGGCAGAGTAGCCAGAAAACGACCAGGGGCCACCTTGGCACTGGGGGGCCCAGTGAGCATCTTGAGCCAGCATCCCACTGCCACCTCCTCCTCGGAGGCCTGTGCCCACCTAGTCTCCCGGGGTCCTACGTAGGGTTTGCGGGCTGAGCTGACCCAGAAGGTCCCGACCGATTTGAAAACCCAGCGTTGCCCCGGCTATTGCTATTGGCACCCAAAGATTACAGTACAGGAAAGGAATTTCTACCATCGAGAAGCAGCGTTGCTGGGGTGGGGGCAGGAAACTGGTGTTGGCGGAACCCAGCCCGAGAGACGCCACCACACACGCGTGTTCAATGCGTGGAACTCAGCGTGGGGCGATGTGCATCCAAAATCAACCGCGGCCCAGGAGGCCCGGGAGGCTGAGATTTCGTAATTAGGATCTCCCAAATCCTCCCTCTATGTTTTAGGACTGGTGCTCATTCTCGGTCTTTTACGGCCTCAGAACCTGCCGGGGAAGACCACTGAGCCAGAAGCCTGAAGCCCTTGGCTTGCCCACGGCTCACAAAGCAGATTAGGGGTACACTGGGGAGGGAAGTCCCGACTGGAGGGAAATCTGCTTGGCCGTGCACGTGTGCGTGTGCGCACGCCAGGTGGGACACGAGGCGGGGCTCCTCCGCACGCACGCTGAGTGGCACGGGGTCCTGCCTTCCGCTCCCAGGCTGCACACCGACCCGGCTGCCCTTTCAGAAGCTGTCCCCACCCCTACCGCTACCCCTGACCGCCTCATTGGGCTCCAGGGTTCCTGAGAAGGAAACTGGAAAAATCTGCACGCACCTCCCTTCACAGTCAGACACGGAAGAGTCCACGTCCACTTCCCCGCCACGGGCCCTCCAGTCCCATAGTCTGTCCAGCCGACAGGCGCCTAAACCTGGGTGACCCTCCAGAAACAAACACTGCACCCCCAGGTCCACGCCGATGGCTGGGGCTGGCACACACACAGCAGAGCGGCGGCCGGGAAGGGTCCCCCCGACAGCCCCGAGGACCCTGCTGGCGTGGGAAGATTCGGTGCCTTCCCGCTATGCTGGGATGGGGAAGCCCCCCTGCTCCGACGCACTCGCCAGACATTTGATCCTATTATACAAAGCTACGGCCTTTTCATCTCGAAAATGAACCAGAGGTAAATACAGTATTCCTTACTAAGAAGATTGATCTCCGCAACGCTCCCGGGACCGCAAACGCGAGCCCACGTCGCTGTCACTCAGACGGAGAGAAACAGGTCACTGGCGGTTTGGCGAAATGCGCCAGCTCACGCGGAGTGGGCTTAGGGGACCCTGCGTGATCCCAAGGACACACTGTAGCTCGCCCTTCCACCCCGGGAGGATTTGTCTTCCTCTGTTTTTACCTGGTCCCTCACCCCCCACCCCAGCAACCTGTTTATGAAAGGCGTCTATTTTATATCAGAGGAAAGTATCGAGTCACTTCTCGGCCAGGGTAGCTGTATTTTCAGGCCCTATTAGGGTTCTTTGTGGAAATTTAAATACCTCTGTCAGGCAAACAAAATCCTATCAGGAATCATAGAATTTCATTGCTAGAAAGAGGAATTAGATTAGGCAAACCCTGGTCCTTCCCCCAGAAGTCACCATAAAATACAAGTACATTTTAATAGTCCCTGACTTCCGGTCTGAAGAGGCCTCGCAAGAAATCTAAATGGATTTCTATGAAAGAAAGCTCTCCGTGAGGAAGACGTAGGAGTCGGACGTATTTATAGATCTGGGAAGAGAAAAAATATATCTTTCAGATGCGAAGGCAATGGCTATTTAAAATCAAAACAGCTAGGAAAATCCAATGACAGGAACCATGACAAGTTCAACAGCGCTAAGCTTCCAGCCCCTGAAAACATCCTTGTCGTTTATTAATATTTAGTAGAAATGTATAATTGCAGATGTGGGCTAGGCTGGGGTTTTATGTTAGGAGTCGAGCAAAGAAGACAGGTTTATTACAGCATGAAATATTAAACAAGCACCAAAGAGCAGTAGTTGCATGTCCTGGGCTAGCCGGGGAGCAGGCAGGCTCTCCGCACAAAGAGGTCCTCTCTGATTAACACCTGCGAAGGCTTAGGTTACCTCTCCCGGAGTCGCAAGGAGGCATGCGGCTGTGCTGGAGGGCTTCGAAGGGAAGTGAGATTGCAAGCTCTCTTGCTCTCTCCAAACAAGTTGGAGTGAGCCTTCAAAATTCTGCGCACGGTGTGGGGAGGAGGGAAAACAACTCGGAAAAACAGCGCTCTCTGCTCCCCAGGCTGGGTAGGAGACCCAACCTTCCCACCACGGGCCCGCCATCCACCTCTGCCCCAGGTCTACAGAAATGCAATGGCTGAGTATCGCTTCGCTCTGCTCCGGCTGCAACGTGGACGGACGCACCAAATTCCAAAAATTCCCTCCCGCCGCCTCCCCACATCACTGTAAAAAAAAATATACCATTCTCGCAAAAAAAGGGGGGGGGAGTGGGGGGCAGGATTGTGTGCAGACCACAACAGCACCTTGGGTCTGCCCGGCGTACAGAGACGCAGGGCTACCAACAAGAAGGAAGTTTGGATCAACTCAAGACAGAACACGGCGGATTCAAGTCCAGAAGATCACCAGGGGCTGGGTGGTGGGGAGAGAAACACACTTTTTCCAACTTAATATCCGTTATCGATCATCTATCATTCTGCCCGCTCTCTCTGCTTTTCGATTTCTCCATAGCTTCTCCCCACACGTACGCACGTGCCTATTGCAAAGAGGAGTGGACGCTTCTGCAAACTATTTTGAAACACACCATCCGTGCTGACCCAATGGATAGTCTCAGTAGGCCCAATACTGAGGCTGGTTTTTTTTTTTCTTTTCCTTGCTACGACCTCACCCTTCCCCCCACCTAAGTTGGTACAGACATGGGCTCAGAGCAGACCTAGAGTTTTATTATATAAAAGTGGCTGGGGGCATGGCGGGGGGGTGGGGTATGAAGAAGGCAAGGTTCCCCAGGGTTAAAAACAACGTCTCATCACATGCGACCCTGGCCTGGGCTTTAGGGAGGTGACAACCTGCCCATCAACAGCCTCTCCTCCTAAGGACATGGCAAACCTATAAGACAATCTGGGCACGTCCGGGCGGCTGCACGCCTCGTGTAGTTCCGAGGACTTACTCCTCGCCTCCAATCTGAGCACGGATCATTTTGTTAAATACCGACCAGTATTTTGTCATCGGAGCGGAGAAGTTCAGAAACGGTGTTAATATTTAATCACATTAGTCCTGGTGTGTTTTACGGCGTGACAAAATAAAATATCATCACCAAAATGGGCTTCGTCTGAAAAGGGGCCGGGGAGGGGGGGAAGTGCAGTGACAAAAGTGTTTGCCAGGAACCACTGGTCACACAGCTCCCCAGCTCAGGGGACCGTGGGCACTGTTTAAGGAAAAGTAGAACATTTTGCTTTTCGTGTTTTTTTTTTTTTTTTGCCCCAGACTCTGCTGTGATTTTCAGCCGGGGGCTCAGGGGTCTGGAGCAAGCTCTGTGTACCTATTTATACAGCGTGTGCAGATGGAACCACAGGGTGTTATCAAAATGAAAAGTTTAACCGTCCTTATTTACTGCCCGTGAGGGAGCGGGAGTCGGATGCAGACACCTTATAAAGCCGTAAGCAGCAGCGCCAAGACTGCCCGAGCCTCCCCTGACCTCGATTCGCGGCTTCCTCTCAGAAACGGTCCCTTCCCGCATCACAGGGCGGAAGACAAAGGCGGTCCAGGGGTGTCCCTGCCCGATGCTCCCAGCTCCGCCAGGCCCCAAAGGACATCCCTGTCCCCTGCTCTGCCACGCACAGGGGACATCAACCCCAAAGTGCCCAGCAACTGTTACCCAAAAATTACGTGTGCTCACCCAACTCTGAGGACGAAACAAACAAAACAAAACAGTGCCATGGTGACATCTGCTGCATCCTGGCCTCCCAGCCAGGACAGGCTGGACCCCTAAAAAACAGTCTCATCAAGACCACCCTCGCTCCCCCCCACCCCCCAGCCTACAGCAAGACTTGGAGGTGGTGTGCTACTGGGTTGTTTTGGTTTCTTCTTGATTAATTCTCTAAATTGGGTTTGTGGTTTATTTTGTGTGTGTGTGCGTGTGGGTTTTTTGTAACTTTGCTCACCCCATCTTGGCCAATATGTTCTTAATTACCAAGGGGGGGTGGGTGGAGGAGAAGGGGTGGGGGAGGGGCGGCAGGCCAGACCAGGTAGAAGTGACAGGGGCTGAGATCTGTGCTAACCAGCTATCGATCGATCGAGGCCAGATCGAGATGTTGTGTACAAGAAAATAAAGAAGAAGGGAGGTGGGGGCGCGGGCCGGCAGGATGCTGTGTCCAACTCCATTTTCCAAAGAAAAAAAAAGGGGGGGGAGACACTGAGGGTCCCAAACTAACTAATTTATGGGCTTGCCTGAAAGCAGCCTACAGAATGCTGATGCCGGCCCAGTGGCTGTCATGCATGCTAAATACCCAGCTTCAAATGAGAGCCCGTCCAGGCGTCCCGGGCTGGGCAGTGAGGCAGACAAAGAGAAAAGCAGCGAGGCCCGCGTCCACGAAGAGAAAACCCAAGCGGGAAGGCGTCTCGGGCTGGGCGCCCTGCAACCCCCTCCCCCGAGTTAGGAGCCACCCAACTCCCTTCCCGGTCTCTCTCCTTCTCTTTCCTCCCCCGGCCCCCCGGCCCCATCTCCTTAAGTCTCCCCTCATCCTAAACCCAGGGTCAAGAGATGTGAGACCACATGGGGAGGGTCCAGGGGAAGGAGGCAGAGGAGGGAGAACAAAATGTCCAGGATCAAGGGACACATTGGAGAAAGACGGGGTCACACCGCCAGCCCCTGGCTCCACGGTAACAGGCGGCGTAGTGAAACCAAGGGGGTCCCACCAAGTGGGTGGGGTGGGTGGGGGGGATGACGGTACCTAGTTTGTAAGACTCCATTAGCTATATTTTTTTAAAGCCCCATTAAAATAACACAGGCATCTGCTACAGCTGCAGTTAACTGTAGGTTAAAAAGAAGCGCTCCACCTTCAGCTGGGGAAGTGGTCCGTCTCCCTAGCCCCACACCTCCCACCTTAAAGACTTCGGGGTCTGGAGAGGAGGGGGTGCCTCGAATGCAAACCAGAGCTGGGACCGGACATCTGTCACCAAAGCTAAGCAAGATATTGACAAATGCAAGTCCTTTGTGTCTTAGGCACATACATCCCTATCCCCCCCCACACAAGTGATGCCTGGTCCGAGCGGGCTGCTCCCTGCCAAACAGACCCCAGCCCAGCCCCGGGGCCCCTCCCACACCACATGTCAAGGAGATGCACCCTGAAAAGGTTACCTGCCTCCTACAACCCGACAGCTCTCCAGTTTTTCAATGAAACTCTAAGAGCTAAGAGGACACAAAACAGCTATTCATTAAGGAACAAATGTCAAATTAGGCATCACCTCCGAGTGATGCTACAGAGGCCGGGGCTGGGAACTTTTTTTTTTTTCTCCCCAAAGATGCAGCTAACTAAGAGGACTCAAGCTAACTGGGAAGAGGTTCAGGCAACTTCCTAGGAAAGGGGGCACCCAACTCCCACAGAGCAAAAGCTGCCTGGATGTTGGGGTGCAGAGAGGTGTGCACCCCAAAAGGGCTAGGCACAGCACACCAGCTATTCAGCGAAAACTTGGAGCGGAGGGGATGCAATCTACAAGGATTCCGGAAAGGACGCTAAGTTTTTAATGGTCCCGTGGGACTAGCAACTGCTAGGCAGCACCTGGGCAAAGGGGCGGAGCATGTCTTCGCCCACAGTGCGCTCCATGGGGCCAAAGCAAGGGGTCGGGGCTCTGAGCTGGGAGTGAAGGGGGCCTCTGCCCTGCAAACTCCCAGCGCGCCAAGGGGGCCTGAGACCAAGGCCCGCCCTGGGCGTCGGGCGGGAAAGGCAGGGGAGCGGGGACCGCGAGCGCATCTACCTTCTTTGCTGTTGGGGTTCTGGGGCTTGGCCTTCTCCCAAGGCGCCAGCGTCTTGTCGTCGTCCGCGCCGTCCACCAGGGCCTTGTCGGTGGGCATGTACCAGGTGGCGCTGTGCTCAGCCATCAGGGAGTCCAGGTCGATGGTGCTCATGGCGCTCTTGACAGCCTCAGAGCAGCAGCTGCCCAACTCGCTGTCTCCATTGCGCGCGCCCGATGCCTCGACGGCGCACTCACCCTTCCGGCCACCCGTGAGCCCCAGCGGCTGGTCCTCGGAGATGCTGAACTGCTGCCTCTGTAGCTGGATCTGGGCCTGGAGGATCTCCAGCGGGTGGATCTCGTCGGGCGGTGGCGGCGCGCCGCTGCTGCTGGTCGGGGTCCGGACCTGCTCCAGGCCCGGCGTGCCAGGGTGGCCGGCGCCCCCGCCCGCGCCATAGCTGTCAGGCGTCGAGGTAGAGGTAGACAGGATGCCCAGGCCGAGCGCGGGCGGGGGCGCCTTAGGTCCGTGCTCCCCGGCGCCCACCCCACGGGGAGGCAGTTTGGGCGAGCCGGTCACCAGCGGGCTCCTACTCGCTTTGGCCAGGGCCGGAGGGTTGTCGGAGCTGGATGACACCTCGTCCTCGTTGGCGTAGCTCGTGCTCACCTCGTCCGAGGCGAACTCCCCCACGTGCGGCGAGCTCCCGGCCCCCTTGGCCCCGCCGTCCAGGGACGCCATGAGGTCGGGCTGGTCCCCTAGGAGCAAGTCGGCCCCCTTCCCCCACGACGGCGACGTGAGCGCCTTCTCGTGGGGCGTCGGCGCGCCGCGCGCCTCGCTCGCCGAGCCCGCCCCGACGACCACGACGGCCGCGCCGGGCGGTGGCGGCGGCGGCGGCGGCGGTGGTGGCGGCGGCTGCTGCCCTGGGCTCACCCCAGGCGCGCCCCCGCTGTCCGGAGCCGCGGAGAATTTGTCGAAGAAGGTCCCGGGGCTCACGTGGCCACTGTCCCTTTTTCTGCGCCCCCGGCCCCGGCCGCCGCCCCCGGGGACCGGCTTGCCGTCGTTCCCCGAGGTGGACTCCAGGGTGTAGTTGGGGGACAGGCTGGTGCCGTCCCCCTGCGCGGGCGGGTTGGGTGGCCCCGCGGCTTTGGAGCTGCCGCCCTGGCTGGTCCCCGACGGGCCTCCGGGCCCCGGGGCCCCGGGAGCAGTCCCTCCCGGGAAGTAATCCGAGCCGGGGTTACCCGCCCCGGCCGCGCTGCCGTCCGCCTCGTTCTGGCTCAGTTTCCTCTTGCCCTCGGGCGGGTTCTTTTTGTTGAAGGTCACATTCAGGTTAGGGGCCCCGAGGCTGGCGATCATGTTCTGACAGGCCGTGGAGAGCGCGGCCAGGCAGCTCTGGCCAAACAGGTTGTCCTTGGAGCTGGGCTTGTTAAAGGAGCCCAGCGAGAGCGCGCCCAGCTTGCTGGCCGAGGCGCGCTGGCTGGGCTGGAAGTCCGGCTGCGGCGGGTAAGCACCCCCGCCGCCCCCGCCGCTGCCCGCGCCCGAGCTGCCCCCGCCGCCGCCGCCGCCGCCGCTGCCCCCGCCCGCGCTCGGGGGCGAGTTCACGCCCGGGCCGCTGTGCGGCGTGGCCTGCCGGCTTGCTGCGCCGAACGGGAAGCCCGGCTGGCCCCCGAGCGCCGGCGCGGCGAAGTCCGGCGGCGGTGGCGGTGGGGGCCGGCGCTCCGAAGCCGCGCTGGGCAGCCCCACCCCAGCCCCAGGCGACTGCAGCGGGCCCAGGCCGGCCAGGCCTCCCCCGAACTGCAGGCCCGGCGAGGACAGTGCGGACACGTGGCCTTCTCCGGGCATCCTCAGCGGCTCCTGCAGAGGGCCCCGGAACAGCACCCCCGGGCCTCCCGGAGCAGGGGGAGGCGCCAGGCTGGGGTCGTGCGGGCCGCAGTCAGCCGGCAGCCCGGAGCCGCCCATCCTGCGGGCCAGCAGGTCTCCTGGCGGCGGGTGCGGCCCTGGGAACCACGCGCTCTCCTGCGCTAAGTGCGGCGCCTGCTGCTCGTAGGCGCCCGGGCGCCCCGCGCCGGCGCTGCCGCCTTCGCGCTCAAAGTTCGGCTGAGCCAAGCTGCCCACCGGGCCGCCGTGCACCAGGCCGCCCTGGCCCACGTCCCCGGGGTGGCCTAGTTGGGCCAGGTTGGGCTGGCGAAGCCGCTGCTGCTGATTGCGCGACGCCATCTGTTTGATCATGAGGGCCGCGTTTTGGCGCTGCTGCTGCTGTTGCTGCTGCTGCTGCTGCTGTTGCTGCTGCTGCTGCATGGATTGGTGGTCCGGTGCCGGGTGCTGCAAGGGAGGCCCCGAGGGGAAGCTGTCGGGCACGGGCGGCGTGAACTCGCCCGGCAGGCCCGGGTAGGCGGAGGGCGAGAGGTGGTTGTCCAGAGACCCGTTGTGCACGCTCCCGTTCCACGAAGCGCAGCGGTCCACTCCCGCGCTGCCCGGGAAGTCGAAGCGGGGCCTCTTGGCCACGTTCATGTACGGGGGCGCGTCGAAATGCTGCAGCCGCTGGTTGGGCGCCTGCTGCGGAGCGGGGTGCTGCATGTTGAAAACCGGCTCGGAGTAGGGGTGCATGCTCCGGTTCTCAAGCCGGTGGATGGGGTACTCGAACTGCGCGTGCTGGCTCGGCAGCATGGGGCCCCCGTCCTGCAGGCCGCCGCTGGGCGTGCCCGCCTCGCCCTGCGGGGGCCGCGGGAGCGCGGGCGGGCACGAATTTTGCCGGACGAGCAGCCCGGGTGGCGGCGGCGGCGGCTGCTGCGGCGGCTGCTGCGGGGGCTGCGGCTGCGGGGGCGGCGGGGCCTGCTGGGGAGGCTGCATCAGCGGGTGCCTGGAGGTCACTCCGGGCTCCAGTCCCACAGGCATCTTGCGGGCGCCGCCGAATCTCTCGAAGAACACCCCGTGCGGCTGCTGCGGGGGCTGCTGCGGGGGCTGCTGCTGCTGTTGCTGCTGCGGTGGCGGCGGCGGCGGGGGCTGGGCGTGCATTTTGGACAAGCCCACCATGCCCGCGGCTCTGGGCATGGCCGAGGCGCCCGGGAAAGCGCCAGCAGGAACCTGGCGACCCGCTGTATAATGAGGCAGCTGACCCTCGGAGTCAGAGGGCGAGAACATGTCAAAATGTCCCGGGGGGCCCTCGCCCGCGTAATTGTATTCCAGCGAGTCGACGGCCCCTTGGCTGGTCACCCTCCGGGGCTCCAGGCTGTGCGAGTCCGAGCCGCTGGAAGCGGGCAGGCCGTGGAAAGAGGCGGCCCGGTTAGGGCTCTGGTCCAGCGGCAGGCAGGGGGCAGGCACAGCGTGGCCGGAGGCGCCCGAACTGTGGAAATCCGGGAGGTTTCCCGGCCGCTGCGGACCGAAGCTCTCTGGCCCCTGGCTGTCGGCCATGTGCTCGTAACCCTCCGCGAAGGGCGGCTGGCTGCCCAGGCCGCCGGCTGCGCCGCCGTAGCCGAGCAGGCGACCCCCATGCAGGCACGAGGCCCCCGGGTCCGGGCCCCCAAAGTTGCCTCCGAAGTGGGGGTGGTGCTGGTGGGGGTGGTGTCCTCCCGGGTGGCCGTGGTGAGGCTGCTGGCCGCCGAAGAAGCCGTGCACGGGCTGCGCCTGCAACCCCGCTGCGTGCAGCTCTGAGTGGCCGCGCGCGTGGAAGCCATACGGCTCCATGCTCATGCCCAGGAGCGGGGGCTCGCCCAGCGCGCTCATGGCAGGGTCCACGGGGCCAGGGGCGCCCCCGGTGTGGAAAGCCGGGGCCTTAAAGTGGGCGTTCATGCTCAGTCCGGTCTCGTGAAAGTTCCTTTCGCCCTGGCCAGGGTTCCTGCTGTTGATCTGGGGCTCGAATTGGTCCAGCCCAAACATACTTGGCGGGGGGGCAAGAGGCGATCAATACAGCATGACAGCCTGCTGTCCGCCGCGCGCCTCCGGCCAGCCACTCGTTCCGGGCCCGGACTGGGCGCTCCGGGACGCTCAGCGCCTCAGGGGCGCAGGGCGCACCGCCAGCCCGCCTGGCGTTTGGAGGCCGGGGGCGATCCGCTCCTCTCCTGAAGATCTGGTTCTGCCCCGAGCGGGCCTCTCACATCTTGCGAGGCCGAGGAGCCTCCAGGAGCCCTGTTGGGGGGCCCATGCCCCGGGCGGTTGGCACAGCAGCGGGTGGGTTTGTAGCGGGGGACGAGACGCAGCCGCGAGGCGAACGGAGAAAAAAAAAAGTTAAGTGGGGTGAAGGGGGTGGAAAGGGGGTTGGGGGAGCAAAGCTATCACCTTCTTAAGTCCGATCGGGCCGGCTGGGGAGCCCCCGGGACGCCGCCCGCAGCCTGCGGGAGTCCGTGGTGGAGCTGCTGACGGCCGGGGAGGGAGGTCTTTCGCGGCCGCCGCCGGCGCCGGGGCAGCAGCGGCAGAGCGGTCCCTCCCCCGTGCCAGCGGAGTCGCAGCTGTCCACAGCCCGAGCCTCCGCCGTACAAGATCCCCGTCGGCCCCCAGCGAGAGAGCGGGCGGGTGGCGGCGGCAGCGGCCTCTTCAGCGAGCGGGAGGACTGGCGGCTCCCCTCGGCATCGCTGGGACCGGCCCCGGAGCCCGAGAAAGCAGCGCGGCTGGAGAGGCGGCGGGGGCCCGGGGTCCGGGCGGAAGGTCCGGGGAAAGGCGCGGCTCACGAGCTCCGCGGCGGGTGCGCTGCGCCCGGGCGCGCCGCTTCGCGGCCACGGCCGCCGCCTGCCGCTTCTCTTCTCCGCCGTTCGGTGTCTGAGTTCGCGGGCGTCTCGGCGCCCGGGTGCAGGCGCGGGCGCGCAGAGAGGCGCGGGCTTGGGTCGCTCCGAAGCTCCGGCTCCCTGCCTCCGCGCCGAGGTGCCGCGCGAGTCCCCGATGGACCCGGGGGAGGGGGCCGTCCGCGGGCTGGGGGCCGCGCCGGGCGAGCCAGCGAAGGCGTTCCGGCTGCCCGGAGTGGGGGGCGGGGGCAGCTCTGGGGGGTCCGCGCACCCCTCTCCAGGCTGGCGGGGCGCGGGGGGGTTGCTCTGCGTGGGGCGTCGCGAGGGTCTCGGCTCCCCTCTCTGTGTCTGCCTCTCTAGCCCCGAGCCGGGAGAAGCAGCAACAAGTTTTGCATTTCAGCAATCAATTTCAGCCATTACATTTGCACCAATCAGCGCCGCCCGAGCTCAGGTCCCGGGGCGGGGCTCGCTCTTAAGGTGGTCCCGGGTCCTGGCTGCCGAGGCCCCCACCACGAACCCGCACTATCCCTGGCTCTGGGGTCCCCCGCGCCCGCCTCGCCTCGGGGTCCGGCGCCAGTGCGCTGGGGGCGCGCCCTGGCGTCCGGGCGCTTGGGGCTGGAGAGGGCGCAGGCGGAGGAGAATGGCGGGAGCCTGGCTTTGTTCGCCCCCCCTCCCATTCACACAGTTTCCAACTCCCCACCCCCAACCGAAGCGAGACCCGCCGGGTGGGCAGGGGGCGGGGAGGTGGGCGGTGAGCGGTGCGGGGCGCTCAGACAATGGGGTCGCCAGGCAAAGCCCCTGGACTCGCCGCCGAAAGTCGCCAAGCTCTCCTGCGCTTCAGCCTAGGGCGAACGCTCGGCTCTCCGCCAGCGGCGCGCGAGAGAGCCGGCCCCGGGATTTTCCTGGAGGTTCAAGCAGACCGTGAGCCCCAAAGTTCGGGTTCTCCTCGAGAGACGCCGGCGCTAACTCGCTCCTCCTTCAGCTGGGTGCGCACAATCCTTCCTTGTCCCACCCTGGCTGGGGCTCCCGGTCCTCAGCCGCCTGCGTGGGCCCAGAGGAGCCGGACCACTCGGCCACTTGGTGGGGGGACACATCGGGTGAGCCCAGCGCTGGAGTGGGGAGGCGCGGCCGCTGCGCGCACAGGGCGCACCGGCCCGACCGGCGCGGGCACCTGGCTCCAGCCCCCCTGGGTCAAGGCCCGGGCCCTCTGCGGGCGCGAGGTTGGCCTCCTTAAGAGATCAATTAAACTGAAGAGGCCAAGGCATGGAATGGGGTTGTGATACTAAAATCAATAGGAGTAATTTAATATCGGCCCTGTTCTTTATGAAATATTTATCCCAATAATCTTAGTTAAAATGTTTAGTTCGTCTTGATCCCCCACGGAAGCTGAAATCTATCTGGCAATTAGAAGTTAAGGGAATTAGAGGTGTTGATTCGGGGTGTGCGTGTGTGCAGGTGTGCGTGTGTGTGTGCACGCGTGCGTGTGTGCGTTTTCCTCCTTGCGGAGTGTGTAGAGATGGAGGAGAGAGAGCCTCTTTAATTTTCCTTACCATAAAAACAGCACCAGGCAATTTTGGTAGCAGACCAGCATTCTTAGGAGAAGGGAGAAGAAAAAAAACAACCAACTTTCTTTGAAGTGCTCCTGATATCGCTATTAAATCTAAATAAAATTAAGCATGGTGTATAAAAATGCCTTTTCCCCCCACAAAAGAAAGTGTTTATCGCCCAAGTCTGTCTAGCATTTGCTAAATTGCGCATGAAATCTGAAATGAAATAAACGTTATAATAAAACCAACCCCTGAGCCCTTTTTATTTAAAAACCTCAGATTAAGCACTGCACGGTCGCCAGGCGCGAGTTACAAAGTTACCAAGTCCCACTGGCGGCTTTATCGCTCCCTGGAGTGGCTGCCAGGGAGCCCCCCAGGCAAATGGGCTTAATTTAGGGCTAGGTAGGGACAGGAAGTGGAGAGTCCAGGGGCTTCCCATGTCGCCCCCACCACCACCACCACACACACACACACACACACACACACACACATACAAACAAACAATAAAAATGAAAGAGTTTAAAACTCAGAAGGGGGCAGCTCAGGTCCAAGGCCCGTCCACAGGACTCCCCTGTTGTGGATGTCTCCCAGATATGTGTATATATATATTTTTTTTCTTTTTGAAATTAAAAATGAAAATTACCCCCACCAAACATGAGCTCCATAAATAAGCATCGGGAAGAAGTATTTGTACAGGGCGGTGGAGTTTTAAAAGGATTTTTCTGCAGGATCAGGTTGTTGGTCTGTGATTAAATATTGATTTTGTGTAATTAGTTTTCATGTGCACTATCCTCTTGCTGATAGCTTGTGCTTTCAGAACTAGAAAAGAAATGGAATTGGACATGGAAATTATTACTTAGCAAAGTGACAGGGAAGTGAGCAGCAGAGAAAAGACGGAGCCTTGCTTGATTTAGGGACAAAGAAATAAAGGGCCAGGCCAGGCCTCCTGTGACCCCCCCCCACCCCACCCCCACCCCAGGGCCTCAGGCCTCCCCTGGGGGCTCCTGGGCTGGAGCAGGCAGCACCTTGAACCTGCAGGCGACCGACCAGGGCAGAGTCCAGGACATACAGGGTCACACACTCAGTGGGCTGTCCGAGGGACACCTAGGTTAGGAGGCTGCCGGGGCCATAGGAGTGGGAAGAAGGGGACGCAAGCCCTTGGCCCACAGGCCCCTGGTTGGGGGTGCACCAGGCCGAGCCGGGTGGGGGCTGCCCTGCACACCTGGGCACGCATTAATCCTGTGTGCCCGGGAAGGAGGGTGGGGTGGGGGTGGAAATATTTTTCTGAGGCTGTTTCCAAGAGTTGGCTGTAGGAGGGCGTGTGCGCCCGCAAGGAGCGGACGTGGGGTCCGGTTGTGCGTCCGTTCAGGCTGTGTGTCTGGGTCCGCGGTCTGGAGCGGTGTGCGGCGGGGGCTGCCGTGGGTGTCTCACCCTGCGCGGGCGCAGCAGGGCACCTGCGTGCGTGTCTGTACCTGCGCGTGTGCGTGCGGGCCGCCTGGCTGCCCCTCTCCGCGCGTGCGGCAGTCTCGGCCCTCGTGTGTGCGTCCTGGGTCTGTTTTTCCCGTGGGTGTGAGGGCGTGCGCCTCGGCCCGCGCCCGTGTGCGCCTGTGTGTGCGCCGGCGGGAGCGCCTCCACGGTGTGGGCGCCCTGGCCGGCGGCTTCCCCGCTCCCCGCCGGCGTCTTTGGAACGAGCACATTGCCCCCTAGCGCTCAGACGCATTCAAAGTCCCCGCCGGCGCGGAGCCAGGGACCGCGGGAGCCTCAGGGGCCTCCCCTTGCTTGCACCCTGCTCCCCAGGGCCGCCCAGCGTGCTGACCTCCAGGGCACCGCTGGACGGGTTCCCAGGGATGAAGAGGGACCCTCCAGACTGGTGACAAACGGAGAACCGCCTGGAGTGACCCCAATCAGCGGCCCAGAGGGGCCCCACTGGGGCTGGGAGCAGCTGGCTGGAGCTGGACCAGCCCAGCTGCTCCGGCTCCCCTCCTGTAGGGGCCAGGGCGCCGGAGCTTCAGTGAGCTCCCCACTCAGCAGCAGCGCAAAGCAAGCCCCACCCGACACCCTTCCCCAGGCTACACGGCCACCTCGCCCGCCCACTGGGTCCACGCACACACTGCCCTCTGCGGAGGAAGTCAGTGCACACACACACACACACACACACACACGCCACTGTGGATGGGTGTGTCCACACACTCACACTCACACACACACACACACACACACACAGCGGAGGGGCCTGCATGCCAGACCCTTGCAGGCTACTTGGATGTTAGGCTTGGCTATTTATACCCACGGTCCCACGGCCTGAGGTCAGGACTCCGCACCCACGTCACAGGGTCGGATGTGGAGCCTCCGCCCCAGCCAGTGACTTTGCCAGATCCAGGCAGTGGCAGAGCTGGGGTTCCCACCTGTGTGACGCCAAGGCCTGCTCTACCTGAAAACGACCATTGAGGCAGAACCCTGAGCACTCGTAGGGAGCACGGAGAGTCCCAAGAGCACTCCTGTGAGCACCGCCAGCGCTGGTGGGCTGATGCTGCGGCACAGTGGGCTTAGCCGCCGCCTGCAGCATGGGCGTCCCGTATGAGCACTGGTTCGAATCCCGGCAGCTCCACTCCTGCTCCAGCTCCCTGCTAATGCACCCAGGAAAGCCACAGAGGATGGCGGAAGTCCCTGGGGCCCTGCACCCCTGTGGGAGACCTCCTGGATAGAGTTCCAGGCTCCTGGCTTCAGCCTAGCTCGGCCTCAGCCATTGCGGCCATTTGGGGAGTGAACCTGTGGATGGAAGTCTCTCTCTCTCTCTCTCTCTCTCTCTCTCTCTTCCCCCCTCTCTCTGCCTTTCAAATAAACGTAAATAAGTAAATCTCTTTTCAAAAATCTTAAAATGATCAGCACTGGTCTGTGTCTTTCCCACGCAAACATGAGAGATGAACAGAGATACATACACACATACACATGTTCATATACACACGCAGGCACACACATACATACTCATGCAGAACACACATTAGCACACATACACACACAGGCACACCCGCACACATAACCACACACATATTCACGCACGCGTGCACACAGACTCCCCTGTCCTCAGCCCTCCTCCCCACCCCCCCGCAGCTTGGCAGTCACAGCACCCAGACCCTTCCTGCAGGCAGAGACCCCCCCGCCCCCGCCAGGAGGCCTGGAGAGGCTGCTGCTCCTGACGGCTGCAGTGCGTCCGTCCGACGTGAGAAGGGTGTGACAAACCCAGATTCCAATCTTGTGCCCCCCCACTTGTAAGCTGTGTGGCCCTGGGCAAAATACTTCCTTCTCTGAGCCTCAGCGCCGGCACAGCCGGTGCACACAGAGCACAGGGACCGGCGGCAGCATCCGGAGAGCGGCATAGCTTGGAGCACGGGCAGGCATCCCACCGGTGGCCCGTCATGTGTTCACCATGGTCTTCTGTGTGTGGATGCAGAGGGGTGGACAGCAGGTGGGCCCAGGGAAGTCCCTACTGTGGCCAGGACAGAGGAGCAAGTAGGTGGCCGGAGGTCAGAGGGAGGAGACTCTCGTGTCGCCATGGGCTGCTGGTTGCTAAACAACAGCATCCCCGCTTTTTCTCCATGCATCTTTCGGGGTCTCCCTTTCATCTGTGCATTGAATGAATGCCTGCTGCGGCCCAGAGCCCCATCTGGGAATGCAGGAAACAGTAGAAGACACACTCGCAGCCCCCAAGCTTTCTGAAGGATTCTAGAAGAATGTGTGATGTGGAAGGGAAACCGTGCACAGGTGGAAGGGGTGAGGTGCTTCTAGGGAGGCAGGAAAATAGAGGACATTCCCAGAGGTGGGTTTTGAAGGTAGAATAGGAGTCTGACAAGCAGACAGGGTCAAAGGACTTCCCAGCCGTGGAATTGGGCTACACAGAGTGTGGGAAGACACAGGCAGCAATGCATGAGATGAGGAAGGAGCAGGATCTGAAACTCCAGGGATCAGTAAGATCCAGGCCAGGAGGACCTCAAGGGCAAGCGAGAAAGTCTGGACCTTGTTGTAGGAGCCAGAGAGGGGCTCTCAGCGAGAGTGGCAGGGGTAAGTACAAAACGGCTCAGCCGGGTACTCTGCTGGTGACAACATCCCATGTCAGAGCGACGATTCGGGTCCAGGCTACTCCACTTCCCATCCAGCTCCCTGCTGAGGGCCTGGGAAGGCAGCGGAGGACAGCCCAATGCTTGAGCCCCTGCATCCACCTGCGAGACCCAGATGGAGCTCCAGGCTCCTGGCTTTGGCCTGGCCCAGCCCTTGGGTGTTGTGGCCATTTGGGCAGTGAACCAGTGGATGGAAGCTCTCTCTCTCTCGCTCTCTCTCTCTCCCTCTCTCTCTCTAGCTCTACCTTTCAAATAAATAAATATTAAAAACAAAACGGCCCCTGGAGGTGGGTGTTTAGCCTAGTGGTTAAGACATCGGTTAAGATGCCCACATCCGAGAGCCTGGGTTCAATTCCTGGGTCCAGCTCCTCATTCCCGCTTCCTGCTAACGCACACCCTGGGGGGCAGCTGTGACAGCTCTAGTAGTTTGAGTCCCTGCCACCTACATGGGAGACCTAGCTCGGGTTCCTGGCTTCTGACTTTGACCTTTCTTTGCCTTTCAAGATGGTCCCAGAAGTCATCTTTGCCTGGTTTCCTTGGGAACGGGGCATGGGAGACGGGAGGCCCTGAGCTGGTTCCCCGGGCAGCCAGAACAGAGCAGGCGTCCCCTCCTGACCCGTGGGCTACAGCTGCTTCCCCCCTGTTGGGCAGGACTTCCTGCCCCAGGTTGGGGACAGTCACAAGAAAGCCGCCCATCTGGGGCTCAGAGTTCACTCCCACCAGGACCAGGTATAATGAGTCCCGTCTCCAAGGACAGAAGTGTGAGGAAGCCCCAGTCCCTGCCCTGCTGTGCTGTTTGTATCCATTCTACACGTGTGTGCTGTAGCCTGTCCCTCTGTTCTAGAATTGCCCCGGGAAGCAGGTTCTGCTACATTTTTTTCCCGTTGTTTGCAGCAAGAAACGGATACACAGAGAAGTGAAGCGATTTTCCCAAAGCCACACAGCAAGTACGAGACAGAGCAAAGACTCATGTCCCAGCCACAAAGGCCCTCCCCCCTTCTTGGACCTGATGACAGCACCCCACAATGGGGCATCTTGGGCCTGAATCCCTGGGGATGCTTCCTCTCCACCCCTTCCTTCCCTGCCCCCCACCCTGGGCTGCCCACAGGCCTCTGGGGCCTGACCGTGGGGTTTCCCCTGGGACAGGGAGTGACCGCCTCCCAGCGCACCTGGCCTGGCACTGCTTTTGCCACCAAAGAGCGTCGCCCCTGCACACACTCCCTCTGCAAGGCTCCCCTGCAGAGCCCATGTCTCGTGTGCACAGCCACGTGCTGGGTGCCCAGTGGAAGGCGGGAAACGGGACTATGGCTCAGAGGCTGGAAGAGAGGAGCACAGGAACCCCCGAACCTCACTGGGTCTCGAAAGTGCCCCTTGCTGGCCGACGCCCTCATGACCCCCTGAGGACCAACAGCTCCGAGAAGCGCAGTCTTGCTCAAAGCCAAGGCCACACAGCTGGCACCTCACCGGGCTCACTTTCAAGTTCAAGTCTGTAGGATTCCAGAGCCGTACTCATGTCTCCATCTATAAGGAGCTCTCTTCCCCCAGACGGCATCCAACTATGAGCTTCTATTTTCCATTCGCTAAGTGGCTTATGCTGAACCCAGGCCTTGGTCCCAAAATAACTCAAACCAGCCCCACAGGCTGGAACTGAAGCCCCGGCAACTCCAGGGCCCAGGCCAACCTCCTCTTGGAAAAGTTCCCGTTCTGCAAAAGCTCAAAGCCAGGCATCACACAGAAAGCTTCGGGCGGGTATCGTGCAATGAGCCCGGAAACACAGAAGTTGGGCAGGGTTCAGGACTACTCCACGGGCTGCTGGGCGTGGTCCTGACCCCAGCTCGCCTTGCACCCACCTCTTGGGTTGGTCTTTTTATTTTTCCTCCTCCCTGTGGGCTCCTTACCGCTCAGAGAGCAGCTGGGAACAGCTTCATAAACAGAAGCGCAATGGGTGGGGCAACTCTGAAAGACCCTGCAGCCCCCTCCCCCAGGCCCTGCTGTAGCTGGAGGGGGGCTCGGGAAATCCACCTCCCCCAACCAAGGCCGAGTAAGATGGAGCCATGCGGCACCTGGGCCCGGGGCTGCCTCCCAGGAAGGACCCCAGGCAACAGTGTCCACACCCAACCTGGGCAAGCTGGGCCCTGTGGGTTCAGCACTGTCCCCTCCCTCGCCACTCTGCACCTGAAACGGAGATTCCTAGAGGCCTGGGTGTCTTGGGACAGATAGGGGAGAGGCGGTCTCCTGGGGGCTCTGGGTAGAATCCCTTCTGAGTCTCACAGCAACCCTACAACAGGGACACGCGCGCGCCCATTTTATGGGAGGGAACTTGGAGGAGGGCATACCACTTTGGGAAGGCGTTCCTTCCAAATCAGAGCCTGCACCTGTTGCCAAAGGGCCCCGGCAGGCAGGAAAGACAAGAGCCCAGGGAAGCCTTGCGCACCTCCCTGCTCTCCGGTCACGGTCACGGGCCAAGCTATCTAAGGGATTGCAGCATGGATGATGGGACGGGGAGGGGGAGGAGCCTTCGTGCCCCATGAGGAGCCCAGGAAGCGTCCTTGGAAAAGTCCGAACGTCGTCACGTCCTGCCTGTTTCCGTGTGGCCAGCTCTGCCCCTGAATCTTCTTCCGCGCACAGTCCTTCTGCCTCTCTGGGCCTCGGTCTCCCTATCTGTCCAATGGGGAGAATAATATTTCCTGGGGTTGTCAGGAGGCTGAACTGGCTCAGAGCACTTAGCACATAGTTAACACTCAATAAACGCAGCTACTGCATGGAGCGGGCCCCTGCAGGGCGGCGGGCTCCCTGGGGGCAGCCCCGGGGAGGATTAATGAGGTGCCTGCTCCAGTGAGCGCTCCCCCCAGCCCCCTGGCGAGGCCGGCCTGGGAGGCCTTGCACGCCAAGTCGCTGGCAGCAGCCAGGAGGAGCCCTGCTCGGAGGCCCCACCCCGGGAGCCTCTGGGCCAGGCCCCAGCTGTGCAGGGCCCACCCTTTCCTGGCCACCTCAACCCCAGCTGAGGCCCAGCCGCCTCCGACGTTTGCCACTGGGCCACCTGGTGAGCTCCAGGCCGGCTCCAGGCGCCAGCGCTCTCTCCACCCCCCCTCCTTCTCCTCCCGCCCCGCCCCGGCTCCAATGAGCTCATCTGGGTTTGGTAACCTCCAAAGCGGCCAGGAATGTTTGCTCAAACGTTCCAGGCGCAGGGAGCAGACTGAGCAGGCCGGTGCCCTCGGCCTCCCTCGCGCACGCACAGAGCAGTCTGCCACCGCCAGGCCGGGAGACGGCCGCAGCATTCTGGAATCTCTATCAGCCGAAAGGAAAATGCCTCGTCAATCGCAGAGGCAGGGCCCACGGACTCGACAGGACACCCCGAAGTTGGAATTCGGGGGCAGGGACAGCCACTGGCCCAGGCCGCCTCCTGCGGTCTCCAGGGGGAGACTCAGGCAAAGGGAGGTGGCTGGAGGGGGGCTTCCCCATCTTGGACCTTCACTGGGCATGCACACAAGCACGCGCAGGCACCTGCACACGTATGTCAGCACACGCGCAGGCGCGTTCACACGCACGCACACATGGACAGCCACACAGATTCTGTCCGCTCTCAGGTCTTGTTGAAACCTCTGCCCCCTCGCCCCTCCCCCTACCTCGCCGTCTCCCTCCCCACCTGGACTGCAGCCAGAATCTAAATCTGATCCAATGGGGTCACAGGAAGCCCCTCCCCCCAACACGACCCCAGCACCCCTACCCACGCCCTCCGATAATAAAGATGGAATTCCTCACTCCGTCCTCTGAGATCTTGGGGGCCCACCCCTGCAGACCTCACCTCCTCAGCCCCGCCCACCCAGGCTGCTGGTGCAGTAGGGAGCCCCCCCCCCACCCCCGCCACCCGCAGCTCCCCTAGTGATAACCAGGCTCTGGGGTGCTCGTCCAGCGGCCAGCTGGAGGTCTGGGTAGTGCGACCTCAGCCGCAGCTTCCTGTAGGAGCTCTGCCCCCAGGGAGGCCCGGGCAGGCTGGGCTCTTCACATCTCACTCAGCTGCTGAATGAATGAGTGGAGACCGGCCCAGCCAGGGAAAGAGGCGAGTTCTGGGGTCCACAGCGATGTTTCTAGGACCTCCCAGGCCAAGCCTAACGGTTTGGCCAACAGTAGAGCCCTTGCGGCCAGTCTGCCCTGTCCAGTCCTGGCCTTTCTCCTCTGCTCTCATAATCCCTCTGGGCCCAGTGAGCTCCTACTCATCCTGCAGGACCTTACTGGGTTTTTCATGTCGCTGATGATGCCCGAGGAGTAGGTGGAAAACCCATCCAGGGAGTGTGGGAAGAGAAGGGATTCTGACTCATATTAAAGACAGATGAGGCCAGCGCCGTGGCTCACTAGGCTAATCCTCCGCCTTGTGGCGCCGGCACACCGGGTTCTAGTCCCGGTCGGGGCACCAGATTCTGTCCCGGTTGCCCCTCTTCCAGGCCAGCTCTCTGCTGTGGCCTTGGAAGGCAGTGGAGGATGGCCCAAGTGCTTGGGCCCTGCACCCCATGGGAGACCAGGAGAAGCACCTGGCTCCTGCCTTCGGATCGGCACGGTGCGCCGGCCGCAGCGTGCCAGCCGTGGCGGCCATTTGGAGGGTGAACCAACGGAAGGAAGACCTTTCTCTCTGTCTCTCTCTCACTATCCACTCTGCCTGTCAAAAAAAAAAAAAAAAACAGATGAGGCCAGTGCCGCGGCTCACTAGGCTAATCCTCCACCTGCGGTGCAGGCACACCGGGTTCTAGTCCTGGTTGGGGCGCCGGATTCTGTCCCGGTTGCCCCTCTTCCAGGCCAGCTCTCTGCTGTGGCCCCGGGAGTGCAGTGGAGGATGGCCCAAGTGCTTGGGCTTTGCACCCGCATGGGAGACCAGGAGGAAGCACCTGGCTCCTGGCTTCAGATCGACGCAACATGCCAGCCATGGCGGCCATTTGGGGGGTGAACCAATGGAAGGAAGACCTTTCTCTCTGTCTCTCTCTCACTGTCTAACTCTGCCTGTCCAAAAAAAAAAAAAAAAGACGATGAACCTGGAAGGCGGGATGCGAGGTGAGATAAGGCAGACAGGGAAGGACTGTCAGTGTGACTGCACCTGCCCGAGGTCACCAAGAGAGACAGAGTACGGGTGCCTTAGGCTGGGCTGAGAAGGGGACAAGCAATCGGGGTTTCCTGGGTGCCGAGCCGCTGTTCAGGAAGACGAGATAGTCCTGGAGATGGGTGGTGGTGATCATCGCGCAACATCAACGCCACCAAACTGGGTGCCTACAAGGGTTAGCAAGGTGAGCTTCTGTGTTATTGGTGAGGATATTTAACCACAGGAAACATGACGCTTGGGGCCAGGGTTTGGGGCACAGGTTAAGATGCTGCTTGGGAAACCTGCGTCTCTGGTGGGAGGGCCTGGGTTCCACTCACAACCTAGCTTCTTTTTCTTTTTTTTTTAAAGATTTATTTATTTGAAAGTCAGAGTCACACAGAGAGAAGAGAGGCAGAGAGAGAGAGAGAGGTCTTCCATCCGCTGGTTCACTCCCCAATTGGCCGTAACAGCTGGAGCTGCACCAATCAGAAACCAGGAGCTTCTTCCAGGTCTCCCACACAGGTGCAGGGGCCCAAGGACTTGGGCCATCTTCTACTGGTTTCCCAGGCCATAGCAGAGAGCTGGATGGGAAGTGGAGCAGCCGGGTCTCGAACCGGTGCCCATACGGGATGCCAGCACTTCAAGCCAGGGCGCTAACCCGCTGCGCCACAGCGCCGGCCCCACAACCTAACTTCTAACCCAGGGCTCCTGGAGATGCTTGGCTCCTGGCTTCAACCCAGCCCGGCCCCAGCTGGTGCAGGCCTTTGGGGAGTGAATCAGTAAATATCTCTCTCTCTCTCTCTCTCTCTCTCTCTCTCTCTGCCTTTCAAACAATTTAGAATCAATTTCTAAATTCTTACAATTTTAGCTTTTAATTTATTTGAAAGACAGAGTGAGTGAGCGACAGGGACGGGGAGGGGAGAGGGCCTTCATCCTCTGACTCTTCCCCCAAATGCCCACAGTGGCTGGGGCTGGGCCAGGATGGAGCCAGGAGCACAGAACTCAATCTGGGTCTTCCATGTGGATGACAGGGACTCACGTACTTGAGCCACCGCCTGCTGCCTCCTGCACATTAGCAAGAAGCTGGGTCAGAGGCAGAGGCAGGACTTGAACCCAGGCCTCTGACTGTGGTTATGGCTATGCCCAGCCACAGCTTAACCTCTGAGCCACAACACCGGGCCCAATTTTTTAAAAAGATTTATTCATTATTTTTGAAAGTCAGAGGGAGAGGAAGAGAGAGTTAGAGAGATTTTCCATCCCTGGTTCACCCCCGAGATGGCCACAGGAGCTTCTTCCAGGTCTCCCACGTGGGTGCAAGGGCCCAGGCACTTGGGCCATCTTCTGCTACTTTCCCAGGTGGACATCCAGGGAGCTGGATCAAAAGTAGAGCAGCCGGGACTCGAACCGGCACCCATATGGAATACCAGCATCACAGGCGGCAGCTTCACCTGCTGCACCCCAGCGCCAGCCCTGCAGTTTTTTAATTAAAAAAATTCATGATTTAGTATGAGGATTTTGAAAAACAGATGAAAAGCGACTTCAGATGTACACAGATTCCTTCCGAGTAAGAACTGTCTACTTTTTGCTTCATCCCGTACGTGTCCACATAATCGTGGAAAATACACGTCCAGCCTGGTGCCAAGTACTCTTGAAAAGCACTGCTCTCAGGGCTCACGGACCGGCGGGAGCCAGACTGACCCCGGGCAGGGCGACTGCTCTCCCAGCACGCTCCCAGATCCCTTCACCCCCACTCACAGCACGTGCCATCTTCCCCTTGTCGCCTAACCCCATGGCCACCTGTCAGTTGGCAGAACTGGGCCATCCGCCCAGGGGGGCTGTGTCTCACCTGTCTTTGTGGTCCCAAGGCACCAGGCTGAGTACCCAACACGCAGTAGGTGTGCAGGCTTAGTGCCTGACACACAGTAGGTACTCAGACTTAGTGCCCAACACGCAGTAGGTACTCAGGCTGAGTGCCTGACATGCAGTAGGTACTCAGACTTAGTGCCCAACATGCAGTAGGTACTCAGACTTAGTGCCTGACACACAGTAGTACTCAGACTTAGTGCCTGACACGCAGTAGGTACTCAGGCTGAGTGCCTGACATGCAGTAGGTACTCAGACTTAGTGCCCAACATGCAGTAGGTACTCAGGCTGAGTGCCTGACACACAATAGTACTCAGGCTGAGTGCCTGACACACAATAGTACTCAGACTTAGTGCCCGACACACAGTAGGTGTGCAGGCTGAGTGCCCGACATGCAGCAGGCGCACAGTGTTGTTCTAGAGATAACTGGCATGTGGATTCGCCTGGGGTTTCGAGCCTCAGGTACGTGGGCTCAGACAGGCCCTCCCGCTCACAGGGGTCCCACTTCCAGGGGTAACGCAGGTTAAGTCTTTCTCCAGAACCCTTGCGTCCCAAGTGTCTGGGGCTTCAGACCTTGTTGGAGTTTGGAGTATCTGGCTGGACATCACAAGATGTCTAAGGGATTAGACCCAGGTCCAAGGGAAATGCACCTGTGGCTCGTGTACGCTTCAGACGCAGGGCCTGAAGGCCGTTAGTCAGTATACTGGCAGCGCACCTGTGTGCTAACTGTGGCCCCGAGACACCAGGCCACAGGTGGATCCGGGCTGGGGTCTGGTCAGGGCTCAGGGACGTTCTGAGGGGCAGGTGTTGGTGCACAGTGGGTTCGGCTGCTGCTTGCCATGCTTATACCCCACCATCCGCGCGCTGCTTCAAGCCCTGGCTACCCCAGCTTCCTGCTAATGCACCTGAGAGCCACAGGATAATGGCCCATGGGGCTGGGTCCCTGTACCCACGTGGGAGACCTGCATGGAGTCCCTGGCTCCTGACTTCAGCCTGGCCCAGTCCTGGCTGTCACAGGCATTTAGGGGGTGAACCAGCGGATCAAAGATCTCTCTCACTAGGTCCCGCTGCTTTTTAAATACATAAATAAAGTTGTGCATCTTGGAGCATCTTGGATTTCAGGTATACAGACCAGGGATGCCGTATCAGCCACTGTCATTTGTTGGGCAGACTCTTTGTTAGTGCTTTATCAACACTGACTTGTTCATTCAACAAACAAGCACCCACCACATGCCAGGCGATTGTCTTCATGCATAAAAGCTGTTAACCGACCGGGCGCGAGGCACAGCGCAGGCCCCGGAGAGTCAGAGTGAGCAGGACAGGCAGGTCCTGGGTTTTCTTCTCATCAAATCCTCACAGCACCCATTGTACAGATAAATAAACAGAGGCCAGGAAGTTCTGACTCCAAGCCTAGCCTTCTGCTCCTCCCATCACTCTACGGGGGTTGCGCAGCCAGAACCTGAGAGCAGTCGAGTTCCTTCTCTTCCCGCAACAGCTTCACGAGCCCTACTACGTGCTGGAGCCATTGCCGAATGCCTGTGCCCAGGGCCTCCTGCCTCCGCACACGCACAGCCCACCCTGGCCTGACCCCGTGCTGTCTCCCAGGCAGCCAGAGAGAAGGCAGGACCTGGGGAGGCAGGCCTGCTGCCAAGGGTGGTCATCTCAGCGGATCCCGCTGGGCGCCTCCTGTGCACCCGGCGCCCGCGTGATTGTGACGTCATACTATTCACAGGAACTACTCTGTAATGATGGCATGGAGATAAACGGTTCTGTTGATGGTTGTCTGCCAATGACCATGGTCATCCCCTGAGCCAAAAAAATGCTACGTCAGAGACCTACAGTCACGGAAAAGGAGGCACAGAGTAAGACTTTATTTATTTCTTTCTTAAATGTATGTATTTATTTGAAAGGCAGAGTTACAGAGAGGCAGAGGCAGAGAGAGAGAGAGAGAGAGGGGTCTTCCATCTGCTGGTTCACTCCCCATATGGCTGCAACAGCTGGAGCGGGGCCAATCCGAAGCCAGGAGCTTCTTCCAGGTCTCCCACGTGGGTGCAGGAGCCCAAGGACTTGGGCCATCCTCCACCGTTTTCCCAGGCCATAGCAGAGAGCTGGATCAGAAGAGGAGCAACAGGGGCTTGAAACGGCGCCCATATGGGATGCTGGCATTGCAGACGGAGGCTTAACCTACTGCGCCACCGCGCCGGCCCAAAAAGTCTCTTTGTTTCATGTAGATGAAACGCACAGGGCATGAAATTGACTATTTTTTAAAAGTTATTTATTTACTTATAAATAAGTAAAGAGAGAAGTAATAAGTAAAGAGAGAAGAGGGCGAAAGAGAGAGAGAGTGAGCAAGAGAGAGCGAGCGAGAGAGAGAGCGAGAGAGGCACTCTATCTGCTGCTTCACTCTCCAAATGCCTACAAGGCTGGGACCGTAGCAGGCGGAAGCCCGGAGTCAGGAATTCAGTGCAGTCCCCACGTGGGTGGCAGAGACTCCAGCACTTGCGCTCTCGTCTGTTGTCTCCCAGGTGCATTAGCAAGAAGCTGGCACCAGAAGTGGAGGAGCGACTGGGGCCCCGGCCCCCTGCTGCGTTGTCTTCGCCGCTGTGCCGAGCCCCCTCGGGACCGGGTAGCACCCCCCCCCCCGCCAGGGTGAAGTCCAGTCTCATGAAGCAGCCACCGCCCCTGGCACGGCCACAGCCACCAATCTGCCTGCCATCCATAGAGACATGCCTCTTTGGGACCTTTCATAGCGATGCATGCTCCCTGGACCCTGGGCCTGTGTGACGCAGCGCTCAATGAAGCATGTGGACCTCAGGGCCTGTTACCTGTGGCCAAGGTCCCCCTTGGGTTCCCCAGTTCGTGGCTCCACAAATATTGGAGGGACAGCCGAGCCTTGTTCGTTGCTGGATCTGTAGTGTCTGAGTAGCCGCGCTGTGGGTCGAAGGTTCCCTTCCCTCCAAAATGCACCTGCTGGGGACTTGAGCCCCAGCTCATCAGTGTTGGTGGGAGGGGGCTACTGGGAGGTCTTGAGACCCATCGTGGGTTAACACTGTTATTCTGAGCGCTGATTGGTGGTGGCAGGAAGGGGTTACTGAGAAAGAGGGTGCGTTCATGTGTTCCCTCCACACTCTTGCTCTCCGGCCTTGCTGTCTTCCGCCATGCAACGCGGCCCCTCCGCCTTGGGACGGCCCCGCCTCCACAGGAGACATACCTATCTGAGAATCGGACTTAAAATCTGGCAGCTGGCCCCGGCAGAGGAGCACGGGGTTTGAGTGCAAATCCCAGCTCACGTGCATGCTGGGTGACCGTGGCCCAGGCCCTCTCCCTCTGCACATCTGGAAATCAGGGCCAGTGCAGGGGGAGGGGGCCGCGCTGGCTCCGGGGGGCCGGGCCGTGCAGGGTTAAGGCTCTGCCGAGTCACGTGGCCGGTGGCCTTTCTCAACAGGACAAAAGGCCCTGATTTCATCCCGGGCTGCCGTAGCCACCACCGCTACCGCGGGGGCACAATGGGGCGCCGTCTGCCGCTCAGGTTTCGGGTCATAGCCCCGCCAGCCGGCCCGGCCCCACGGACAAAAGCCTCTTTGTTGCAAACCTATTTTTTTTAAATCCCTGAAGATATTAGCAGTGCAGGGGAGCTTATGCCGCATAGCAAGATGGTTCAGAAAGTGCGCTAGGAATGCCTTCCACGCGCAGGAGCGATCGCGCAGACGGATTCTGCCCGGTGTTTCCTTACCGAGAACAAGAGGGGCTTGGGGCACGCTCAGGGCCTCTGTTCTGGGCTGGCAGCGACGCGTCCAGGGCCAAGCGATCCTCACTCTCACCACCACATCCTCACCGGCCACGAGGCCCCGCCGGTGCCAGCCTGCCTCTGCACGAGACTGCCAGACCTCAGCACTTAGCTTCCGCCTTGTGGTCCCATTCCACAGCCGGGAAAACTGAGGTGCAGGGAGGCGTTGGCCTAAGGGACGGAGCCTCAGAATGGCAAGCTCAGCCCCATGTTGCCCCCGTGGGCAGCTGATGGCCACCCAGTCCCACATCAACCCTGTCCCTTCAACTGCCCCACAGAGCAGTTGAGCCTCCCGCCACTCTCCTCGCCATCAGCCCCAGACCACGTGAGAGCCCTGAGTTTGGAGGAAGTGACCATGACAGAGACCCAGGGTTCCCCAGCTCGTGCAGGCGCTCACACCCCTCAGACGCCAGAGGCCCCTGCGGGGACAGCTCAGACTTGGAGCAGAAAGGCCAGCTTCCCGTTTGCCGTCTGTGGCCGCGCGACCCGAGGCCAAGGGCCGAGTTAACTCAGGGCCGGGCATTCGGCTCTGCGTGGGACCAGGCAGCAGGGCTAAAGGCCAGCCTCGGCCGCTGGCCCCGCTTCCGGCTGCCATTCGCTTCGGGAAGCGGCAGGCGGTGGCTCGAATTCCTGCCACCCACATGGGAGATCCATGGTGTGCCAGGGTGTGCCTCGCCCGGAAGCTGGAGTCGGAGCCAGGACCAGGGTCCGAGCTAAGGCTCTGGGATGTGGGATGCGGGAGTCACAACGGATGCGTCTTTTTTATTTTATTTTATTTATTATTTTTTTTTTGACAGGCAGGGTGGACAGTGAGAGAGAGAGACAGAGAGAAAGGTCTTCCTTTGCCGTTGGTTCACCCTTCAATGGCCGCCGTGGCCGGCGTGCTGCTGCCGGCGCATCGCGCTGATCTGAAGGCAGGAGCCAGGTACTTCTCCTGGTCTCCCATGGGGTGCAGGGCCCAAGCACTTGGGCCATCCTCCACTGCACTCCCGGGCCATAGCAGAGAGCTGGCCTGGAAAAGGGGCAACCGGGACAGAATCCGGTGCCCCGACCGGGACTAGAACCCGGTGTGCCGGCGCCGCTAGGCGGAGGATTAGCCTAGTGAGCTGCGGCGCCGGCTGCATCTTTTAAAACATGCATTCGTTTATATTTATTTGAAAGGCAGAGAGAGAGAGAGAGGTCTTCCATCCACTGGTTCACTCGCCCTCAAGAGCTGAGGTGGGGGCCTGGCTGGAGGCAGGAGCCAGGAGCTCCATCCAGGTCTCCCACATGGGTGACAGGGACCCAAGCTCCTGAGCCTTCGCTGCTGCCTCCCAGGTGCGCGTGAGCAGAAGCTGCAATTGAGATCAGGGCTAGGACTCGAACCCGGGCCCTCTGCTGCGGGTGGGGTGTGGTCTCTCCAGGGCCGGGCGCCATACACTCCCTCGTCATCATCGCCACCTGCAGCCTCTACACAGTGGGTGCTCGCAGGCAGCCCCTGCAGGGGTGCAGGGCGCTGGGCTTTGGCAACAGGCAGACTGGATCCGGATCCAGGCAATGACCCCGGGCGCCCTCCCGCGTCCCTGACCTTAGCGACAACGGGCGGACACATAGCAGGAGGGAGAGCGGAGACGCGGGTCAGAAGTGCCTGCCTGGCACCTGGCGCCGGCCGAGCGAGGGAGAGTCCATGGCGAGCTGGAAGATCAGAGAGCCAGGAGCCGGCGGCCGCCAGGAGACGCAGCCCCTGGACGCGAGGCAAGGTCAGCCTCCTCCAAGTTCCCGTAAGGCGGCCGCTCCGACTCGCTCCGTAACTTCGGAAAATATTCTCTTAGCTGGTCTTGATCCGAGTTCAGCAGTGACATGAAGGCAGGCTTTTCTCTTCTTGACAGCGTGAACACAGGGAGCAGCGGTGGGGTTTGCAGAGGGGGAGGCAAACACGGCCACGCGCGCCCCAGGCACACACACACACACACACACACACACACGGCAGCCCCGCGCCCGCCGCACCCGCGCTCCGCGTAGCTGCGGGTTATGTAAGTGCGGTTTGGGCCCGGGAGCTGGGCCGTGGCCTTGGGTTCTGCAGGGAGGCAGAGGAGTGTGGGTGAGGAGCCACTTGGCTCAGAATAAATCCAGAAACTCAAGGCAAGGGGAGAAAAAAATAAAAGTCCATTGAAGACGGACAGCTTGGAGCGCCCTGGACAAGGCACCGGAGCCAGGCTGGGGTGACCCCATCACGCAGAAAGTGGGGGCCAGAGGCCAGGGGAGGGGGTGTGCTCCCGTACCCTTTCTTTTTCTAAAAAAACATTATTTTTATTTTTGTTTCAAAGGCAGAGAGTCCCGCCCACGCAAGCGCTCACGCACGCACACAGAGAACTGGTCCTCCAGCCACTGGTCCACTCCCCAGAGGCCAGCCACCCCAGCTGGGTCCCCCACATGCGCGGCAGGGACTTGGGCCGTCACCTGCTGCCTCCCAGGGTGCACATGGGCGCCTGCCCGGTACCTGGCCAAGGGCCACCTCCCCAAATGCCCGCCTGGAGCCTGTGACCCCTCCAGCGGGGTGTAGGGGGAACCCCCATTGCTAACATGCCCACAAACACTTTGCATGGCCGTCCGCCGAGACTCCAGCCATCTCTCGGGGCTCTGGGTTTGCGGGGGCCCCCACTGGTGAGGGGTCAGGGCCAGCCAGCGAGAGCTTTGCTCCAGACGAGAGGAAGATGGGGTGGAGGGCGGCCAGCTCCTCCTGACCTGCTCGAGACCTTGTCGATTCTGAAACTGACAGTTTCACATTCTCGAACACTCCTCGGGCCCAAGCAGACAGAGGCAAGCCCTCGTGTTCCCCTCCCCCAGCAGCCCTGCGGGCCGCCACCATTGCCTTGGCACAGCGGTTTCACGTGGGTGTACAACACTCATTTTCCATAGGAGGCCAGGGGAGTCCCAGGGGCAAGACACACAGGGGGAGGGGCGAGGAAGAGAAAGACGGTGAAAGATGCCAGGGCTGGCGTTGTGGCGCAGCGGGTTAAGCCACCCCCTGTGATGCCAGTGTCCCCTATGAGCGCCAGTTTGAGTCCGACTTCCATTCCAGCTCCCTGTTAATGTCCTGGGAAAGCGGAAGATAGCACAAGTGCTTGGGTCCCTGGCTCTGTTTCTAGGAGCTTTGATCCTGTACCTTGGAAGGGAGGGAGTGACCCAGCCCTGCCCCGGGCTGGGGCCCCTTTTGCCTGAAGCGGGAACAGAGAGGAGAAGCAGCTGGCAGGAGGCCACACAGCAAGCCCAGGGCAGTCAGGACTCAGGCCTTCCCTCAGGCTACCAGGCAGGCCAGCAGTTCCTAGCATGGCCCCTGCAGGGTGGAATCGGACCAAAGACACGGCTTAGAGATGCTCAGGTTTTCAAAAACCGACTGTAGCCGCTGCCCGCTGGCCAGCCACATGCTGGTATCCCAAAGTCCTGTTGGTGGATATTTTTCATTGACAAAAATTCTACCATAGCTACGCATCACGGAATGTTGTAGCCGTATAGAAGACGGAAATGTTGGCCGGCGCCGCAGCTCACTAGGCTAATCCTCCACCTTGTGGCACCAGCACACCGGGTTCTAGTCCCGGTCGGGGCGCCGGATTCTGTCCCGGTTGCCCCTCTTCCAGGCCAGCTCTCTGCTGTGGCCAGGGAGTGCAGTGGAGGATGGCCCAAGTGCTTGGGCCCTGCACCCCATGGGAGACCAGGAGAAGCACCTGGCTCCTGCCATCGGATCAGCGTGGTGCGCCGGCCACGGCGGCCATTGGAGGGTGAACCAACGGCAAAGGAAGACCTTTCTCTCTGTCTCTCTCTCTCACTGTCCACTCTGCCTGTCCAAAAAAAAAAAAAAGAAGAAGACGGAAATGCTGTCATCGCGGTCACACGGGTGCAAGATGCGATGCCAAGGGAAGTCAGCCAGGCACAGGAGGACAAGTGCGGGGCCCAGCGCGGCGGCTCAGAGGGGTAAGCTGCAGTCCACAATGCCAGCAGCCCAGTTTCAGTCCCTGCTACTCCGCTTCTGATCCAGCTCCCTGCTGATGCACCTGCAAAAGCAGCGGAAGATGGCCCGAGTGCGTGGGCCCCTGCCAATCACATGGGAGACCCGGATGGAGATTCAGGCTCCTGGCTTCAGCCCGGCCCGGCCATTGTGGCCATGTGGGGAGTGAGCCAGCGGATGGAGGATTCGCTCTCTCTCTTTCTCTCTCCCAACCCTTCAAATGAATCTTAAAAAAAAAAAAAAAAAAAAAAAGACTGAACAGGGTCTGGAACCTTCCAGAATGACCCACGCCTCGCCCCTTGGCCTCTCCGGGTCACCAGGTTGCCAGGGGCAGAGTGAGTGGCTGGCTGACGGGGCTGAGGTGCTGAGAAGCGGGTGACCACAGTGAGCGGTCGTCGGGCACCGTCCCTTCTAACGCACAGAGCTGCCCACAGCCCTGGGCCTCCTGGTCACCACCCGGCGTGGCACGCACGGAGCCCTAGAAAAACGATTGCTCAACCCAAAGGTGCTTACTCCGGTCTCGTCTGGCACAGTGGAAATCTCACCACAATCCGAATGCTCTGCGGAGAGCAAGGACTCATGTGTGCACATGTGTGCACCTGTACACAGGTGTGTGCATGCGTGTGCGTGCACATGTGTGCGTATGTATCCATGTGTGTGTGTGTGTGTGTGTGACTCAGTTACTCTTCAGACACAGCCACAACAGGCAACTTAGCAACTGCTAAAAACGTGAGCCCTGAGAAGCCCGCAGGGACAGGGGGCCTGGCCCCCTCAGAAGGGGAGGAGAAGCGTGTGGTTTTCCCCGCAGCCACGCAAGCTACACGTGCACCGACAGCCAGGGAGCAGACAGCCATGCGGTCCGAGCGCCGGCCCCTCAGATGGCCTTCCTGTTTCTTTGTGAGTGACTTGTAGGTTCAGGCTCAGGCCGCTGTGCGAGAGGAGACGCGGCCCTGGGTTCCCGAGCCGAGCCGTGGACTCCTTCCAGATCCCCGCCGCGGCACGGAGCAGTCGAAGCCTGGAGCAATTATGCTGGCGGGGCCCGCACCCTTCTCCCAGCCTCCTCCAAGATGACTCAGCCCCAGTGAGGCCCCTAATTGTCTCAACCTGTGCGGACGCCCAGCCACAGCCCGGCCCGCCCCAAACCCGCACTACTGGATCCCCGAGGGCCGCAGAGGCTGTCCGGGTTTTTGTTTCCGGGAAACAGGGAGCTAGCTGTCCCCCTCTCCTCTGCCTCGGGGGAGGGGACAGTCCTGGCCAGGTGGGCCAGGATTCCCAGCGCACTGTCCACAAGAACGCAGGGGCCTGCTGCACGCACCACGTGTTCCTTGTGATTTTCACTGGGGAGAGATGGGGTGGAGCGTTAACTGGAAGCTGGATTGGAAGTGGAGCAGCCGGGACTCGAACCAGCACCGCAGGTGTAGCCCCCTACGCCACACCACCGCCCCAGCTCCAAGCGTTATTTCTGACCTCGTCTTCCTGGTCCCCACCGCTGCCTACCACGGCCCCCAGGAACTCCTGGCCCCATGGGAAAGACACGATTCTCAGGCACACGGAAGGAACCTCAGGGACGTGCGTGGCGTCTCACTCACCTCCACTGCTCTGCCCAGCGCCCCGCACTCCTGGAAGACGGGAGCCCCCAGGGCCCTGGTGGCCCGCAGCTCTGCTGATCCCCACCCCACCGCGGGGGGCACCACACCCCGCGTCACACAGCAGGAATCCTCTTCCTGCAAAATCCAGGAACTCACCCACCATCACCGCACACAGAGCTGCGGCCGTGGGCTCTCATTCCTCCCTCGGCCCTGGGGAGCTGCCCACAGGGCCTGCCGAGAGTGGGTCCGGATTTGATGTTGCAGAGAACAAAAAAGAAACCAGAGACCCCGTGGAGGAAACTCAGGGTCGGAGCTGCAGCCCCGCGGAAGCGCTGCCCATATGCTTAATTGTGTTCCAATTATACAGAATGTTCCAGAATCGCCGCTCTGGGGTGGAGAGACGCTAATGGCCATTATTACATTTGGACAGCCCTGATCGGCTTTATGGGCTTGGTGTTTTTTTTTTTTTTTTTTTTTTGGCCAGTACCGTGCCGCTCGCTGAGAGTGGCCAACCTGTTCTGACGTGGAAGGGACGCAGTCACCCGCGAGCAATGGCCTCCCCTGGGCGCCCAGGCATGGGGACTTGGCAGTGGTGTGCAGATCCGAGCAGCACAGACAAGCGATGCCAGGAGCTGTGATGGCCGGGAGGGCCCAACAGGTGGTCCAGGAGCTGCCAGGTGAGGCGAGGGAAGGGGCCGGGAGCCGAGGCAGAGGAAGAGCGCTCCAGCCGGAGCCGCGGCCCAGGGCCCCTGCCTGGTACATGCAGGAGTCGCGGCGTGGCTGGAGCGGGTGCCCCTGATGCTGGGCTACTGGGTAGAGCTCTGAGCAGAGGCGTGGACAGGCGGTGACCTCGCTGGTCCTTGAAAGAATCACCGTGGCTCCTCCGGGTGGGGGTGGGGGCGTGGAGAGGAGGGAAGCTCCCCCACCCCAGCAATCCAGGCTGAGAGGAGGGGCGCTGGGCTGATGAGAAGGGGGGTTCTGGACAGAGCTCGAAGGGAGAGCCAAGGGGCTCTGCTGATGCATGGGGGGGGGGGGGGATGAGAGGTGCACTTGACCCAGGCAGTGGGCTGGGGGTTGAGCCCAGCCCCTCACACAGCCGCGGCCCAGCCTCTCGCCACCACAGCCTGCAGCGGGAGCCGTAGTGGACTCGCCTGCCTGCCTTGAAACAGCACGCGCAGGCAAGTGGCCCGCGGGGTCCGTGGGCTGGCGAGGTGATCACTCCGCCCCTTCTCCGGCTGCAGAATCGGCTCTGCTCTCTCGCTAGAAAGATGGGCTTGGGTGGGGGGTGGGGCCAGGCCCCTGGGTCAGCCGCAGTGTTTTGTTTTGTTCTTTAAGATTTATTTATGGGGCCGACATGGTAGGACAGTTGGTAAAGCTGCTGCCTGCAACACTGGCATCCCATATGGTTCAAATCCCGGCTGCTCTACTTCCAGTCCAGCACTTGCTAGTGTGCCCGGGAAAGCAGCAGAAGATGGCCCAAGTGGTTGGGCCCCTGCACCCACATGGGAGACCTGGATGAAGCTCCTGGCTTCAGCCTGGCCCAGCCCCAGACACCGTGGCCATTTGGGGAGTGAACCAGCAGATGGAAGATCTCTCTCGCTCTCGGTCTCTCCCTCTCTCTCTCTGTAACACAAATAAATAAAATAAATCCCTTTTAAAAAGGAAAGATTTATTTGAAAGGCAGAATTAGAAAGAAAAAGAGATTCCATCTGCTGGTTTACTTCTCAAACGCCCACAACAGCTGGGGGTGGGCGAGGCGGAAGCCAGGAGCCGGGAACTCCATCAAGGTCTCCAACCACCTGGGCCATCCTCTGCTGCTTCCCAAGGCACGTTAGCCAGGAAGCTGGATCCGAAGTGGAGCAGCCGGACTCGAACCAGCGCTCTGATATGGGATGCCGGTGTTGCAGGCGGTGTCTTAATCCACTGTGTCACCATGCCAGCCCCAAGCTGCCGTGTTTTGTGGACAGCTAAAACCCGTGCAGATGATCCCTCGTCGGCACCCGCTTCCAAGCCGCTGTGCAGAGAAGCAGGGGGTCTGCCCCTTTGCACAGACGAGGAGGCGGGAACAGAGGTGGCGGAATGCGCTACCCAGAGTGACTTTGGGGAAAGCCGGGTGTTGCGGTCAGGAGAACGGGAGACAGTCACGGCCTGGGCGAACCCTGCTCGGGGTGAGTGAGGGAGAGAGCACAGGGCGGGGGCTTGCGGAGCCCAGAGTGGCTGGCTTCCCAAACTCCCAGTCCCCACCACGGGGCCTGCACGAGTTGAGCACCCAGGGAGCCACGGGCTTTAAATTTTTTATTTATTTATTTATTTATTTTGACAGGCAGAGTGGATAGTGAGAGACAGAGACAGAGAGAAAGGTCTTCCTTTGCCGTTGGTTCACCCTCCAATGGCCGCCGCGGCAGGCACACTGCGGCCGGCGCACCGCGCTGATCCAATGGCAGGAGCCAGGAGCCAGGTGCTTCTCCTGGTCTCCCATGGGGTGCAGGGCCCAAGCACTTGGGCCATCCTCCACTGCACTCCCTGGCCACAGCAGAGAGCTGGCCTGGGAGAGGGGCAACCGGGACAGAATCCGGCGCCCCAACCGGGACTAGAACCCGGTGTGCCGGCACCGCAAGGCGGAGGATTAACCTAGTGAGCCGCGGCGCCGGCCTTTTTTTTTTTTAAATTTAATTAATTAATTTATTTATTTTGACAGGCAGAGTGGATAGTGAGAAAGAGAGAGAGAGAGAGAGAGAGAGAGAGAAAGGCCACAGGCTTTAGATGTTCGGAAGCAGAGGGGTGCCGGGCTTCCTCGCTCAGGTTCGCGGGGTGCAGCCTCGGGTCCCCTCTGCCTGCACAAAGCGGGGCGGAGTAATTCCATCTCCCAGGCTCACCGTTCCGCTCCATCACGCTTTAGTTCTTAGACCTCAGGCATTCTTTGTTCCATCTTGAAAGTTTCAAGGTTTTCATCCCCTTAAAAAAAAAAAAAAAACACAAACTGCCTAGATCAAATTCCAGCGCGGCTAGAATTTCCTACCCAAGTCCACCCAGAACGTGGGAGACGGCCGTGGGAAATCCGTGTGGGTCACTCTCCTTCGCATCCCAAGCTCTCTCTCTCTGCTCAGTCTTCTCTGAGTGGGAGAAGCCGGGCCCGGAGCTGGAACCTCCGATGGGACAGTGTGAGCAGGGTGGGGAGTGGGGGCGCGCGCCGAGGGGCCAGACGCCGCATCCCACACTGGAGTGCTAGGGTCAGGTTCTGACTACTCCTCTGCTTCTGGCCCCGCTTCGGGTGGGGGGCACACACCCTGGGAGGCAGGAGGTGATGGTGCAAATGCTTGGGTCCCTGCCACCCAGAGGGGAGACCTGGATGGGGCTCCTGGCTCCTGGCTCTGGCCTGGCCCAACCCTGGCCTTGGAGGGCATTTGGAGAGTGAACCAGCGGATGCACGGTCTCTCCCCCTCTCTCTTTCTCTCTCTGCTTTTCAAATAAAATTCTTAAAAGAAAAAGTGGCCTGGGCAGGGGGAGGAGAACACTGTCAAGCACGAGAGCACTCTGCTAACTTCGTGCCAGACGGTCCCCAAGCCCGGGGTGTACCAGGCACCTGTGCAGGGGCCCTGGGGACACTTGAGGCTTTCTGCCCCAGTTCCCAAACTCAGGCACTCTTCAGAAGCACACGCGGGAATTGGCCAAACACAGAAGCTTAACAGTTCTTCTGCAGGTCCAGGGTGCATAGGGACACCAGCTGAGAGATTCTCCAGCTCAAAGATTTATCCATGCACCTGAGAGGCAGAGTTACAGACAGAGTAAGAGGTCTTCTACCCACTGGTTCAATCCCCAAATGGTTGCTACGGCACAGCCAGGAGCCAGGAGTTTTTTCTGGGTCTCCCACATGGGTGCAGGGGTCCAAGCATGTGGGCCACCTTCCACTGCTTTCCCAGGCCACAGCAGAGAGCTGGATTGGAAGTGGAGCAGCCGGGACTCGAACAGGCGCCCATACTGGACGCAGGCTTTGCCCTCTACGCCACAGTGCCAGCCCCCTAGAGACTAGTTCTACAACCAGGATAGTCCCAGGCTCATCCTCCACCCAGCAGTCTGCGTGTGTAACATGCGCCCCAGGCGACTCAGACGCAGGCAGCCCACGGGCCAGTGGGGCACAGGGACAGAACTCTGAGTCCCATCTTCCCGGGGGGCAGGTGAGTCGGGGCTGGGGGTAAGGGGGTGCGGGTAAGACTGGCTGGAGGGGCTGGGGAACCCGGGCAGAAGGGGCAGCCAAGGTTCCCTGGGGTGAAAGAGACCTTAACCCTGACTCGGGCGCAGTGGGTCCGCCTCCCAGCAGCCCCCAGCACAGCGGGCCACCGGAAGCAGACGCAAACCGTGCAAGGGCTGGATTCGCCCGACCGGGTGCCGACGTCCGAGCTGCTCAGGACAGCCGGGCCAAACTTCCCGGCAAGCCCTGAGCTTGGCTTCCGTGAGCGGTGGGATAGCTGGGATGGAGGCTGAACCTTGGAGAAGTATTAATGAAAATGTCGCAGGCACTAAAGTCATAGCAGATGTGGCTACACGGGCAGACAGAGCTGATAAGAAACAGCCAGAGAGAGAACAAAAGCTCTTGAGATTAGGTCAAGGGCAGGCACCTCCCTCCTAAAAAAACATCCAGGGGTCCCCCTGGGCCAGCGGGCGGAGCGCTGTGGCTCGGGCGGAACGAGCTGACATTTTGGTGCCACTGTGTTATATATCGGCATCGCGACAGGGCAGCGTCCGCGGGCCTCCACGTCGGCAAATAAATATTACGTCTCCATCCTCAGCTAAGCAGGGCTGTGGTTGCATTCCTATTACTTCATGTGGATTAACCATCTGGAAGTTGAATCAAGCCACAGAGTGAAGAATGGGATCCAATTTTGAATTCACCAAAATAAGCCGTACTAGTCTCAATTTACGGCAGATGGCTGTGCCGTCTCAGCGGGCCAAAAAATCTCTCTGCAAAAAAAAAGAATAAAGTTTATGCCAATTACTGTAATAGGAACCAGCATAACAACTGCGCGGGGTTGGGGGAGATCGCAGATAGCGTTCACAACGGCGGGGGGCCGGGAGCGCCATGGGGACCAGGCTAATTCATTAAGAGAATGCCAGGGCAGAAGCACTCCCTCACAGAGGCCGGGAGGGGCCGACCTGGAGCGGCTCCGCCTGGGAGGGGGCCGGGGCCGGGGCCGGGGGCCCGGGGCCGGCAGTGGTTACATCAGGTTATGGAACAAGGCTGCCTGCTTCCCATACGATGTTGCTTCAGCTCCTGCGTCTGTGTTCTCTTTAATTTTTTAAACATTTATTTGAGAAGCAGAGAGACAGAGAGAGAGAGAGAATTTTCGATCTGCTGGTTCACTCCCCAAATGGGCCAAGAGCTCCATCTAGGTCTCTGCTATGTGGGTGGCAGGGGCCCAAGCTCCTGGGCCACCACCCACTGCCTTCCCAGGCGCATCAGCCCGAAGCTGGATGGGAAACGAAGCTAGCAACCAGTGCTCCCTGTGTGGTGCTCCCTGTGTGGATGCCGGGGTCATGAGCTGCGGCTTCACCTGCTGCACGCCGCCGGCCTTTTCCACCTGTTCTTTTATTTATTTATTTGAGAGGTAGAGTTACAGACAGTGAGAGGGAGAGACAGAGAAAGGTCTTCCATCTGCTGGTTCACTCCCCAAATGGCTGCTACAGCTGGCGCTGTGCCGATCCGAAGCCAGGAGCCAGGTGATTCCTCTTGGTCTCCCATGCAGGTGCAGGGGCCCAAGCACTTGGGCTATCCTCCACTGCCTTCCCGGGCCACAGCAGAGAGCTGGATGGGAAGAGGAGCAGCCGGGACTCGAACTGGCGCCCACATGGGATGCCGGCGCCGCAGGCGGAGCCTTAACCTACTGCGCCACGGCACCAACCCCCTACCTGTTCTTAATTCAAAGTGCATCTGACTTCTGGGGCTCAGCACCAGGCTCACCCAGGACTGTCCTGGTTTTTAAGCACCTTGGAACCTTCTGTCCCAGGCAAACAGAGATGCCTGTCACCCTGGCTAATAAATAAACCAAACCAGGGGCAAGCAAGCCCAGGGACGTGGAGGCTTCCATGCACTGCTTAGATGTTTCTTGGGGCACCCATTACCCCGCTTCCAGTGGCAGGGCAAGGCTCGGAGGGGCCGTGACTCACTCATGGCTCCGTCGCTCAGTAAGTGGAGGTGGCAGGCATGGAACGCAGGCCCTGGGTGCTGGAGCTCCCCCAGGCAATGCGGCCTGAGTCAGCCTCCAAGTCCACCAGCAGAGCCCGCGGTCCCCGGGGCGACTGACAGCAAGGGAGGGAGGCTCAGCACATGCTGTGGCCCAGACAGCTCCTGCCTGCTCCCCCAGGGCCTGAGCAGACACGGGGGCTGCGGTTCATCCTGGCGGCCCCGAGCCAAGGCTGGACCAGTAGGGCTGTTCAGGGTCACCAGTGCCCTCCCCTCCGCACCCTGGTCCAGGCCAAGTGGGAGAAGCCCCCGTCCAGGGCCGGGACGACATGTGCGCGGGGGATCTCGCCGGCAGGAATGCAGGCACACAAGTGGAAAATCTGGGCCTGCCGGGCTGGAAGGGGCCCGAGGAATCCAGAGAGCCTCCCAGCTCCCCGCCGGCTTTCTGGCACGCGCCTAGGGGAGAGGAGTGAGCTCATGGGCCAGCCACCAGATGCCGGGCTCAAAGTCCTGCTCCCCGGCAAGAGACGCCGCTGCCTGCCTGTCACGTAGGGCGAGTATGCTGGACGCCTCGGGCATTACAAGATTCTCTAGTGAAGTCCAACAGCGAGGACAACTCCCGGGGTGGGGAGGAGGGGACAACCAGGCACAATCCCAGCACGCGAGCGGCTGCAGGGCCTCCCTGATGTCCCGGCCCCGTGCGGGTGACAGGGACAGCAGCAGCTCCGACCTGGCACCTCCATGGGGTGCAAGTGCGGCTGAACCTTCGCTCGCAGGCCGCTGCCCACAGGGCCCGGGGCGCAGGAGCAGGAACCCTGCAGCTGGGGTGGGCTAGGAAGCGGGGGGGGGGGTTCTCCCGGCCCCCGGGGCTCTGGGCAGAGACGGCGGCAGCAGCTGGCTCCCAGCGGTGTTGAAGAATGCGGGAGAACATTCGTCCGTCACTTCGGGCCTCGGTGAAGGCCAAGGCAGTTCTGAAAGAGGCCAGGACGAGTGCAGCCGAGTGACTGGCCCTCGACCACAAGCCTGGCCCCACCACTCTGAACAGTCCGACCCGGGGCAAAGCCGCTCATCTGGGCCCGTCTCCCCGTCCATACAAAGGGGAGCGAGGCCGCACCTACGTCATAGGGTGGTTGTGAAACTGGCGCTCTGGAAGGGGGTGCAGGTGTCACAGTGGGGGCTTAACCCGCCGGCCACAGCACTGGCTCAGCCGTGAGGATTCAGCGAGGCTGGTGACGTGCTGCCACGGACCGGCTGGGCGTGTTCCTTTCTCATCTGCTGATTTAAAAGGAACAACCCTAGGAGGAAGGACCCCGGCTGCTCTGCTTCTGATCCGGCTCCCTGCTAATGCGCCTGGGAAAGCAGTGGGAGATGGCAAACTTGGGCCCTCGGGCCAAACCCAGCCCGCTGCCATTTGCGTCAACAGCTCTGCTGACATTCACGGATGTCACGTCTATGGCTACTCCCACGCTAGAGGTGGAGCGGAGACCAAATGACCCACAGAGGCCAAAATGTTTGCCGTCTGGGCCTTGACAGAAAGCTCCCTGCGCGCAGCTCTTCTGGGCTGGAGCCTAAGCCTCTCGGGCGTGGCCAGAAGCACTCACAGCACCCTCTAGGGGGCGGGGCCGAGGCTTCAGAGCTTGTGGGCCCCGGGAGAGCAGGTGCTGCTGACCACAGGCGCCTGCAGGGAGCTGGCCAGCCCTGGGGCGCCCTGAGGTGCCGCCTCCTTTCAGCACACCTGTTGTAAGCCGTAAGCCGTGCCTCCGTTCCACCCCATGGGCCACCCCCACTCCACTGAGCCTGGAAGGGCTCGCCAAGGGGGCGCTGTACTGCTTCTCACAGACCCGAGGGGCTGATTCCACCCAAGGCGGCGTCTCGTGGCCCCGGGGAGACTGAGGCCACTTTCTAGGCAAAGGCCTGGCTCACTGAGCCCCGTCAGAAGCCACGACGTCGAGCCCAGGCTCACACGCCGGCGGTGGCATCTAAGACGCCAAACCTCAACTGTGGGAAGGCACAGGAGACGCATAAACCTCTGTGAGTACAGCATTTACTTCAACAGTCAGATGGCAGTATCTGGACAGCACCGGCAGAGTGAAGCGAAATTTCCATTGGGAAGTTCAACCTCCCGCCCGATGGATCGGCGCCCCCACTGGCACCGACGGCCTTGGCATCTTCAGTTTCTATTGGCTGGGAGTCGCGAGCAGGTCATGTGGTCCACAAAACCTACTGTTCAGCCTTACTTCGGAAGCCTGCAGGCCCCTGTCCCCGCTGAGGATCAGCACGGAGGAGGGACAACGGTTCACAAGCATCCGGGGGCACCTTCGGAGACCTGGGACCAACTCCGCTTTCTGGCTTGAGAGGCACGGCCAGCAAGGGGTTCAGAGGAACGCTGGGCACACACTGGGGGACGAGGCTGGCTTTCCTCTGGCTTGCAGGAGCCTCAGAAACCTCTGGTCTAGATGCCCAGCTAGGGAGAACGTGTTCCCTTCTCGCAGTGTGTGCCAACAGCTCCCGGGACTGCCAGGCCGGCTCAGCTGGTCAGCAGGCATTCACGCCCAGGACAGACTTGATCCTCCGGATCCCCGCCCACAACTCAGGACTCACAGGGGCCTCCGCACAGGCCGGACAGCGCCGTGAGCACAGGAGGAGTCATTTCTGTTTCCTTCGGGAGGGATATATGGGGTCCAACTAGCTTCCAGTGACTGTGGGGCATAGATGACACCCACTGCACGCTAGGGAACGCTTCCTGGACTAAGTGGCACCGAGCTCCGGGGCTTTGAAAACTGGGCAGGGAGCCAACTACCTGGAGGGAAGATCTTCCGGGAAGACACAATGGGAATCCCGTCACTTTCCCCACAATTCGCAAAGGGGGCCACCAAACCCAGGTCTGACAAGGGACATCTTTAAAGGCTTTCCACTCGATCCTAAGGCACCAGGGAGTACACAAGCGGAATTACTTCACACCAGCACCTGGGGCATTAAGAGCCGACACTCAAGAGACCACAGACACTGGGGACGGTGAGAAGGGCATGGCTGGCCCAGGGGAGGCCGTCCTTACTTACATGACTTACAGAGAAACTTGCAAACGAGCGAGCAAACCACGCAGCAGCAGTGGCTCCGGACAGATCGCGGCCTCTCCCGGGGACTGCAGGCCACTCTGAGTGCCAGGGAGCAGAGTGGGCTACCCCGCAGTAGACGCCTCGCCCCAGGGGCTCCGCCGGGAGGGATGGGCCCTGTGCTCTTCTCTGCAGAGGGCTCCCAGGGCTGTGCACGCTTAGCTTGGTACGGGAGCTTTTCTAGAGGTAGCATCAGAGTACCTGCCAATCCTCCTCTGCCCAATGCAACCTGGCTGAACTGGTTTTGGAGGGACCAGGAAGCGCTGCTTAGCTTGCAGCGGGGTTCCCTCGGCAGCAGACTGTGACCTGGTCCACAGCTGTCATCTCTGGGTAGCCGTTGGTTGCTGCTCAACATTTCCACGTTAAGAGGCACAAGCCTGGGGCGAGGACTGTGGCTTAGTGGGTAAAGCTGCCGCCTGCGGTGCCAGCATCCCCTATGCGTGCTACTTCCAGAACCAGCTGCTCGGCTTCCGACCCAGCTCCCTGCGAATGCACCTGGGGAAGCAGTGGAAGATGGCCCAAGTCCTTGGGCCCCTGCACCCACGTGGAGACCCGGAAGAAGCTCCTGATTGGCCCAGCTCCAGCTTTCGTGGCCATTTAGGGAGTGAACTAGAGGATGAAGAGCTATTTCTGCCTTTCAAATAAAAAAAGAAACCCAGGTCTGAGCAACACTGGCAACGTCCCTGGGGAAGCACCCCTGTTGGCAGCAGGACCTCCCTCCCAACTGCGCCAAGTCTCCATCTCCACCACCACAGCCAGTGAACTTGAAAGCGGCTGTCTGGAGGCAATGAACTCCACCCCACTATTGTGTGGCTCTCCTGACAGCAGATCTGGGGGTCTAAGGACCAAGTCGGAACATTCTCATCACAGACTGCACCGCAGTCCCCCACGGAGCCCTGCCATCCTGAGAGATGTGTGAAGGATGCACACCCAGCTTCTCAACTTGGCAAGCTGATGGCACACAGAGCAGCAGACACTGAGGCCAGGGGTCAGGTCCCCCAAGGAGCGGAGGAGCCCCACCCTGGAGGGCCCTGTGGGTGCCACGGACACAGCATCTACACGGACCCGGCCTCCACGCAGCTCGAGACGTGGCCCCTTGGGTCCCAGCTGCCTGTGGCTGGACCTTCTCTCTAGTGAGGCTGAAGACCCCTCTCTGACGGGAAGTTCACTCGCCAGGCGTCTGTCTCCCACGCCAGGCTGCAGCTTTTCTGCACCTCGGTGCCTCTCCAGATGCAGAAAATCCACCCTGGCCACCTCTCTCAACAGGCAGCCCCAGAACCTAAGGTGGAGAGCAGACCGGCAGCACGCGGTCCTCGCAGGGGGGAGGTGAACCAGCCCTGAGCCCAAACGCCTCAATCCTCTACTGGCCGGAACTGAAAAGGAACTTCCTAACACTTAAGGATTTTCCGTATTTTATTTGTTTAAAACCGATTTTCAGAAAGCCAAGAATCATAGTATGTAATACTTTTTCAGTTACTGTTCCAGTGCTTTTTAAAAAAGATGTCATTTATTTGAAAGGCAGAGTTACCAGGATGGGGGTGTGGGGGGAAGAGAGAGAGCACTCCCATCCCCTGATGGCCCCAACGGCCAGGGCTGGGGCAGGCTGAAGCCAGGAGCCTGGGACTCCATCCAGGTCTCCCACCTTGGTGGCAGGAGTCCAGGCACCTGGGCCACCTTCCACTGCCCTCCCCGGAGCAGCAGCGGGGAGCTGGATCCGAAGTGGAGCAGCTGGGACTTGAATGGTGCTCACGTGGGATGCCGGCGTTGCAGGCTGCACTTAGTTTTGAAATCCAGAGTTATTTTAGAAACCCAAGGTAGCAACTTAGTGTCGCACAGGCGCACGGCGAGGGCGAGGAGAGGACAGAGCCTTTCTGTGGCTCCCTTTCCCAGAGCGGTGGGAAAGCTGGGCGCAGCGCTCCACGGCGCCTCAGGCGGATGCGGCATCAGGAACAAGCACTCAGCACACAAGGGGCATTTCTGTGAAATTTATTTTCTGTTTAAATTTCATTTACTTTGTTTTACTGTAATTTACACAAGAGACTGCCAAGTAAACTAGGTATTTTACGTTCACCACACATTCCCTCAAGTCTCCACAGTTGTTAGGAAAACATTAGAATCCATGTGCCGGGCTCTCGTTCGCATGTGCGCCCAGGCTCCCAATGATCCTACAGACGCCAGTGAGAGTTAAGTTCATGATAAGGAGAGGACTAGACTCTTCATTTCACAAAACCAGCAATGACCTCCCTCGCGCAAACCTCTGCAGATGACTATGTGCTGACGGAACCCATCTTACATCAGTGCCCAGAGAGCAGGCCTGGGGCTTCATCCTGAGTACACGGAGGATGTGAAGTGCGGCGGCCTTCCTGGAGGAGGACAACAGGGTCCTTGTCTGACTCCCAGCTGTCACTCCAGGGGGACACAGGCCGGGCAAGGAGGCTGGCTGCCAGCGGGATCTGACTGCAGGGTGTGGTGTGTCTCAGGAGGCACGGGAGGTTACAGAAGACAGTTTGTGACCTGAAGGCTTCAACATCATCATTCGACTCAAGATTCCAGGGCTGACAGGAGAAAAACTGAACCCGGACAGAGAAAGCTGATACAAATCTTACCTAGGCACTGCGCCTGCCTTAAAAAAAATAAAAATGCGAAGAGTGGCAGTGGCTTCCAGTGAGCATTCTCAGGCCGCCTGCGCAGGGTCTGTTCCACGCCGTCCTATGTGAGAGCACAGCCCCAGGCTGGAGGTGCACGGCCCATGGGGGCCTCCCAACCCCAGGCAGGCAGGCCCCACGCCGTGGCTGGAAGCGGGCTTCAGCACACTGCATCCCGTGAGGGCCCCGAGCACCTGCAGGGCTTCCACGCAGCTCCGGAGAAGAGACACTACAGGGACGAGCCCCCCTCCCGCGCTCTACGGCCGACTTTCCTACAGGGCCTACGATACCATTAAGATGAATTTTCTCATCGATTTCTTTGCTTGCCTAGCAGGAACCTACAAACTGTCTAGTGTTTATTATAAATCACAAACCATCATCTCCATTTTTTGCTAGGTTTGGTGTAGAAAAATACTTGAAATGTAAAATACAAAATCCAATAAAAACCGGGCATTTTTTTTTTAAAAGGACTTTCCCCTTAGGGAAAACAAGTAAAAACTGGCCTGTAACTTTACTCCTCACTTAATAGGCTTTGTCAAATTTGGCTGTAAGTTAATGACCATCCAGAAATAAATAGTTATAAATACATTCAGAGTTTATAGTCTAGACTCATTGGAATACCAAAAAATTTCAAAGATATTTTCCTGTGGGAGTCTGCTGATTATGGGATTAAAATAAAAATTTATAGGATACTCATTTTAAGAACAGAAAAGTAAGAAAAGGCTATATATATTGGTCCACAACTTGACATTTATGAAACATACCAGCTAGTATTACATTGCAGTCAATCTGTCCATTAATGGTATTACTCTGATAATTATTATTAAAATCTGTTCCAGGTATATATATTGAAAATATTTTCTCTTGCATTCTCGCGGAAGATAGGTACAGTACTTTGGAGACGCTGGGCTAATCCCTCAGTATTCTGTATGTACATATACACAAGTGCGTGCCTGTGGTCTGTAGCTCTACATGCGTCCTATAGACAGCTACAGACACACGCACACACACATATATACACACGTGGCTGGGGACCTGTGCGTGTGCCAACATCACCAGCCCACGTCTGGCAGACGCCGACACTGTGAGACTCTGGTCAGATTCCTCTTCACTCGTCACTGGCTGCACTTGTTCCCCTCACTTGACCTTGATTGCGTAACTGTAAGAAAAGTGAAAGGCGATGCAGAAGACGTTATTCCACAGCAAGGGACAGAAATGTTAGACAGCAGCTTGTCCCACACATTCTTCAGGAAAAAAAATTCAATGCAGCAAAACTTTTGGCAGAGAATGTTCCCTAACTACTGCATCTTAAAAATTTCATCTGTTCGAAAAAATTCTGGTCTCACTAATGGTATCACGTGTTGTTTCATTGGAGGGAAAATACATTAGAAGCAGAATCACAGGAACTCAGGCAAACTTAACAAAAATAACAACAAACTTAAAGAAAAAAATGTAAATGAACACTGAATTTAAGGAGCAGGCTTTGGAGGCATCCTCAGCTCTTCATTCTTGCGGGGTCCAGCCAGCGCTCTCCGTGGGCGAACACTTCACTGTGGTCGTGCCCAGGGACTAAAGCGCTCACGGAGGGAGGCAGGCAGGGTCAGGGCATGTCGGAGCTCAACACTTACAAGTGCCGACAGTACGCTGTCCCGGTCTTTGCTCACTCACACTGCTTCCAAAGGGGACACAGGGTCTGATGCTCTTTTCCTCCCCTCGTGGAAAATCTGTCAGCTGGGCATACAATGTGTGATAAAGCAGACCACAGGCATGCTTCATACTGTGAATTACAGGGTAAAGCCAACTGCAAAGACAGCTGACGAGCAAATGAAGACTTTCTGGTGCACAGAACACGTGCGCTGCTGTGAGCTGCAGAGGCTGGCCTGCGGGCCGGGTGAGGGGCAGCTGTTGACACCGAGAACTGCCTCGGGATCACCGCAGTCAACCTGCCCCACGGCTGACACCCTTACAGAACAGGAACTCAAGTACTCACTGTCGGCTTCTCAAAACACAACCACATTTAACAGACAGAGCCTCTGCCCAGGAAGTTCGCTGCCCATCACCTTTCACACATTCTTCCCCCAGGTCTTCACTTACACAGTGTGATTCTGTCTCTGACCCTACAGGGGACTCATCTAGACATCAGCAGCCGACGTGCCTCGGACGGAGCCCTTCTTACGCATCTAAACGCAAAATAAAACCGTGAGCTGCTGAAATCAGACTCTAAATAGGGGTTAGTAAGCAGGAGAAGGAAAACAAGGGCTCTAGGAGAGAACACGAAGTGGCGGCTACCTGCTCATAACACATTCCCACTCAGAGCTGAATTCTGAGGTCTCTCTGGTCATCCTGGTTTACAGCCCATCTTATAAAAGGCTCCCCTTGCACAGCACGGTCAACGTGTGCATTTTTGAATCCAAGAAACGAAAGGCTGTGGACTGATGACCTGAGGTTATGGAAGGCCAACAGGTCAATGCACTGCGTGGCTGTGTGTGAGCCCATGCCCAGTGGTCTGGTCCCTGTCTTCACAATCCTAGACAGGAAGCCATGCATGCGTGGCCACTCCTCTGCTTCCCAAGACCAGGGCTTCTGGGCAGTTCACTGAAGAGAGGGGGACTGGGTAGCACAGGAGCAGTACACAGGACACAAGGAAGCACACAGATGCATTGGAGAGAACAGGCACTCACAGCAGCTACAGAGACAAAAACTCAAGGAGAAAATCAATAAGCACACAAATGCAATGAAGACATTCCAAAACCCAACACCCCGCCCCTCGCCCCACACCAGGTGAGAACAAACAGGGCTAAGGTTACTCACAGAGCTCATGCAGGGAGGAGCCCAGCCCCAGCAGCTTTGGTGGGAAGATGGGCCAGGGCCATCTATCCTTCTGTCCAGGACCAAAACCCATTTGAAAGGAACCCGGTTTTTAACATATTTGTGAAGTAAGAGCATCACAACGCAGAGGGGCTTCTGAGAGTGCTCAGCCCCTGGGGAGGGAGGCACGTATGGCCTGCAGGCCTGGAGATGCTCACAGGGCAACTGGGAGGGCTCCAAGCAGCCGCATGGCAATGCCACAGGGAGCCAAGAGCAAAGAACTTAAACAGCACCCAACGCTAAGGAGACCAGCACTGAACGCTGAGGTCTGTCTTCACATGTCTCTGAAACATTCCACGATGAAACTGCTCCAAGGCTGTGTCCTGCTGACCATCCCACAGCCAGGTATCAGAAGACTGACAATTTGCGAGGGAAGCCAGGGGGAAGAGGCGGCCCCAGCCAGGGAGACCTACTCTCATCACCCAGTCAGCGCTGACGACTCTCCTTCCTCTGACAGTTCTTCAGCATAAAAATCAGAACCAATGAGACTTTCTAGACAACTTGCCACAACAGAAATAACCCTGTTTCCTGTCTCTCTGCACTGGGAGCCTGGCATGAAGAGCGGACTCACATGCTGCTCTCTCCCGTGCAGGACCCCTGCTGCTGGAGCAGGAGGCAGGCTGCAGGCTGCAGGGAAGGGGTCGGGCTCGGGGCCGCGGGGCGTCTGCCTGGAGTCGGAGAGGGACTGGACTCTCGCACACGGGACAACAGAAGTGGGAGAGAAGCATGGAAGGAAAGGCAGAAGTGCCCAGGGCCGGCTCTTTAGCTCACGTGTAGGCGAAGCCCCTCATGCCCTACTCTACTCTTTAAATATTTCATCAGGGACTGGCCTAAAAATAAGGGGGCCCGGGGGAGGTTTTAATCACCCTACTCCTAAGATCTAGATAGAACTCAGAGTCCTATCATTAGTCTCAGAAGTTGGGACCAAGGAGGCTTCTACTGGCTGACCTAGAAACCAAAACCCAATTTATAATGTTTTCTCGATAGGAAAGTATGTTCCAAATTCCAAACAATCAAGTTAAAAATTTTTGGAACAAAATCCATTCATAAGTTGGAGTCTGCCTGTAGTTTACTTTTTGTGTAAGATAAGGTTAAAACATTTTATTGCCTTATAAAGAAAATATGTCCCAGGCCCTCTCAGAACATTTGTATAAAGCTAATTAGAAGCAGGCCCGCCGTAATCACCAAACGTAAGCAATTTTAAACACAGATTCTTCAGGATGCGATGTGCCAGGGAACCCGACTTGCTGCCATTCTCCTGTGACTGAGCCAGCCTTGCACGCAGCGTCCATCGCACACTCCGCACCTGCGGGGCTTCCAGACCCGGCCTGCTGGCGGGACTCGGGATGACTGCATGGAAACCACGGCGGGCCCTGGACATTCCTTGGTTTGTTTCCCCCACGGGGCCTCACTGCCAACTGCAGACAAGCGTGGTCCAGAGCAAAACCAAAACCAGACGCACGCAGGAGGAAGCCAGGGAAGAATTCATCCCCGAGAGAGAGAAGGCACCCACTGGCGGCAGGGCCTGCTCACTGGCGAGGGAGGCGAGGTGCTGGGGGAAGACCTGGCACCGACACAGGGTGCGCTGGCCGCCTGCCTGACAACCACCTGACTCTGCCTGAAGCCTCTCAGGAAATGACGACTCACCGCTGGCAGAGGGAGGACGCCCGTCTGCGGTGAGCCCCCAGCCCTACCTTCTCTAGGCGAGGGAGCAGTGCCGACACTAACACTGCGGCTGGGACACAACCTGAGTGCCTGGAAAGCAGTGCCGTGCGGGCGCCATCAGAGGACTGACGCAGAGCAGAACCCAGAGCCACCAGACCCCTTACAGGCTACAAGCTCCAGATTGGGGGCGCTCTCCGATACCTTCATCAGAGATGCCCATGACAGAGAAACGAGGACAAGGGAGGGGCTGTCAGTGTCCCGGAGAATCCAGAGAGGAAGGAATGGCCGAGCACCCTCTTCCTAATCCAAAGTCTACACTTCCAAGCACATGCAAAGTTTCAGAAAAGAGGAAATGAAAGAAGCCTCATAGAATGCAAGTCTTACTGTTTCTAGTTCTTTTTGAGTTTCATCTTCCATTCTCCTAATGTCTTCCATTGTCAGATCAATCCACTTGTCAATCCAACAAAAAAGCTGGCGATGAAAGTTTGTAAATATCCTTTTTTCTTGCTTTTAAAAACAAAGGAGAAAAGTAGCATAAGCTGGCAAAACCCCAAGATTAACGACAATTCAACCTTACATGCCATGATTGACCCACAACATTCACACAGACTTGTTATGAGAAGACTGCTCCCAATCGACTAGCGGCAAGCTTAATTCCAGGCTGTTACTCTGAATAGCAAAGTGAGAAGAAACATTTCTCTCAGGAATGGCAAGGAATCTCTCCTGGCAAAGGTGTCACGATCTAGCAGAACCGGGGAAAAGGAAAGCGTGCTGTGCACAGCTCGATCCAGCCAACTCCCGCTGCACCTGATGTACTTTCAGCTTGTTCTAAATGTCGACGAGCAAAGGCCGACCGCACTTCTTCTGCTTTGAGACCATCACTGCCATGCCTCGCTTCTCTGCCATTCAAAGGAAAACCACGAGGCGGCACACAGCACTGCACTCAGGGAGCCCTGCGTTCTTTATGATACAGATGCTTCACACACTGAGAACTTCTGTAAACTCTACGAATGCTTCAAGATTTACTTATTTATTTTGAAAGAGTTACAGAGAGGAGGGACAGAGAGAGATCTTCTACCCACAGGTTCATGCCCCAGATGGCCCAACAGACAGCACTGGGCGAGGTCTCTCACATGGGTGACAGGGGCCAATCACTTGGGTCATCTGCTGCTGCTTCTCCCAGGCCATTAACAGGAAGCTTGATTGGAAGTGGAACAGCCGGGACACGAACCTGCACCCATATGGGATGCTGGCGTCACAGACAGCAGCTTTACCCGCTACGCCACGGCACCGGCCTGTCTATGAGATGTTTCTATGCTGTATGTTGCTGCCATTATATATCTACAACCATGCATACAATTAGAAGTTTTAGTTTCTGAATTATTTAAGTTTAAACTTTCCCAAGAAGATAGAAAACTGACAGAACCATGAGTATTTTTGGATGGTTCTTGACTTTTTCCACCCCATGAATAGAAGGGACTTCAACTATGAGGGGCTTCAAAAAGTACATGAACAATTCGCATTATTTTTTAACTCCATTTTCCAGGAATTGTGCAGACATGTGGATTGATCAGCTATTACCATGATCCAGGTGGAAGGAAGGAAAGCAGTGTTTACACAGTGCCTGCAATGGGCCGCCTGTACGCAGGCCCAAGACTGATTACAGTTTCCAGCACTGTGAGGTCCTTCGCTTTCCAACGTGACAGCAGCTGCAATTTCAAAGCAGGAAGGCGATGGTGAAACACAGACATGACGAGTCATGGGACTGGGCGATGCAACGGGGCGTCCTCATCAGGATAATGGAATAAACACGCACACTACGGGAGAAGTCCATTCCAGGGACACCTGCCGCATTCCATGGGTATTTGTACAACGGCAAGTCCTCTTCCTGGATGTGACTGCCCACGTCATTTTCACTTTCACAAAGACAACAATTAGGAGCTGGACCCTCGGGAGTGCCCATTCTCAGGGAGGACCGCTAAAGTGCAAGGTACGTGGGTGGCTCTCGAGAGGTGTGGGCTCCAGCTGAGCAGGGGCAGGACACCACGTTCCCGGGGGGACCTGTCGTACGTGCAAATGGCTCTCTGCAGAAAGGCTGGGCACGGGACCAGGAAAGCACAATTCAAAACGCTGCTCTGCTCGTCCCCCAAGACAGCCCTGAAAGCCTCCCTTGCATCTGCCTCCGCTGCTCCTGGGGATGAAGGGCAGGGCAGAAATGCATGAGGCGGGGCCACTAATGCTCACGCCTGAAAGACGGAGAACGCAGTACCAGAGAATGGCTCCGTAACGGAGACCTCAGGTCTCCACCGAAACGTCAGTCCCCACACTCTGAACAGGCGTTACCTTCTGAATGAAGTTCTCTACTTTGCTTTGCAGCCCCCACCACTTGAACTTGATGGTCACCAGCTTATAGGCACACATCTGAGGACAGTCAGGCTTGTTTGCCAGCTCCTTCTAGAAGAAAATGGAAAAGGGAAAACTGTGACTGAAACATGTATGCTTCGATTACAATGGACGGTTGTGGGACAACATCAAAGCCGTTCACGGAGAACATCACAATCTCTTCTGCGTTTAACTTGGCTATCTGGGAACGCAAAATCACTGTAGCCAAAGCGGCACTGCTCCCCTGCTGCGAGCCCTCCTTCCACAAAGCAAGACACCGCTCAGCTGAGTTTGACAGGTGCACTGCTCTACCTCAGATTCACGTGATTCAGTTTTCTTATTAAGTATCAAGTTCTACTCACACATCGATAATGCCATCATTGCACTCCTACCATGAGGGTGTGGTGGGGCACAATGAAAAACGATGAGGAATCTTAGTTGTCTTCTGTAGCTTCAAACACTTGCAGAGTGGAGTGGCACTGCTTATTATATTAACTGAGGTGTTTCGACAGAAGAGAGAGATAAAAAGTGAGGGAGCCACAACACTGATCTCATTATCAAGCATTCGAAGGACATCCTTTACATACAGACTTCTAATGTCCTGGCTCCTAACTGCACCAGTCTTAGCTGTTGTGGCCATTTGGGGAGTGAACCCACAGGGTGGAAAATCGTCTCTCTCTTGTTCTGCCTTTTAAAAAATCTCAAAGACAGAGAATGAAGAGACAAAATATAATGTCTGCAACTGTTTAAGGCAGCAAAAAAGCTGCATCCTAGGATGTCACCCTATGTTCAGAGTGCAAAAATTTACTCTATTTTTATAGGTAGCCAATTTTTGTTTTCAAGAAAATGCATGACTATTCTTCCCACCATCACCATGTTCCACACCTCCAAGCTCTTTCTGCCCTGTATCTCTTTTTTTTTCTTTTTAAAGATTGAAAGTCGGCATTACATAGAAAGGGGGGGGGGAGGGGGAGGAAGGCAGGGAGGAAGAAAAAGAGGGAGAGGGAGAGGGAGAGGGAGAGAAAGAAATTAGCCGCAATGGCCGGAGCTGTGCCCACCCGGAGCCAGGAGCTTCTTCCACATCTCCCATGCAGGTGCAGAGGCCCAAGGAGTTGGGCCATCTTCTACTGCTTTCACAGGCCACAGCAGAGAGCTGGATTGTATGTGGAGCAGCCAGAACTCAAACTAGGGACCATACGGGATGCTGGCACTGTAGGAGGCGGCTTTACCCACGATGCCACAGCGCTGGTCCCCAGCCGGCAAAAGGGAGGAAGGGAGAGAAAGGCCTGTGCAGAGTGAGTGGGTCTGGCCAAGCGTCAGCAACTGCAGACCACAGGTGGAGTTCACTGCTCTGTTCTTCCAGACCCAGACCCTCAAGGGCTGACCCAGAGCAGAGCAGGCCTGCGGCAGCAGGCACACACATTTCCCCACAAGGGAGGGGCGCACCAAAGGGGAGCAGAGAGGAACTGCAGGTACGTTGTGGGGAAGGGCCATTCTGTGAACCCATTTATTTGACAGGTAGAGTTACAGACAGTGAGAGGGAGAGACAGAATGAGCGGTCCTGGGGCCGGTGCTGTGGTTCACATGGTTAATCCTCCGCCTGCGGCGCCGGCATCCCATATGGGCGCCGGGTTCTAGTCCCGGTTGCTCCTCTTCCTGTCCAGCTCTCTGCTGTGGCCCGAGAGGGCAGTGGAGGATGCCCAAGTACTTGGGCCCTGCACCCAGGTGGGAGACCAGGAAGAAACACCTGGCTCCTTGCTTCGGATCGGTGCAGCACCGGCATTAGTGGCCATCTGGGGGGTGAACCAATGGAAGGAACACCTTTCTCTCTGTCTCTCTAACTCTACTTGTCAAGTAAAAAAAATATCTAAAAAAAAAAATGAAAGCGAGGTCCTCCATCTGCTGGTTCACTTCCCAAATGGCCATAATAGCCAGAACTTGGCTGATCTGAAGCTGGGAGCCAGGAGCCTCCCTCTCTCTGGATCTCCTACGTGGCTGCAGGGGCCCAAGCACTTGGGCCATCCTCTGCTTTCCCAGGCCAGCAACAGAGCTGGATTGGAAGAGGAGCAGCCAGGACTAGAACCGGTGCCCTCTGTAGGCAGAGGATGAACCTACTGTGCCACAGCGCAGGTCCCTGTTCTGTGAACCCTGAGCCCCGACAGCAGTGTTTCTAACATTCTGATTTTATAAAAAAACAAGGACAAAGATAAAACTGTCACCCTAGGACCATTGTGAGGACCACATAAGACAGAGCACTCAAGGGCTTAATGTGCGTTCATTCCCTCTCTCCCTTACCCTGTAAGAGTCGCTTTTGCCACTTCGAGTCTGCACAGTGTTAAGCAAACCCCTCTAACAGTGAGTGGCTGTGCACAACGCTCTGGGCCGCACACCACAGGGCCAGTCGCATGCTGCCACCCCGCTTCCTGCCGGATACACTCATTCGCAATTCCATTTCAGAACGCTGTGCGAGAGTGACGATCCCTCCCATTCAGAGCCTCAATTCAAAACCTGATGTACTTCTAGGTCTTCCTCCAAAACCTCAGGATTATTCCTCATCAGCCCCCACTTCCCCTCAACGGTCTATGATGCCCAGATAAGTGAGCCCGAGGGCTCCCCTCCATGAGAAAGTCCACATTGCTTTATTCATGGGCCTGAAAGTTCCATGGAGTCCCACGTGATTAATTAACCTTTCCCAAGAGAGGTCTGTCCTGAAGCAACACTGCACCTTCTGAATGACCTGGCTCCTTGGTTAAGCCCATGAGGTAACACTAGTAAGCATTCAATAAACATATTACAGTGCCGTGTCCTTCTGCAAGTGAGCTCTAGTCAGCAGACGTTAGCTAGTTCAGCTGCACTTTTCCATTCGGCACCCCGTGAAGCAGTACCAATGTAAGAACTCAGCACGCGTGTGTGCGCATGCGCCCCTCACCTCACACCTGATGAGGAAGATGGACTAGCAAGCAGTGAGGAGACCCCGTTTACCCCTGCGTCTGTGCTAGGTGTGGTCAGATGACGTCCGAGCAGCTCATGGACCAGTGCACAATATCCGGTGGTGGACCCTAAATTCAATCCATCTACAGCAGCCTAATGTTTGAGTGATCATTTTGCATGGCCTGTGTATGCTGTTATAAATATCCACATGGCCCTTGGCAGAAAAAAGTTCCTGACACTCATACAAATAATAGTGAAAAAACATCTCTGCCCTTGGTGCCCTTGTGCCAAAAATTTTTTCCAGAAGGGAGACCCTTTGCTGCGGAGGCTGTAGCCCCGAGCTACAATCCTGTAAATACACTGCCACCACAACTCCTTCATCTGCAGGCCCCTGGCACCACGCAGGGCTACTATGTCCAGCAGTGGTCACCCAGCCTTCCACTGGACAGCGCTAGCTTCTGAGGCCCCGTTTTACTGAAATAACAAGGTTGGTCTTCATAGATACATTCTTCAATAGACAATGATCCAATGCTGAGGTACTAATCCAGAGTGCTACCAAAAACCCTCCAGAAAGTGGGTTTACAACCCTGAACTTGCAGGACAGGCCTGCCCAGCAGCAGAGCTACTAGGCAGGTGGGAGGGGAACGCGGCTGCTCCCATTATGCAAGCTGCCACGGCAGGATCCTAGCCCTGTGCCTGACAGGAAGGGCTGGACTCCAGCAGAGCTCTCTCCATCTTCCACTGAGGTGAATCTAAAGGCAGGGAGGGGCGAGTGAGCTTCGCGTTAGCTGTCGGCTGCAGGTGGTACAGACGTGCAAGGTGCTAGGCTGCGGATGTAAAAGGACAAAATGTCCTTTCTGTCTAACGGCTTGTCTTAAAACTTCCTACTGTTCGGTGTCTTACACTATGCTATGCCTGGGCTTTACCTAAACATTAACACACAAAACCACAAGCCCTGCAGCACCACTGGATAACCCTCACACACCTTCCAGATCAAACCCCGGGCAGTCCTGGGAGTTACACTGCCGAGACCTTCCTGCTGGAACCGAGTCACTGGACACCTTGTTCTGAATGCGAACCCCAGGCAGTCCCGAGTGGAACACTGACTTTTTGGAGTTCTCCAACAATCTTATGAAACAGCAGGATAAAGCATGGTTCTAATTAAAGGAGTAGGCGCAATGTAATACAAACATGTCTCTTCCAGACATGGGTCTCACGTACAGAATGACACACGTGACTAACAGTTAACCAGGTTTGCTTCTCATTCTTCCTGGTGACTGCCAAGCTGCTCACATCAACTAAGTCAACACTGGTAGTCTATAAAGTAACACTAGTTTAGAAAATTTATTTTTAAAAATGGAGTTCTTCAGGCTCACCTCTCTAAAAGGTACATTCAGTCTTCCTCTTTTCCCTCTGATTCACAACTGATTTCATTAAAATGCCTTCTAGGGAAGGGCACAAGAATCAGCTGAAAACCAGAAAAGTGAACAGCTGGCTGTTTTGATTTCCAGGCCCAATTCTGCACTGCACCAACTCCTCCAGGGTGAGTCACACAAGGGACGGTACAGACACAGAACCTCAAACACGCCCAGGAGGCGGCCGAGGACACTCAGGCTATTCCCTGTTTTTCTTCCATTATTATTAGTAGTAGTATCTACATGATATTAATAATATATACATGATATTCAAGATGTCATCTAATCCTAAAACTGGGAGTCATCTCAATCTGAACAAGTCTTCAAACTGGTGGTTAAGTTAGGAACGTCATCTTTAGTTTTCCACGCTTAGTGAGGAAACAGATAATAGGCATACAGACTAGATGTGAAAGCAAAGCCTAAAAGGAACCCTTCAGTGCCATCCCTCTGGGGTGCAATGTGGTACCTCATAGCATCTACCACACCCCCTTTAACCTGGGAATCCACTCTCAGAAACGCATCCTATTCAGCAGGTGAGGAAATCACACTGTGGATTAATTTATAACAGCAAAAGCCTAGGCTCATTAATGATCAACATCAGCGCCCACTTAAGCAGAGTGGTGAAACAGCTCATGGGCCTTCTCGGCAACCAGGGCATCGTGCACACTCATGAACAGGCAACAACATGGCGGCGGCAGGGAACTGGAATCCACATAAACAGTATCTGTGTATGGAATAAACATCTGTTAACAAAATACATGAATCAGGAAATACACGAGAGAGTAGTAATTAAATGGTAAAAAAATCTAATATTTTATTTTCTGATGGGTACAACTCCTTATTTTCAAAACTAATACATAACATTTTATTATAATCAGGGAAGAAAAAAAAAGCTACTGCTTAAAAGACTTGAAAAAAAGTTTGGGCCCTCAGCCAAATGTTTTAGGACAAAGACTTACATTGTCCTAAATTATCTGGGTACCATTTCAAAACTTTTTTGACTAAAACAATCTAAATGTTTTTCTGCTTCTTTTCTCTTTGATGTTTAATAGATCAAAGCTAAACAAAAGTAAACAAAGTCAAGCTAACAGCTGAATCACGATCTTTATTATAGATAACCTTAGTCCAATCCACATTCAGTTTTTCTCAAAAGCAATCACAGGGAATATATGCAAAGGGCATCACCATCGACTCATCAGGCTATCAGAAACCTCCCGAAGAATGTGCTTCCTCAACGCATGCAGAGTCTCAACAGGCTGTCTGGGACCCCCGTTCAGAGAACGTTCTAGGACCCACAGGAGCTCCGGTTTGGCCAGCTCCCAGGAGGGCCACAGCCCGGGTTGGGACAAAGCTTTTCTTTGGTCTTAACACAGATCTCTTCTGATCCTTTCCTTTTTGTAGAGTAAAAGGTAACCACAAAACAAAGTCAAAATCTACTGTAAGATTTTACACACATAACTCCAATCTAGCCCAAATTTGGTACCATCTCATCTAAAGCAAAATGGTTAATGATTATATGTTTCTTAAGAGTAAATAAAATTATTGGGCTATTAAAGGAGTTTATGTAGACTAAAGCATGGAAATATAAAAAGACTTTTTTAAAAAAGAATGTAAAGACTGGTTAGTTACAAAAAGCAATCAAAATTCTCTAAGTTGTGGGTTGACGGAGGAACCCCAAATCATGGCCCATCACTGCATAATTTAAACTTCATCTGTAACGCAACAAGCACTAGTTAGTTGTGAAATGTTTCCAAAATTGTATTTAAATAGTTTGTATATTCACTGAATTCCTAACATTTCATGTTTCTAACTATAAATGTAACTCCCAAACTCAAATCCTGTTTCCAATTTAACAAGACGTATTGGGTTACTCTAAGGTATGTGGACAAGGCCCGAGGGGGAGTAATGTATACTGCAGCCACACAACATAACTAACTAAACAAAACGCAGTGTGTTTGACTGGAATGGGGAGCAATCAGTCCACGATACCCACAAGAAACCAGCTTCTTGAATCTGTGACAAACAAATATATACAAATGTGAAAGAGGATTGAACAAAGGACTCCAAAAGCACTCTGGAAACTCACTTTCTAGAAATGTTCTCTCACGGCCTTTTGAGATGATCTCAACGTTACAGACTTTCCAATTTAAGAACATGTTAGGGAGAGCGGGCATTGAGCCTAGCCATTAAGAGTCTATCCATGTCCCACACCGGAGCGCCCATGTTCAATTCCTGGTTCAGGTTCTGCTCCTGACAAGTGCAGCTCCTGGGAGGCAGTGATGATACCTAAGTAACTGGGCCCCTGCCACCCACACAGGAGACACGCACTGCGTTCTCTGCCACTGCGGACCAGCAGATGGAGTGCGCTCGCTCGCTCACATAAACAAAAAAAGGAACAGAGCTGAGATGGAGACAGAATAGGTATATGCTGCGTTTAATCAAAGATAACACAGCAGGTTCTAGAGGCTCACACACCCTTCATATGCTGATTTTCAATTTAAGCAATCTGAATGCTCAATTTCAGCTGTTGATTCTGTAAGATAAGTTTCCAACCAGATTTCCCTAAGAAAGTTAAAAATAAATGTGCTGCTGGGGCTGCTGCCAGCGTGCGTTTCAGTCAATACCAACACAGGGCTACACAACATACATGAATGATGTGCACCGCAATTTAAAGCCAACCACCCACCTCAGGCCCTCTTCAACCGAGAGCCCTGCTCTCATTTTTGTGTAGGTAGCCATGGGTCAAGATGTGCCGTGGACATGAGGGCAAGTCCAACATCAGATTTTCATCTGGTTTAAGACAGTTAACATATCCAGCCAGTCCTGAGCACCTACTCTGAGCCAGCCTCTGCGCCAGCACTTCCACACACAGCGAGCAGGCAGCCAGGCAGCCAGGCAGCGGAGAAGAGGGACAGACCACTGCCCTGACAGAGGCACCAAGTGCTGTGAAAAACCGTTGTCCACACTCCTCCAAACGAGTATTCTGCACAGCTTATACCCACCCCACCCCTCCCCCTTTGTAAAGCATGCAGGACTGTGGGGCTGGCATTGTGGCACACTGGGTTAAGCTACTGCACGTGATACCAGCATCCCATGTCACAGCGTCGGTTCGAGTCCTGGCTCCCAATTCGGCTCCTTGCTAATGTGCACAGGAAGGACCAGAAGACTGTGGAAGTGCTGGGGTCCCTGCCACCTGTGTAGGACACCAAGCTGGAGTTCCTGACTCCTGGCCGGCTCAGCCTGGGCTATTGTAGCCATTTGAGGAGCGAACCAGCAGGTGAAAGGGCTCTCCCTCTGTCTCTCTCTTGCCACCTCTGCCTTTAAAATAATAATCAGAGGCTGGTGTTGTGGTGCAGATTAAGCAGCATTCCCTATGAGCACTGGCTGGAGTCTGGGCTTCTTCACTTATAAGCCAGTTCCCTGCTAACGAGCCTGGGAAAGCAGCAGAAGACGGCCCAAGTATTTGGGACCCCTGCTACCTATGTGAGAGACACGGATGAAGCTCCTGGCATAAATATGTATTTTAATAACTGAATTAAAAATCCAGTTGCTAGGGCCAGCACTGTGGTGTAGTGGGTAAAGCCGCTGCCTGTAGTGCCAGCATCCCATATGGGCGCTGGTTCTAGTTCCAGCTGAGCCACTTCCAATCCAGCTCTCTGCTATGGCCTGGGAAAGCAGCAGAAGACGGCCAAAGCCCTTGGGCTCCTGTACCCTCATGAGAGACCCGGGAGAAGCACCTGGCTTCAAATCGGCTCAGCTCCGGCCATTGTGGCCAATAGGCGAGTCAACCAGCAGTTGGAAGCTCTCGCTCTCTCTGCTTCTCCTTCTCTCTCTGTGTAACTCTTTCAAATAAAATAAATAATCTTAAAAAAAAATCTAGTTGTCAAAGGACTCAAAAAAGGAAAAACAAAAGCAGCTATGTTTAAAGGTCTGCCTTGTCACATGTGCTCTGAAACCTGCTCTAACCGGAACCCAGTGATTGCGCCTCTGGGTTACCACTGGGAGGTTTCAGAAGTGCGATTACAGGGCGGGAGCTGTCGACTGCCTTCCGTCCTCCCGAGCCTCAGCGCCATGCCCTTACAAGACACAAGAGCGCACCCTCAGTCTTTCTACCAAGGTGACCACCAATAAAGCACACTGCCCTCCGGCCCCGTGAGATGCTGGTCACTCTCCTGACAGTCTATCTCAAGAGACATTTCCATGGCTGGATTTCAACGTCTCTCTTATCACCTGCTTATATTCCTTAACTTAGGCCACCAACAACCAAGGCTGCATCACCCTTTTATAGATTAGGGTAAAAAGAACAAGGTACCACAGTAATAAGGCAGGCAGCCAAACACGGCGACCTCCGCTGGTGTGGAGGGTCCAGGGCGACGTGCAGAGTCTATGGCTCAATCTATGGCTTAGGACAAACCTGAAGGCCCTGCTAGAGCTGCTAGAGCTTCTGCTCAGACCAGAGTGGCAAGCGGGACCACACCTTTGTGATGAGAAAAAGCACATGCATGAAGACGACACGTGAACATCACTTCTACATCAACTCCATCCTGACCCTTCTGCATGCCAGCCTTCAGAGTGCGGGCTGAAGTTCTGGAGACATGGAGACAGATGCTTTGGCAAAGCCTCTACAAAGACCTTTCAAGGCCCAATTCTTAATAAGGAAATAGATGTAGACACAGAAGCTCAAGTCTTCAATAGGTGTCTGACTTAAATTTGAAGAAAGAATACAAGGGCTTGCCACAGGATAAACCGGAAATCATAACCTTCAAAGGTAGGGCTTCAATTTGATAAACAACTGCATCTCACCCAGATCAGAACAAGGCCAACTGGAAACCTAGAAGAAATCCACGTGGGCAATGTTTTTGATAAGCCATCAGAACAGGCAGTCCTGTCTACACAGAGAGCACACACCCACACCTGAAACCACAAATGGAGCACGCACACAATGCACACGTGTGCATGCAGCGCTACAGGGAAGCAAGACATTTGCGTCCACCAGAAATGGACAAGGGGCTGGAGATGGGGCACAGAGGGCAAAGCCCCCACCTGCAGCGCTGGTATCCCATGTGGGTGCTGCTTCCAGTCCCCGCTGCTCCCCTTCTTTTTATATATATACATATATATATATATATATATTCTTTTTTTTCGACAGGCAGAGTGGACAGTGAGAGACAGAGAGAAAGGTCTTCCTTTTGCCGTTGGTTCACCCCGCAACGGCTGCTGCGGCCGGTGCACCACGCTGATCCGAAGCCAGGAGCCAGGTGCTTCTCCTGGTCTCCCATGGGTGCAGGGCCCAAGCACTTGGGCCATCCTCCAATGTACTCCCAGGCCACAGCAGAGAGCTGGACTGGAAGAGGAGCGACCGGGACAGAACCCGGTGTGCCGGTGCTGCAGGCGGAGGATTAGCTTATTGAGCCGCGGCACCGGCCTGCTCCACTTCTGATCCAGCTCCCTGCTATGTCCTGGGAAAGCAGTAGAAGATGGCCCAAGTCCTTGGGCCCCTGCACCCGCGGACCTGGAAGGAGCTTCTGTCTCCTGGCTTTGGATCAGCCCAGCTCTGGCCGATGTGGCTATTTGGGAAGTGAACCAGCAGATGGAAGACACCCCCTACCACTCCGCCTCTCTGTAACTTTCAAATAAATAAATATTTAAAAAAAAAAAAAGAAATGAACAATTTTGCTTTGAAGCAAAAATTTTCATTAGGTTATAATTTGTACTCTTGGGGTCGGTAATGTGGTTTAGTAGGTAAAGCCACTGCCTGTGATGCCAGTATCCCATATGGGCACCGGTTCTAGTCCTGGTGCTTCACTTCTGATCCAGCTCCCTGTTCATGTGCCTGGGAAAGCAGCAGATGGTCTAAGTGCCCCTGTGGGAAACCCGGAAGAGGCCCTTGGCTTTGGTCTGGCCCAGCCCTGGCTGTCGCAGGCATCTGAGACGTGAACCAGTGGATGGAAGATCTCTGACTCTCCCTCTCTCTGTAAATCTGCCTTTCAAATACATCTTCTCACACACACACACACACACACACACACACACTCCTATTACTATGCACACAGTTACTTAATCAATTGGTGAACTCAAAGTAATAAAACATGTGCTCAGATTTTTAAAAAATCTTTCTTCATGGGGCTGGCACTGTGGCGCCACAGGTTAACGCCCTGGCCTGAAGTGCCGGCATCTCATGTGGGTGCCGGTTCAAGACCCAGCTGCTCCACTTCCCATCCAGCTCTCTGCTAAGGTCTGGGAAAGCAGTGGAAGATGGCCCAAGTCCTTGGGCCCCTGCAGCCACATAGGAAACCTGGAAGAAGCTCCTGGCTCCTGCCTTCGGATCGGCACAGCTCCGGCTGTTGTGGCCAATTGGGAAGTGAACCACTGGATGGAAGACCTCTTTCTTTCTCTCTCTGCCTCTCCTTCTCTCTGTGTATAACTCTGAATAAATGAAATAAATGAATAAATCTTTAAAAAAAACTTTCTTCATAGGAAAAATGAAGTCTACATCTGGGTTTGTTGTTTTTTGAAAAATAAAAGGTGTGTATTATATAGTAGGCTAGACAAATGGTATGGGATCTAACTAATGTGGAATATATGACAATCTGTTCCCAACAAAGCCTACCTTCCCTGCTGTCAAAGGCTTTCTAGACTGTGTGGCCCTCTGCTTTACAGCTGCCCAAGTCAGCCATAAATACCTAACCACGAGGGCCAGGGCCGGGAGAGGCAGGAGGTGGTTAACCACCACCAGGCACCAGGATGAGGGTAGGGAGTAACGATGTCTCATAAGGGTGAAATACAGCTCTCGTCAATGCCAGAGTGTTGAAAGGGAACAACTTGGTTTTCAAAGACAAAAACATGCTGACAATTGTTGCTCCCCCTCTTCGTGGAGGAACGACACAGGACCCTGCGCTGTTCTTTTGTCTGCTCGGCCCTCCCCGGGTTTGCTGCTGGTTCTTCCCGGGTTGGCTACTGTCCCTTCCACCTCCGTGGAAGGGCGGTTCCCCCTGCCACATTCCCCACTTCCGCGGGGGAGCGGCACACCGCCGGCCGGCTCTCTCGGGGGCTGCACAGTTGTTACTTCAGATAGATGTTCCCCTTAGATGTTCCTGGTGCATGCTGTCTCTCTCCTCCTTTATAGTCCTCTTCCACCAATCCCAACTCTGCTACCCACACGCCGAGTACGCTGCTCTCCTCCAATCAGGAGCAGGTCCTACAGTTTATTGGTTGAACTGGAGGCAGCTGCGTAGAAGCTGTTTCTCCCTTCTCAGCGCCATATTGTGGGAGAGCAGATGCATAGAATAAGTCTTAATTCCAGTAACTTAGTCTAGTCCGAGTTGCTCCCCACAGACAATGACGAGAGCTAACATTCACTGTGCACCGTCTCTGTACTGGAAACCTAACGTTCATGGCTTTACTCGGGCAGGCATTCGGTACAGCTGCTGAGCCACCAGCTGGGGCAGCTGCACCCCATCCCAGAGGGCCGAGGTCTGCGTGCTGGCTCTGCTCTCCATTCCAGCTTCCTGCTTCCTGCTCCAGCAGCGTTGGTTCAAAGACTTGGGGTCCCTCCTACCAACAGAGACACAGGGTGAAGTCTCGGCTGTGGTGGGCATTTGGGGAGTGAACCGTTGGGTATGAGATCTCTAATCTGTCTCTCTGCCTTTCAAATAAATAAGAACTTAAAAAACAAAAACAGATTTTCCAACTTTGAGGTGGTAACAAACACCACTCCCATTTCAAAGATGGGGAAACCCAAGCTCAGAGCTCTCTTGACCCTCTGGTCAAGTCCATCCATGCCACAGTTGTGCAGATTCCCAATGGACACGTAATACACTCCCCTCAGTGCCCGTCAAGGGGGTGTGTTCCCCCACTGTTATACAACGTATTGTGTAACAGAAATGGTCAAATTCTGGACAATACCAGACACACACAGAGTGTCACACAATGGTCATGGTTCAGGAGGGCATGGAAAGTACAGAGTGGTGACCAGGACTCTCTGCTACGTCTCCACGCCTTACATACTTGTGACTAGCACTGGATCCAGCGCTCCAGAAACGGCAGACATCATGCTGTTCTCCCTACAACCATCATTTGTGTTTCTCTGGCCAAGTTCCTCATTCAGAAAATGAAGCAGCTGTACTCATCCCACAGGAAGGCTGTGAGACGTGACCTGTGAACGTGACCTGCTATGGTCCCCGTGCTAAGGAGATTGCTCTCTCCTATCCAGTCCAGTGCAACAAGCGAGGGCAGTGCACTCTGGGAGCGACTGCACACAGGCTTCTCACCAGGCTCATCTGATCTGCACTTGGCCTTGAATGCAGAGTGTAGTTTACTGGCGAACGAGCACCATTCTGCTGAAAGGCACGGGGTGGCTGGCTGAGGGCTCGAGAGGCTGGGGAGCCACCAGGCAGCACTCACTGTGCATTCTTCCATACAACCATGGCGAGGCATGTCCAGAGCAGGGTTTCCTTTTCCTTCTCGCTTATCATGTATTTTCTATCTATTACTTCCTCCCATTTCTGAAGTACAGTCATCCTCCCCCGGTGCTACTGACAAAGAGGGCCTGCCCAACGTCTTTACAGAAGCTGCCCAGAAGATCCAGGCCACAGGCTCCTACTTTCCTGTGTCGTAGTCAACTCCTTCCGCCTCTTCTTGCAGCTGGAAGCAGACGGTTCATTACTCTTGTTTATCCCCTCACTACTTCTGAGATCACAGGGACGCACTGAAAACCAGTAACTCAATTTTGAGGTGGAGCAGCCTCCACCATCACCTGGCTGAAGTAAAAACCAACAGGCCAGTGAGTGGAAAGGTTTCCCGTTAGCCAGCAGTCCACCATCATTAATGTTTAACACAGAAAAACCAGGCGGGGAAAGACTGCCACTACGCTACCCACAAAAGTGTAAAATTTGTATTATTTCTAAAAACCTACTCCGAAATTTTTAAGTAAATGTTAATCAATAGTAAAAGAAAAGGTTTGTTTAAAAAGGTCAAAACAACAATCCAATACATTCCAAGTTCCTGACCAATTGGCAATCGGAGAGAAACCACTTCAGGTGCCTCTTATAAACTCAGTCAGGAGTTCTCACAGGAGAGATTTGAGCGCATGCCGAAGAATGGCCCACCATACGACACAGCGATTCTTTTAGAGCGTATACTTGGAAAACTGATGATCTGAAGAAAAATCACTGTTTATTTCACCCACGAGTCTCAATGCCCGGCTCTTTTACTCTTTTACTCCCTGTGGAAGTCCCACGGGCTAGACAGCTGGCACTCAAGGGAGCAGCCACCTGGCTGCTGCTCTCACTACAAGACCCAGGGCCAGCTCAAATCTCAAAGACTCTTACCTTTGGAACCAGGAATGTGAAAAGGGTGAGTCCATTTTTCAAATCCGTTACTGGATGATGCATACTGAGTTTATTCGTGTAATAGGCAAGTAACATCTATCACTTTCTGAGTGTTAAGCATGTTTCCTTTTTTAGATTAATTCATTTTTTAAAGTTTTTTTTTTTTTGAAAGGCAGAATTAGAGAGGCAGAGACAGAGAAGGTCTTCCATCTGCTGGTTCACTCCCCAAATGGCTATAATGAATGGGGCTGGGCCAGGCCGAAGCCAGAAGCCTCTTCCGGGTCTCCCAAGCACTTGGGCCATCCTCTGTTGCTTTCCCAGGTGCATTAGCAGGGAGCTGGATCAGAAGTGGAGCAGTTGGGAATCGAACAAGTGCCATATGGGATGCCAACACTGCAGGCTGGGGCTTTAAACTGCTGTGTCACAGCACCGGCCCCTAAGATTTATTTATTTCAAAGTGAGAGAGAGAGAGAGAGACAGACACACAGACACACAGACACACAGACACACACACACACACACAGAATGAGAGCTCTTTAATCTGCTGGTTCACTTCACAGATGGCTGCAACAGCCAGTGCCAGGCCAGGCCAAAGCCAGGAGCCTACAGTTTCATTCAGGTCTCCCACTTGGGTGGCAGTGGCCCAGACACTTGGGTCATCCTCTGCTGCTTTCCCAGGCCATTAGCAGGGAGCTGGATCAGAAGTGGAGCAGCGAGGACATAAGCCAGCGCCCACATGGGATGCTGGCATCGCAGGCGGCAGCTCTACCTGCTATGTCACAAGGCCAGCTCCTCTGGTATTAAGTTTAAAAGTTTGCAGTCATAGTTGTTAAATTCGAAGAATTTTCAACTGATCTCTCTCCAAAGAACGAGAGTGAAAATAAGATACTATGAATAACTCCTTCTAAAACACAGTCACAAGATGGTCATAAGCAGTCTGACACCCATGGAGAACCACTCAGCAACAGGCATCCTCCACCTGCAAGCAACAACCAGTGCCAAGACATCATCAACGGATGGCCTGTGACTGGCTACGGCACCAGCAGACTGTGGGGGAAAATCTGTTCTGGGCAGGTTTAGGTCTCTCTGACCCTCCTCTTCTGTCGAAACAGCTGTAATAACTTGCCATCAACATACTAAGCCTCCATGAAGAGTCTGTCCTTTAGCTACTGGACGTCTTTAATGCATTCTTTTCTTTAGCACTGTAAATGATTGCCTTGGCATTACTTTTTTCACTTCCATGAATAAAGGTGTTCTTCTCATTCAAGAACAGCCTCTCCCCAAGACTGCTCCCCAGCATCCTGCTTCCCAAAGGTCCAGCTACTGAAAGCGCAGGAACGTGAGCTTGGTTGAAGGGAACTTAAACTATAAGCCTTCATTTAACATGGATTTCTGCAGTGCTTCAAGTCTCGGAGGGAACATTAAAGTCCCCAAAGCCTAAGTCACTTGTCTGTTTAAGGGCTAGCAGCAGAGCATTCACTATGCTCCGAGTGACAGTCTGGCTCCACTCTGTGAAAGCAGCACAGACTTGCTGGCCACTTGCACGTGGTTCTAAGTCCTTATCACAAATAAAACCATTTTCATGCCATTTCTATTTTTCACTTAAGCAGCTCAAGACTCAGGACCTGTCAAGCATTCTCTTGCCAAGACTCTGCTTGTCAGAAAGGTCAGAATCCAGTACCTTCCAGTTGGGTCCCAAAGGGCCTCTCTTGGTCTTGACTGACTGGAATAATGCTGGATCTTCATCAGCTTTGTAGTCCTATAAAGCAAAACAAAGTCAGAAGAAAAGAAAACCAGAGAAATCCCCTAACCTGGACACAAGAGTTCACTTTCCAGCCACCAAAACCCATGAGAGAGCAATCAGAACTGGAGGCCTCGCAGAAAAGGGGAAAACGCTCCGGGGCACTATGCTTCAGCCCAGCCTCCCCTGCTTTAAGCGTTCACCTGAGGCACAACCGCCACGCAACAGGAAATAGCAACAGTGCTGACTAGCACGCAGCTGCCTGGACAGCTTTCTCTAAGCACAACTCTCACGCTTGGCAGCTGCCTCAGAATTCTGACACTAGAATGCACCAGACAAATCCCACTCAAACACAGCCATTCCAGTTGTGACAAGGACTCTGGACTCCTTACACCCCCCAGAAGGCTGCCACTGCGATGGAGCACAAACCAGTACTGCAGATCTTCCAGCACCCCCCAGTGGCTTCCATGTGGGGTCTGTGCGGGAGACCTCCATTTCTTGGTGGGCCTCTGCAAACCCTTGCCCACAGACAGCAACAGTCCACATTTACTTTGGCTTCCTCATGGAACAAGAATGACACAAAGGCGGGTGAGGGAGGGGCATCATGGAACTGCCCTGTTACATTACTCAGCAGGAGAAAAGACCCAGATGTTGGTTTCAGTAAGGTTCTAGTGTGTGTAAATTGCTTCCCTTAGCATTTGCTACTATTGAAAGGCTAACACCAGATTTTAAAAACACAGAAGTGGGTTGTAACAGTTAACAGTAGCCAAGGGTCAGCAGGTCAGTTTAAAACACCCCAAGGAAAAAGAGCTCCCCGGCCTTCCTGAGTGGATTTTCTGAACTGGGGTCCTGTACAGCATTAGTGAAAGGACCACCTACTTCAGACAAAACATAGGCAAGTCAGATATGAAACCCTGGGTAAAACTGACTGTTCTAGAGATAAGGGCAGCAAACACTGATATGTTCTGAAGTACAATGCAAACTTCCACAACTCAACACACTGAGAAGCAGCCACTTACGACTCAACAACTACTCCGGTAAATGCAAATGGCAAGTCAGAAATTCCTAAACAGAATGTAATCAACTAATTACACAAGGAAGAAATGGGAAAAAGGGGAGAAAAATGAAACTTTGAAGACTTGGGCATGTGATCCTGAGCTTGAAGTCTGTCTAAAGGTTGTCTAAGAAGTCATAAAAGAGGACAGACACTGAGCTAAAATAATTAAACAGGCACACTTAGCTGGCTATGAGGGTTCTGCATGCTCTCAGACATGCAACTTGGGAGAGGAATGAGGAACTGGGATGAGCCGCCTGGCAAGGAGATGGACAACTCGAGTTCCTTCGTCTGTCTGGGCACCAGCAGGAAGTACAATTGCTGTCAGCTGGTACGAATCCTTAGCTTCCTATTCCAAAAGCATCCTCAGAATTAAACCCTTTGCACAGGTGGTCACAGGACCTGGAGTCACAATGGGGCAAACGTTCTTCTGCTAACATAAATCAATCTGTAAGTACAGAAAATATTTTTCTACATCAGAAGCTTAGAATCCAAACCCAAAGACACGTTCAAAAAAAAAGACTTTTCTCAATAATTGAAAATACTGTGCATGATATCAAATAAGCGCTCTCAGCCTCACTGCCTTCAGCACCTAAGTAGAAGGTTGTTAAGTTAAGGGGCAGTTCAAGGAATGAGGCACTGAGAAGAACCCACCCAGGGCTCCAGAACCTAAAAAGCCAGTACAGCTGAGAAAGGAAAGCAAACAAAGAAAAGGTAACTAAAACCCCAGGACCTATGGTTTAACTGACAAGAGAATTCAAATCAGAACAGAAACCAAAGAAATGCATTTCTAAAACCAAGTGCATGGGCATCTAGTGGTTTTTCGTCTTTTTTTTTTTGACAGGCAGAGTGGACAGTGAGAGAGAGACAGAGAGTTTTCGTTTTATTTTAAACAAAATCTGAGTCTGGATGAGTTGAACAGTAAACAGCACCTTTCCCAAGTGGAAGTGGCCAGCAGTAACAGGACAGTCACTCCATGAGCTGATGTGCCATTAGCAAGTAAACACTCGGCCAACACACAGGCCACGACTGGACAGGAAACTTACTTTGGGATTTATTAAAATATGAGGGGAAAAAGAAGTGGGAGCTTTGAATTGATGATGTAGAGCCTACAGAGCTACCTCTTTTGAGTTTTAAAGCTGCCCACTCCTGGTGAAACACCGAATAAAGTATACACAATTATCATGAGGGCTAAAGGAATAAAACTGGTAACATTGTATAAATGTTGAATATACATGAAAAAACAAGTTTAAGAGGTCTAAACTGTGGCCAGCATAAATCTCACTCACGAAGGGGCTACTTGACCCCAGGAGAGGCCTAGGCACGACGGGCACCCAATGGCAGTGTTGTGAGCGAACGGTTTTCCTTCCTAAGCTCAGCTCCCTACCGGGTTGACAACGGCAGGCATTTTCCATACCTACCGGACGCAGTGGTCACTAACTGAACAAAACGGAGAGGCCCTCCGGAGCTTCTCCACTCTAGGGCCCACTGTCAGTGAGGTCATTCAGTTCTGGAGACACTGTTCTGAACCAAGGCTCCACAGAATCCAAAGGTTAATTGGGGGGCCGGTGCTGTGGCACAGCTGGTTGAACCTCTGCCTGTGATGCCAGCACCCCACATGGGTGCTGGTTTGAGTCCTGGATTCTCCACTTCTGATCCAGCTCCCTGCTGATACACCTGGGAAAGCAGCAGAAGATGGCCCAATGCTTGAGCCCTTGCACCCCCATGGGAGACCGGGAAGCTCTGTGCTTCTCCTGGCTTCGATCTGGCCCAGGCCTGGCCTTCTGGGCAGTGAACCCATCTCTCCCTCCCTCTGTGACTCCACCTCTCAAATAAATAAATAAAACCTTAAAAAAAAAGAGAGATTAACTGACGTTTAAAGACCACCCACAACCACACATTTCACAGAGGAGGAGATGCAGTCCAAAGAGGAGGTGTGATGGCCTACAACTCAAGCCACTGTGCTGGGCAAACCCTGGCTCACCACACAGGAGGGGAAAAGGTGTTGACAAGACACCAAGGAGTCACCAAGAAGCCACAGCACCAGAAACAACAAGGCAGGTTTTTTTATGAGACACAAGTTTGTGTATACAATACACACACACACACACACACACACACACACAAGAAACCAAGTCTTCCCCTCTCCACCTTTTCCTCTCCAATACAAAGCAGCAAATATTAAAGATAGTAAACTGAAAACATAAGAAAACCCAATCATTAACAGCAGCACCTTAACCCTGACAGGTGAGAATAATACATCTTGTCAAAACTGAGGAATGTTTGTGCTTTTTTACGTTAGCTGGAATACGTAAATATTTACTCAATTGCATTAAGCAGCAAGATATTAAAGAGCAGGAAGTAGGTGTAGTTTTAACAACCTCAGTTTTGTATCTCCACAACATTTAATTTTTTAACAGTGCCGTTTTTGCTACAATTTGATTGTTGGGATCTAGTTTGGTCTTCCTGTATTTGAAAATCGGCCGATTTACATCCCTATCACAATGAACAAATATATTCCTTCATGTATGACAGTTTCAGCATACAGAATGCAACCTCAGCTACCAATTATAGCTGCAAATGAGCAATAGTGTGGAATGAGACAGCCTGCTGGCTTTGTTAGTATTCTGTCTCCTTTGGGATCCCATGGGGAAAGGGGAGGCTCTGATGAAGAGAAGCCCTTGGCTCATGGTTTATTGTGCTTGCCACCAGCTGCAGACTTCTCATCTCATTAGCTCTTTTAGAATACTGTGGGGGAAGACAGCTGTAGCCTGCTTGAGTCTCCAGCTCCTGGGTATTCTGAAGGCTGAATTTGCTATGCACTCTCTGTAATCCTTGGGAAAAAAAAGAAAGCAAATGCACCAGGCCAAGGAAATGCATTTTTAAAATGAGTTTTAAAATCATGTGTGAAAGAAAAATCTCATTGCTAAGGTACATTGTGTTTAAATTTTTCTATGATCTGATTTTAATTATCTGTGCAATGCCCAGAGGCCTGGCCAGGACAGCGGCTTGGTAAAACCATCATTATCAAGGTGGAGTAAGGTCCCCAGACACCACCTGCTCTACCAATGATCGCGACTTAACAACAGAAAAACACAATGATCGCAGCAAACAGTAGATTCAGATAAGAGCTAATACAACTCTATTCAATTGAAAATTCTTCTTTAGGTAAAAAAAGGAGGCAAGCGAAAGTCAAGACACCCTTTAGAGAACAAAATAAAATATAATACGGTAAATAAATGGATTACTGAATCTGCACACTGGAGCTACAGAAGACATTCATTAAATTCTTATAAATCACTGTTTTCTGTCACTGGAATACAAAAGTTGTGCTACCTCTTGGGTGTACATCTGTTACTCACTACAGCTCTCAACACAAACTCTCAATAGAAACCAGATTCATTCTGAAGGCAAAGAATATTAGTTTTATGAATCTTTTAGCACAGTGTCTGTCCCCCAAATGCCAAGTACAAAATCTGTGCTGGGCCAACCTAAGTGTCCTTGAGCCCAGATTTAGCTCATGATTATGAATGGGGAACTGAGCAGGAGGTGGGGGGCAGGCTGGGAGGAGTTTCTTGACAGCTTGTGGAAAAACTGAGATGAGCTCCAGACACTGGAAACTGCTTAAGGAGCCATGCATGGGTGACCAGAGGTGAGGCTGAGTGTAAACCAGGGAACAGGGAGTCCAAACCTCCAGCATTAGCAACTCCTTGACACCTGCTTATAAAAACCAGCCCTGCCCTCTGCGGGGTCTCCCCTCACCCCTCACCCCTCACCAGGCAGGGAGGAGTTTACAGGGCAAACACATAAACTTGAGAGGGATATTACTTATCCACTGCCTGCTATAAAGTGCTTTCCTTTAGCATTAGATGATTGTCTATTCAAACAGCACACCCAACGATAACCACTATGCATGGGCACTGCTGCTTAACTTAGCAAAGCTTATTTAATCATAACTCAAAAATAAAGCACAGGATTGGAGGAAACGCTTAAATAGGAAGATACATAGCAAACATCACTTATTAGAACTGCCCTGCACTTTCCAGTATTGTGGCACATTAAAAAAAAAAAAAAAAAGAAAGAAAGAAAGAAAGAAAAGGTGTTTCCTGGATCCTGTCGAAGCTGACCCTAGAGCCAAATGCCTGACTAATGAGCTGACAAAACTCAAGCCAGATTCCTAGGGGTAAGCCCATTAAAAAAAAAAAATATCTGCATTAAATTTTGCAATTGCAAAAGATGGAGGTATACAGATAAAGAACATTTACTAACTTGTTTAAGAAACTGATTCCAACAGTTTATTTTCTAATAAACAGCTTTCTTTACAATTTTTAATTACCTCTCCCCAGTGACTGCTCACCCTTTCAGGTTCCCACAGAGTACTATTAATATAGTATAAGTAAATCTCATTAATTCAGGTCCTACCACCTCGGAATTCATAATCATTCGGACAGGGGCTGGGCTGAAGTTTATCTTTGCGTGATCTATGAAAAAAAGATTTGCTACACAAATTAATAGAGTAACAAGATCTCAGGAGGGCTGTTTAAACAGTTCAGAAGTGTTTTAGAGCAATTCAGAAGCATTCATTTGCATATAATTATTATGCTAATTACAAATCATTCTTATCTATTCATTAAAGTAGATTCCCAAGGGACCACTAATTGTCAATAACTTGTTGGCCTAGTTTCTGTTACTGAATGTACCTCAGAGGAACAAAACTGCATTAAAAAATATTCTATAATTCAGCCCTCTCATTAATCCTAACTGGCTTTCCACCAATGAATCCTAAAAGCTGAGTTTTTAGACTGTAGTGAGATGCAGTCAAATCTGCACATGTGAACAGACCACCTTTTTGTGTGACTTTTCTACTCTTTTAGACCCTCTATGAGCACTGGGCAGTGGAAGGCCCCACAGTTCCACTCCAGGAGAGCCCACTTGGACCCCCATGGAGGCGCCTGGAGGGCACACAACTGGGCTAAAGCTACTGCCCTCTTTCCTGATCTTCTCTCCACAGCCAGAGGTCACCAATACTGTCACGCTCAGTGTGCTTCATGCACAAATACTCGGGATTTCAAGAAGTTCATAGAAAAATGGAATTAAAAGATGATTTGGATTTTCATGACTTTCCTGAAGCCCCTTTGTATAGATATTAATTTTGTAACAAATTTATCGGCATTTTTTAAAAAAATATGTATTTATTTATTCGAAAGAGTTAGAGGAAGAGGTATCTTCCATCGGCTGGCTCACTCCCCAGATGGCCGCAACAGCCTGGAGCCAGGAGCTTCTTCCATGTCTCCCACATGCGTGCAAGGACCCAAGGACTTGGGCCATCTTCCGCTGCTTTTCCCAGGCCATTAGCAAGAAGCTGGATCAGAAGTGGAGCAGCTGGGACAGGAACAGGTGCCCATACACAATGCTGGCACTGCAGGCGGCGGCTTTACTAAGCCACAACGCCAGCTCCCATCAGCATGTTTTTCTATAACATTTTAAAATGAAGACCTTTCAAGCTTTAGACACCAACGAAATAAGTTTTAACATATTAAGTCCAGTCAGTCAAAGGTCTTTAGCATCACGTATTTTAAAATTAAATTACATATACCCGAAACATTAAACAGGGTGTTTAGGAGAGTACTATTTAACAAACAGGTATGTATTTCCTTGTATGACAGTAGACCAATGAACACACAACATCAGATTCCTTAAACTGAAAAGGGGGGAAAATGTACTATTGAAAATTCATCGAGCCGGCGCCACGGTTCACTTGGCTAATCCTCCGCCTGTGGCGCCGGCACCCCGGGTTCTAGTCCCTGCACCCGCATGGGAGACCAGGAGGAAGTTCCTGGCTTCGGATCAGCACAGCGCGCCGGCCATAGTAGCCATTTGTGGGTGAACCAACGGAAAGGAAGACCTTTCTCTCTCACTGTCTAAATCTGCCTGTCAAAAAAAAAAAAAAAAAAAAAAAAAAAGAAAAGAAAAGAAAATTCATCGTAAAATGTTAGCTCACTATTTGGCCTTCAGCTCCTAACTCTTGAGATTCCCTTTAATCCATTAGTGTATTTCACAATAGAGAAACAACTCGCTGGAAAACAAAAAACAGTTAAACACCATCTTTCAAAGCAAATATCCAAGCAGCAGTAGGATCCTCAGCCCGTTGGGGAGTGCTTCCTCCTGCGCCAGGGATGCACCTTCCCCCAGCCGCCCCTCATACACTTGGAACTACGGTGTCGCTATCACCTCCGGGAGCACTGGCCCAGGCCCACCACTGGACTCAGACGTTGCCCAGACTCCAAAGCTAGCTAAGCTTTATCCCAACAATATGACTGAAGCTTTGTCATTCGCTCAGACCCAAGTACCTGAAGGGATCTTTGCTCCCTGGCAATCCAGATAGTCTTCCTCGAGAAAGAGACGAGACGCTGTTGAAAGGGCGCTTTTATGAAGAAATGGACTCTCAACACTCGCCCCGGAGCTGTTCTTACCAACTTCTCAGAAAGCTGGGCAAAAGCAGCCTTTCCTGGCTCTCACCAATCCCTACCCAAACACTGGGACCAACCCACTTTCCACCCCACCACCTCCATCACTTTCCCACCTTCCTACCTGAGGACACGGAAAGAACCAGGAATGCATCTACAATTAATGACGGGTTTGAGTGAAAAACCATGTAGTGCTGAAGAGGCTGTACGTCAAATTTTAACAGAAATCCGACAAGCCCTGCTAAGATTCCGGCATGCTGCTTTTCCACAAGAGGGCACTGCCATCCAACTAGGTCTTCAAAGACACAGGAGGGTCTCTAACTGCGCCACTGAGGGGGCCTCCAAGTATCTGACCATAGAAGGCAGCAGACTAGAGTGGGAAACACGTTCACACTTCATTCAAATAGGAACCAGGCTCACACATATTAATTCCTATCTTCTGTGAAGATGAGGGGAATAATTAACTTACTACAAAACAGCTGGACAAGTTTGCCTCCCCACATGGCAAAGGCAAGATGAGCATTTGATAAGTGGAAATTTCTTACGCACATTACTGCTACCTCACAACCTGTCTGTGGACTGTTTCTTCCCCACGTGAAGGGGGCTGCGAGTCCAGGCCTCACCGAGCTAGGAGCAGCATCACAATCAGCTGCCTTTTGAGTTCCTGGAGAGCTCTCACGTACATCGAGGGCGAGCTAGCACTCTGACGAGGGGAACGTCCAGGCTCCTCTCAACAGCAAAGGGAAGAGGCACTCACTTGGGCCGGTGTCTGCTCAGGCCCTAGAGAACAAGCCCGGCGGCAGCAGCTGGCTCCCACAGGGCCTGCTGGCTCTCTGCCACAGACTGCTGAGAGACAAAGGCGCTTTTCAGATCTCAAGACCTGGGGAGCCACTGGGCCGCTCCGAGAAGCAGAAAGCCTTCTTAGGAAACAAGGAGCAACAGTTGGAACAGACCTAACATCGAAAACACACAGGCGTCTGGAAAGCTGTGAGACCAATGCAGCCCTGGCCAGGAAGAGCCGCTTTGAGTAACCTGGAGGATGAGCTGAGCTCACCCGGACAGAGATGTCATTTCTGTAGCTGACAAATATTAGCAATGTCACAGAGGTGACCTAGAATTAAACCTTTTCCCGCCACCTGTATTACATATGGAATAGGGAAAAATCTAATCACCTTAAGATGATTTAGAAAATACATTTTCAGGGGGCCGACACTGTGGTACAGTGGGTAAAGCCGCTGCCTGCGATGGTGGAATTCCACTGCTCCACTTCTGATCCAGCTCCCTGCTGGTGGCCTGGGAAAAGCCACAGAGGAGGCCCAAGTGTTTGGGCTCCTGCCACCCATGTGGGAAACCTGGATGAAATTCATGCTTCAGTCCTGTATGCTGGGGCCACTTGGGAAGTGAACCAGCAGATAGAAGATCAATCTCTCTCTCATTCTCTCTGTGTAACTCTGACTTCCAAATCACTAAAATTTTAGAAAAAACAGAAATACACGTTACAATTCTTCTATGTTTTTAAAATCATGAAGCTTCTCCTGAAGGCAGTGCAGCAGAGCATGTTACCAAGACACTGCCAAGCTCTGCAACCCTGGACAGGGCTCCCAGGCCACACGATCCACGGCACAGGTAACACAGGGCCCCTCCCAGGCGCTCAGAGCGCAGGGAACACGGTCTGCTCAAGGTGTGGCCACGCTTACTGCCTGAGGAGTCAACCCCAAATAAACCAGACCAAGTCCCATCAGCCTAGCAACACTAATGTTTAGGACAGGGAATTTTTATGAGCAAAATACTGTAAAACAATACACACTCTTGGCTTAAACCAATTAAAAAGTGTTAGACTGTTTACCAGAAACACTCAAAATAGTGCGATGGAATGTTCCAAATGCAAACAGTTAAATGCACAGAAAAGCTAATCACATATACTCGTTTCCAAAGGCAACTGGGATTTCAGAATATCAGGTACTGGCTTATCCCCGGCCTCTACCGAAAAGCGACATTGTTCTGCCCACCCAAACACCCAACAAAAATGACCCTAACCACAGAATGACAGTGTTAGAAAGAAGCAGTGAAAAGCACAAACTTAAAAAGCCAATTCATCTTCCTTGACATCACAATCCTTAACATTATCCTGGCCCTCCACAGGCTGCTCGGGGGAGCAGCAGAGATGAGCCTGACGATCCCATTACAGTCCTGTGGAGTGCAATTAAACCGAGAAGGGGCTGTCCACTCCAAACCTCTGATGAGCCTTTGGAACCCTGACTGGCTTCAGCCTGGAGTCTGGCGCTGGCCTCTCAGCAGCAGCACAGCCACACAGCCAAGAGCGGCAACAGACGAACTCCCAGTCACTTACGTTCACTGATGAAGAATCTTGTTCTCTGTTTAGACATAAAATTATTCCCTTATCTGGAAAAGCATTTACTGCACCAGCCCAGAGCAAACAGTACATTCCCATTAAATGTTTATTAAACGAACAAATGAGAAAATGAGTACTGTTTCCTCTAAGAATCCACACCAAAACACATCTTTGGTTTTGATCTCCAATCCTGGTATTCCACAGCCTTCTGCAGTTGTGGAAGGAGACGGCCAAGGCCACTGTGAAAACTGGTGTTTCAGGTGGCTGAAGACCAGGCAGCCGCTTGACCATCTCCCTTACTAGTAATGGCTCCAACCAACAGTCCTCCAGCTCCCCCAGTCCCGAAGGCTGCTGATGACCACGGTCATCATTAAGTGATCTGGAGCACAGCTGACTATTCACCTGAAGAGCAGGCCAGAGCCCTGACCCCTCTCCAGAGACTCTCAACAGGACACGGGCAGCCCATGCTTCACTGGGAAGGGACTCAAATGTTTTGGCCGGAACCCAATGAAAGGTTCCAAGAGACAAGCTCTAGAATTAGCTCCTTAGAAACCCTCAGGGGCTCTATAAAGAATCACTTCTTAGCTCCCAAGGGAAGTCCAGAACACTGAACCACTGGGCAGACCAGCCCACAACTGGGACTCCCGTGGAAGGGCATTCTCAATGGCTGTGCTGGTACATCTCTCCAAAGGAGATGAGATGGATGGGGAGGTGCAGAAAGGTTACTCCAGGTACTCCAGAGGCTGAACTTTGTCAGCCACTCCAGCTGTCCTCTCACTGAGCCTCACGAGTGGCCTGTGTCCTCTAGGGTAGTAAGGAAAGAACAGTGATGAGTGAGGGGACAGGTGCAGCGATCACAGGAGTATGCTGGGAAAGTGGCTCCCACAGTTGTTCTGATGGAAGGAGATGTGCAGAGCAGCCCAGAGCGCGGCTTCCAGTGGGACAGCCATCAGGGCTGCAAAGAGGACTACGGCTGTGAGCCCCCAACGTGAGACAGCCTCCCTCCAATACTGCCCGGGGGCACCTGCCAATGAGCAGACTCGGGTAAACCTCACATGGAAACTGTGCTCATGGGCAGGTACGAAGAGGCGCATGGGAGTATGGGAGTTAGTAATCAGGGCACAGGGATTACAGAGGACAGAAAGAAAGGTGGCATGAATGAAATCTGAGCCTCATCTAGAGTTGGCTGGTAGCAGCCCTCTCCAAGTGCTACAGGGAGCTCCCCGTAGAGGACCCCTCCCTGGAACCCCACACTCTTCGTGACCCACAATATGGCACATGACTTTCCGGCTTTTCTCTCTTCCTTTCAGGAACACAACCTTTGGTGCAATGGTCACAAAAATGTGTAAACCTTGGTTGCGAGATGCCTCATTTCAGAAAATCTTTCACTAGCAATCAAAACACTACACTCAGATATGCTGAAACACAATGAAGGAAAGTTCCATTCTTCTTCTGACCTGCTGTGTTTTAATATAGAATATTCTAAAACTACATCTTCCAAACAATTTAATACTTTCATATGATTAATATTTGCTTACTACTGACATCTAAAACACAGATGTCATCCTCCATCATTCACAGAAATGTAATCCTTGACATTTTGAATTAACATCTTTTCTATTAGAAAAAACCCCCACTTTGAAAACAATAGTCACACGGCATGTACGGAGGAAGGCAGGCACAACCCTTTCTTGTTACACATAAATACCTTCAAATGTGCTTCCAATTTTTTTTTTAAACTGTGCTCATTTTCTTTCAAATTATTTCCAAAAACGAAGGTCTCTCTGATGTTAATCGTGTGTACACTTCGGCTTACACTTTAAAGGCTCTTCCTCTCCGGGGAGGTGACTTTTGTATACAAATCATGGAAAGCTACTTAGACAAAGTGCTGGAGATGATTAAAAGAGGTTAGATTCAAGTTTAGACCTTAAAGAAAGCAGAAGCAGATGTCAACCAACTGGCTCGCGTGTGCTGTGGCAGTGAGCTGAGCTTGCCTGCACACTTCGTGAGAATCCCCTACCGCTCACTGTGGTTCTGTGTCAACGACAGACGTTTTCCAATTTTTTTATACTCAGGAGAAAAAAAAACTTTAAAATTCACATTCTGGGGTTTTATGCTGGCTACTCTGCCTCTTACTGCAATGTGATGTAATCAAAACACCTTTTAAAATATGACCAAAAAGAAGTACCGGCTCATTCACATAGTCTGATATTTCAGAACTGAAGGCACGTCACATACATTTCATCACCTAGAATCATTAAAAAAAAAAAAAAAAAAAAGCAAGAGCAGTATTCTGTACATGTACTATGTGAATAAAACCTCAATTCCTCCCAATTGTCTTTTTCTTCTTTTTACCACTACAGAAAAAAAAAAATCTGCAAATTCCCTTGGATCCCAAACCTTTACTGAAACATCCACACCATGTCAGGAACTGAGCCCCCTGCTAGGTCCTGGCAACAAAGCCTGATCGCAGTGGGTGCCGTCCAGTCCTGGCCCCCAAAGGTCACTCAGTCAGAGGAAGCTGCTCAGGAAACAGGCGAGGAGGGGAGAAGCGTGGAGAGGGTGCAGAGGGCAGGCCGCACAGGTTCCGCTGGGGCCCCAGGCAGAGGACCTTTCCTTCTCCAGGGATAGGAAGCCTACACCACTCTCTCCTTCTTCTAACCGACCAGAAGAATCAGGTGGCAGTGCCTGCAGAAAGCCTGTTCTGTCAGGCAATGACATACACACAGAAAATTACAGAGAACAATGCTTAAAGAGAAACAGTTGCACAGAGACTTCCCATAACCTATCTACAAAACCCCCAGTAACCCATATATTTACACGTGTGTCATTTCCATAACAAACTATTCTGTGATGCTGACAGACTTCTACAACAAACCTTGTTCCTGGAGTTATTGTGACAATGTCACCCTTTGATCATGTAAACACGTCAAAGCAACCACCCAAGCATCCAGTCACACCACGGGTCAAATCACATCCCTTCTGTGCACTGTGGGGTACAATTTGCAAGCACAACTGAAAAACAGCCAATCTACAAGAGCAATACACAAGCTGCACAACAACCAGGCAGAGTTAAATCATACAAGTAATCAACTGAATTAAAATTTGTTAATTTTAATTGATTAAATTAAAATGTGCGGGGCCTGGGCCGGTGCGGTGGTATCGTAGGTTAAGCATCTGCCTGTGGTGCTGGCATCCCGTATGGGTGCCAGTTTGAGTCCCGGCTGCTCTACTTCTGATCCAGCTCCCTGCTAATGCACCCAGGAAAGCAGAAGATGGCCCAAATGCTTGGGCCCTGGCACCTGCGTTGGAGATCCAGAAGCAGATGCTGGCTCCTGGCTTCAAATCGGTTCAACTCCCGGCCATTGCAGCCATTTGGAGAGCAAAACAGCAGATGGAAGACCTCTTTCTGTCTAAATGCTTTTCAAGCAAATAAACAAATCTTTAAAAAAATAAAAATATGTGGGGCTTTGTTAGCATCAAATCCATCTGCAGTGACAAAAAGTCCCCACCAGGTGGAGCTACAAGATTCAAACTTCACGTTCAAATTCTTGGTATCTAGGACATTCAAGTATTTCACATTTGTCCTATTTTTACAAGACTTGGCTACTTCTCAAAATTACTAACGTAATCTTAAAACTTCTTTTAAGGCAAATAATATGAGGGAAACACCGCCATTTTTTTTTTAAATGAACTCACTCAAGGAAAACCCAATCAGTTCATTAAAAAGAGTGAAAACTCACAGAATGAAGGCAGACTGAGACTAAAATCTCCAGGACTCAAGATGCTGGTCTGAACGCTGAGAAGTCATTGATGTCTTTAGAAGGTCTCCCTGATTTTTTTTATCTAAGGGAAAAAGGATCAACTTTATCTTTTAAACTGGGTAGGATTCAACACACTCATCTCCCTGTTCATTCTGGGGTACTGCTTACTGCACAAGTAAGCAGCTCTAGCACATGCGACAATGCCATCAGACACATGAGCACAAGAGCAGAGGGACAGGTCCCAGCAGTCACAGGACCTCCTATTCAGAAGACATCCTCCTTAACTCACACAGCAGTGCTGAGAAAAGGCAAGCAGCGCCAGGCACAGCCTCCCAGCACAGCCCTGAGAGGATGGTGGCCGGCAGGAGGGGATCGCACCCTGCTCACAGAGCTCACCGCAGGAGCCTGCCCGCGTGACGGGGTAGGATCTGACCACCAGACGCTCCTTACCCAACCGACGGAGGCCTCCACACGTCATTCTGCAGGCCCTGCACAAGGCAGACTGAGGGCATCTGGAAGGGGCTTCTGCCCCAACTCTCCAACCCCACCCCACCTGCCCCAGGTGTAACAGGTGACCTACTCCACCAGGTGCAGCCCCTCCCACCCTGCTGCTGTTAGTTACTCAGCTCCAGTTCTAGTGTTGCTCCAATCCCAGGTTTTCTGGCACTAAAAGGTGATGCGGGGGATGGCAGGAGTACCTTAGTGATCACCATGAATCACACTCTGCAGAAGCCCCTCTCCTAAGCACAAGTGGAACTGACTTCATTCCAACCAACAAACCGTGGCAAAGGAGACGGGCTGCCATCTCTTTGATTAGGTTACATTACCTGCCGATTTGTTGTGCAGCAACAGAAGATGGGTACAGTTGGTAAAAGATGACACCCCCAACTTATCCTGAGAGAACTGTCTTGGTACACACAGAGCTCATTCCCTTCTAGTGACTGCACTGAAATCCATCACCCGGATGAGCCGTCCTCTTTCTCCCCAACTCCCGCCTGTGGAAACATCCAGACCCCAGGCCACTTCCAAGCGTGCGTCTGTACACTTGCCACCTCACACCGGACAGGGTCAGTCCTGAGCAGTGGAATTTTGCAGGGTTAAAGGGCACACAGAGCCATGATTCTGCCAGACAGGTTGCACCAATGCTTCGTTCCCCCAGGCAGTGAGCGTGAGAGCCTGTTTCAGCACCGCTTGCCAACCCATGTGTTATCAAACTGACATCAAACTGATTTTGTATTCCAGCGTGAACTCCTGATTCACTTGGTTAGCTTCACCACTCTCCTCAAGCACAGCAGGTTCATGTCAAACCGCCCTGGAGGAAGTGAGAGCGACCTAGATCCTGAGGGACACACAGGCTTGACAGAGGGGGCAGGAGGTGGCGACAGGCAGTGCCCCAGGACGGGAAGGCACAGATCTTGATCAGGGCAGACCAGTGGGTGGGGAAGATCATGCTCAAGCCACAGCTCAGAGCGTGGCTGACAAAGGCCTTCGCTGGGAGGAATCACGAGTCAGTGGACACAACACTGCACTGAGAGTCACAATTCTGACTTCTGGCATTAGCTAAGTGACCTTGAGAAAAACCGGTTTACCTGGGCTCCAGTTTCTTGTAGAACAGGGATGCCGGCCTGAAACCAAGCTTCCTGTGGTCACAGACCGTGCGTTCACGGCAACTCAATGAACAGGACACAAACTGTGCTGACAGAAGAGCAGTTGGGAGCTCCTCAGCCCTAGATTCTACTCACCCCACCCGGACTTACAGATGCCAACAAACTCAGGATTGCAGTCAGCACGGTCAGAAAGAGGACAGCCTGGGTGGCCAGATCCCTTTCATCTCTGAACACACCACCACCTCATGTAACGCTACACTGTGCCTTCACAGCCACTCAGCTCGCCTACAACGCACTCCTTCCCTCACCACGCACTCACCAGGACCCTGCTCCCTCTCGGGCACTAACGAGGGGCTGGGGCCACAGGGGCGGGTGAGCAGGACCGAGACTTCCCTCGGAGGCATGATTTCTACTGAAGGACCCAAGGGAAAAGAACACCTGTATGTGTCGGGGAGAGTGAGCCAGGTGGGTGCCATCTGACGGCCACCCAGTAGGTGCCTTGGCCCCCGGTCTGCTTTTCTGGATTTGCACCCATAGGTCTGTTCTCTTCTCTGAAGTCCTGCACACTCTGGATCACCCAGGAGCCTTGGTCACCTGTTAACTGTTTCCTGCGCCAGGCCTGTCCCACTCAGAAGGGAAGTCCCTCGCGGGCACTACACCAACCTGGGCTAACAGCCACAGTGCTGCACCTGCAGCCACCCTGGATCTGCTGGCTTCCAGGGTAACAGTGCCTTTTACAGCTGCACGCTCACTCTTACAGCTTTCTTCCTTTACCCAACACTAGGAACTACGATTTTCAATTTTCAACCTAGAAGAGCAGTATCAAGTGAACACACATGCTCAACCTACATCTGGTAAGTAGTGATCACTGCGGGCTTTCCAGCTGTTTGTGATGGACACTCATTCTAAAGCAAGCAGGAACCACAAGGGCACAGCAGAGTGGAACCTAAAGGGAATGCAGGTAGGTCCAGGTGTCCGTGCCAGGGAGTGGACAGATGAACACGTGCTGAAGGAAGGGCCGACTCAGAGCCCTGCACCCGTATACCTCACAATTAGCGCCTCCAAGGGACTGGGGGCCTGGCCACACGGCCTCCCCAAGCACCCAGGCCACACAGACCCCAGACAGATGAGTGCTCTGCTCCTACCAGTTGTGGCAAGAGCACCTCTGGCACCTCAAAGTTCCCTTCCTCCTCTTTGTATTACACAAAAATGTGCTTGCTGGACACGGTACTTTTCTTCCCATCAGAGAAAGCACACAGGCAAAAGGCTACTGTGACACCAACGTTCAGAAGCACTGCTGACAGCAGCCACGACCCAGAAACAGAATGTGGTATTGCCCATGCCGTGGAACATTACGCGGCCATAAAAAGGAATGCAGTGCTGACCCATGCTACAAAGTGGACAGACTATGAAAATATGATGCTAATACAAGAAAGAAGGCAGACACAGCAGGCCAAATGTTGCACGATTCCATTTCCATGAAGCATCTGGGAACAGGCAAACTCAAGGAGACAGAATACAAACTAATGGCTGTCGAAAGTCGGGGGGAAAAGAGCAGTGAGGGTGACTGTTATGGGGACAGGGTGTCCTCTGTGGCTGACAGTAATGTTTTAGAGCTAGATGGTGGTGATGGGTGTACAACACCAGCAAAGCATTACATGCCACTGAACCGTACATTTTAACGTGGCAAATTTTATGTGTCTTTTATCACAATAAAACAAAGCTATTGTGAACTCAACAAACTTTAAAATAAATTCATACTCTACAAATATCCAAGATGTAATTCGCAAAATAGGAACCATGAAGAACAAAACCACGTGCACACAGTGGAGCCTCGGAATCTGAAGCCAGTTTGTGTACAGTCACAACTCCGTGGATCCCCAATGCAGACTGTCCACTCATCTGGGCCCACTGCACCTCATGCCTTTTGGCTCACAGAGAACCCCCACCCAGCCCGGTCCCTGCAGAGCTGTCTTCTGAAGACCAGCAGTGCTTCCTCCAGTCTCTGAAGGCCATGCTGGTGCAGGATGGAATGAGAAGCAGGGCCTCCAGGGCTCTCACGGGACCTGCCTTACACGGCTCCTTCCACCCACACTCGGGCCACGAACACTGACCGCCTGCCCATCTTCACCTGAGGACATGAACAAAGAACTGCTTTTCTGTCCCCAGCAAAATCAATCGTCCCTTGTACTCTTGGTGGTAAACAGCATGGAATGAAAACCTATGACCAGAAGGGACCAGTGGAACCATTTTGTCCGGCCAACTCAGTGTTCGTAAACACCAAAAACATTCTCTAAACCCTTGCCCAGGGCACCCGATTCCGGTGTGCCACAGCACTGCTCCAGATTGTCTTGTGGCCAGTGGCTCCGTGCTTGCAGGCTATCATTTTTTTTTAAAGACTTATTTATTTATTTGAAAGTATGAGAGAGAGAGAGAGAGAGAGAGAGAGAGAGAAAGACACAGAAAGAGTTCTTCCATCCATTGGTTCACTCCCCAACTGGCCGCAACAGCCAGAGCTGCGCTGATCCAAAGCCAGGAACTTCTTCTGGGTCTCCCACATGGGTGCAGGGGCCCAACGACTTGGGCCATCTTCTGCTAGCAAACTATCCTTGACCCAGCCATACACAGACTCACATACAAGTTGAGTACCCCAAACCCCAAATCCCAAAGTGGCAATGCTCCAGAATCTGGAACATTTTGAACCCCAGGCCACTGCAGATCTCAGATCAGGGACGCTCAGCCAGTCAAGTTTACACAGATATTCCAAAACCTAAAAAATCCAAAGTGAAATACTTCCGACTTCTGCTCCCAAGCATTTTGGATAAAGGACACACAAGCTGCATGGCAAATCACAGTTGGGAAAGACACTAAAGGTAATCAGACAGCCAAGCAGAGATGGCATCTGAAAACAAAACATGTTCACTTTCAAGGATTACAAACTCCCCATATAATTCCAAAGGTGGAAATGCCTCTAAAATTGAAATAATTCGAATAACTGCATAATGAAATCTACCACTTTTCACAAGTCCCGACTTTAACTCAATGCTTGACCTGTCAGCAGGAAGGGGGCCCTCGAGAGCAGGACCCAGGCTGGCAGAGGGTCACTGCTGGAGGTTCCAGCCCAGCAATTTCTGACCTCTGTTTTAGAAGGTTTACTTTTCAATTTCAACAGCAAAAGCATTTTGTGTTTATTTCTGTTCAGCTTACAGCACTGCTCAAGTTCACAGATTAAACACTAGAAATAGAAAATAGAAGAGGATGCTGACTGCACAAACTGTGCTTGACCATTACAAAATAAGGGTGCCATCCTCACCCCAAAGCCTTAGCTCTCTGAATCAGCAGGAAGGGGCTCTGGACATCCTAAGGTGGAAAGTCCTCAAGTGAACTCTGCAAAGTCAAGGCAGCACTCAGCACACTGCACAACAGGAATCGAATTCAGATCTCCGCACCACAGCAGAAGAGGATGTGGGTCTTCATTAATTGTCAGGGGGAGTATCTTCACTTGTAGAAAAAAAATTATTGTCAGAACCCTGGAGTACAAGTATTTACATCTATTAAGAATCAAAAAAAATTTATCAAATTAAGATATTCTACATTAGGGGTCCGCATTGTGGTGCAGTGGGTAAAGCCTCTGCCTACAATGGTGCATCCCATATGGGCACCAGTTTGAGTCCCAGCTGCTCTACTTCCAATCCGGCTCCCTGCTAATGCCCCTGGGAAAAGCAGCAGAAGATGGCCCAAGAGCTTAGACCTCTGCTGCCCACGTGAGAGACCTTGAAGAAGCTCCTGCCTTTGGCCTGGCCCAGCCCTACCATTGTGATCATATGGGGAGAGAACCAGAGATGGAATATTTTTTTGTCTCTCCCTCTTTCTCTGTAACTGGCTTTCAAATAAATTAATTAAAAAAAACCCCAGATTTCTACATTAGCCATTTCTCGCAAATGACAACTTCAGCTCTAGCTGAACGCTGGTATAGTTTAATTTTTACTTTCTTAATAATAGTGAAAAGTACAACTCACATTATTTAAAGAAGGTCAAGGGAAAATTTTTACAATGCAGTTGATTTATTTTTCCCCAATGGAAGTACATACCTACATATCTCAGGTACACTGGGATTTCTTAAGGGTAAGTAGTACTTATACCAAGGCAAAACTTGCACAAAAAGCAAATCACATACTCTCTGGTGTTTCTGCTATAGACCCAGACATGTTCCAAACTCACTTCAGTGTAGAAACGTAGGCCATGCAATAGAAACTGTTTAAGTAAAAGGGAGCAGGCTCAGACGGCACTGACTTAATACTTACTGCTGGTTCAACTTGACTTCGATCTGCAATATCTATGTGGACAATTTCAACTGTTTTCCACGTGTTTGGATCTAAACCATGTACCTATAAAAGACAAGGTGAAACAAAACAAACTACAGATTACCTATGCTGGGTAAAACTACTACACTGCACTTCAAAAGCCTCATGGAATAGTGGGACTGAAAACTACTACACGGCACTCAAAAACCTCATGGAATAGTGGAATTGAAAGGTAAGGTTACTTTGGAGCAGGAATTTCAAACTCCACGCAGAGCTTTATGTAATACGCATTTCCTCCTATGATCTTTCTGATGACATCTCGTATAATCTTCGAGTCTCTCAGTGCACATTATGGAGAACTTAAAAATCTGAATTACTGCTTCAATTAAGTTAGCTGTCTGGAATCTGAACAGATCTAGAAATCTTTTATTGTCCCTTGTAACTCCAAATAATAAGGTATATGACCACATGTAGACAACGCCAAATGAACAGAAATCTGTCAATATCAGTATTATTTTCTGGTAGTTCTTAGGAGATGATTTACATACAGCATCGTGGTGTTGATCTGTGTTTAACCCAAATGATACCCGAAAAAGTTCTTGTAACTCAGAAGCTCTACACAAACCTAAAGCAACACAACCAGATTGAAGGAACTGCACTCTATGGTATTAAAACCTCTCTTGAATCTAATTATCCCAAAACTATTCGGTGTTAGTGTGATGTCAACTCCTCTGGACTTCATGTTGTGCAATCACTGATTTCTGAAACTCCATCTACGACTTGTTTAAAAATTGCCAAGATCCGCCCATCTGAAAGCTGAAAATGGCAGATTAAATCATACATAGATTAAAGCATATCAAATCATCTCATTTAGACCCTAAAAATTCTACTATAAAAAACAATAGGAAATGTCAAATGATCACTTGAAAGAAAACTCGAAAGTCAAATGTTACAAATTAATATTCCAAAATTCTGTTCATTGGCATCAATAACATGACAATACAGTCAAGGAAAGTTAATGGAATTGACCAGAATTATTAATTTAATTCTCCTCTAATAGCAATATCATAAGGTTGGAAGAGCACTCAGCAAATCGGGGCATGCACTAGAAAACAGACTGCTGGGCCCCAACCCCAGGCACCCTGACCCAGCAGCTCTGGGTGGTGCAGGGACTCCGACCTCCCAGGAAGTGGCCAGGTGTCACTGCTGCTGCTGCTGGTCCAGGGACCACACTTTGAGAACTACTGGGCCCAGGGTATCTAAAAAACTAGGTGACCCCCAACCCTGGCCAAAATAATGCAGTCCGAACTGATGCTACTCAGGATAAAACACAACAACTTACAACTACCTAAGTGAGGAGCCTGTCAAAGCTTCTGCAAGTTATGCAAAGGACTTTCTCCTGCCTTCAGGTCACTTCTGTGACACCAACCCACATCCCACCAAAGCAGACGCAGGTGAAAATTAAAGCAATCATCCTGCTATACAGAATAGCTCTAGCAAATACAGAGATGAAAGCAACCGAAAACAAGTGGCTAGAATTGGACTGGGGATTATCTGTGAACTAATGTTTGTCCATATTCCCTGTATTCCAGAAAACACAGCAACCCCACCAAGGTCTCCTCAAAGGTCTAGCTGCTCACTTGCCTCAGTTCCACCCGAAAGCCAGGGTGTCCAGATGCTAGTCTAACACAGGCCCTCACTCTACTGAAGACCAAGTGGACCACATACAGTAAACCCTGTATCCAGGGGCTCCTGCACTGGAATTGCCATTGAAACTTACATTTTCTAATGTTCCCAAGTCTGGTTTGTGCCAGGTTTCAATTTTAATGAAGAAATCATCTTTCATATATTCATTCTGCAGAAACACAACAGGAAAAATGAGTGATCTTTCACTAGTTCTCTGCGGCTACTGTCTACACAAGCCTCACCAGCATAAACACACGTGCTCTGACCCATGAGCTGATTAGACTCAAGTGACAGAGGATCATTAGCCACCGATTTTTCCCAGACTTGTCAGGCAAATCAAATACTGCACGCTCTTGAATAATTTAAACAATCTTACCTTTCATGCAGCACACAGGACTAATAAAGAAGCTATGAGATTGGTGAACAAATTTGACATTCAAAGAAAATAGCAAGAGCAAAATAAAATCAATAGGGAGATTCTGAGACAGGGCTGGCAAGTGACCATTGACACGGGAGCATGTGGTGAGGTGTGGGCTGGTGGAAGAGCACACTGGATGAATCACACAGGGAGGGGCAGTTTTAGAGAAAATAATTACAATGTAAACCAAAGTTTGGAGATGAAGAGTATGTGACATAAAAATAGTTTTACTCACCGTTACAACTGAAGCACAGCACAGCAAAGAGGTAGGCAATAAAGAGGAAAAATTTCAAAATATTAATTGGAGTCAGTACAATCTGTCCCAATATTTAAAGTCACAAAGACTAAACTACCTGAAAACAGAGAACAGTTAGGAGCTATGTGTACAGTTTTTACACATGACACTACCAAATATATTACAGAATACAAATAAAATATGAAGAATTTCCAAATAACGCTAAAAAGCAAAACATTACTTCTGAAGTTCATTTGGCTAACAACAGGACGCTGACTCAGAAGCTGGACACATTACATAGCCATTAGAGTAAACTACACCAAAGACACTCCTGAGGGTGGATGTCCTTCCGTAAGGGTCCTGGAGCCAACACGGCCCTCACGGACCCGATGTGGCTCTTCCCCAGAAAGGAAGCCCTGCCTTTCCCACGGCTGGAGGACCCCACGGCAGCCTCCCTCTCCCAGCACCCAGGTGGTGACTATCTGAGAACCCACAGAAGGGCTACTTCCTTATGCTCAGGGCAAAAAGGGCAGTAGTCACGGGGAACCAGGCTTACTTGTTCTACAGTAGGGGTAGGCGTTCCAGGCTTTTTCGTGAAACACCAAGGAACCCTCGGGAGCAATCATCCTCACGAAGGCAGGAACTTTGCTGAGGAGAGAGGTCATAGATGTGTATTTCAAACGCACCATCAATTCTTTGTGGACACGTATCTTTCAAAGTGTACTGAAATCTAAGTTTGATGTTTAGTACTCAAGACTTCCATCCCAAAATAACCATGTAGAAAACCCAGATGAAAATAATACAACGGGGCCGGCGCCGCGGCTCACTGGGCTAATCCTCCGCCTAGCGGCGCCGGCACACTGGGTTCTAGTCCCGGTCGGGGCGCCGGATTCTGTCCCGGTTGCCCCTCTTCCAGGCCAGCTCTCTGCTGTGGCCAGGGAGTGCAGGGGAGGATGGCCCAGGTGCTTGGGCCCTGCACCCCATGGGAGACCAGGAAAAGCACCTGGCTCCTGGCTCCTGCCATCGGATCAGCGCGGTGCGCCGGCCGCAGCGCGCCGGCCGCGGCGGTCATTGGAGGGTGAACCAACGGCAAAGGAAGACCTTTCTCTCTGTCTCTCTCTCTCACTGTCCACTCTGCCTGTCAAAAAAAAAATATAAAAATAAAATAAAAAAAAAAAAGAAAAAAGAAAATAACACAACGATTAAGAATGTCTAATTATAGAGAGGTTTACTGCTTAACAGAAAACAATTCCTTTTTCTAAGGGCTGTTGATCTACTCCCCTGATGTGAAATCTAAGAGTTAACTGAAACTGCCCAACTGGCGTAGTAATACAACAGACGTCCTCTAGTGTGGCTACAACTCCATCATTCTGTTTCTTAATGCAGAAGGCCCTGGAATAAGGGCTTTCACTAACAAGTTTTAAACACATTTCACAGAAGAGACTAATGAACAATGACAATGTCAAAGACCCATTTAGAGAATGAGAAAGCAAAGTTCAGTCCACATAGACCAACTTGTAGGTCTGCGATGACTCACTGGCTACCCTGAGGGCAGTCTGAGACGGACTGGAAGGTTTACATACACGTGAACACTTAGAGGGCGTGTGCAGATTCTGAGAACAATCAGGAACAACCTCCACAGGTAACCAGGCAAAGGACACTCCGACACATTACAAACATCACTCAGTGACAAACCAGTGGGGGATCCACCTTCAAAGGTGTTTCACATACACCCTACTCAAATCCCAACATCACCACTTAGAAGCTTTGTAACCTCGGACCTATTACTTGACTTTCATGCGTTGAATGGAGTTCGTACTATTCACTCTGCAGGCTCACAGACCGAATCAGGTGTCAGTGATGTGCTTTACCTCACCGCTTACTGCAGTGAGAACTCAGACAGTGGCCGCTGTTCTGCAGTCACAGGCTGACAAGAAGCTGGGTTTTTCACGGGCCTTTCTTCATTTACACCTTCCACTAACTGCGAGGCACAGGTTATTTCTTCATTTCAGTGGCTAAATAATGCAGGTCAGAATCCTGTCCCTTACCTTCCACAGCCAGTCACTGCTGCTTCTAAGAGAGCTTTCAAGTATGTCTGTAGCCAAGAGAAGAACCAACCAAGGAAACGGGGGAACAAGACCTCAGCTGTTGAGACTGAGCAGTGGCCCACTCTTCCTAGACCAGAACCTGCGCTGTCCACCAACATCAGAGATAATGATGTGACCACCCTTTCAATTCTTCCTCAGTCATCTCCTCATTTACCCACAGGGGCACCAGTCTGAGTCCCGGCAGCTCCACTTCTGATCCAGCTCTCTGCTATGTCCTGGGAAAGCAGCAGCAGATGGCCCAGTGCTTGAGCCTCTGCACCTGCATGGGAGACCAGGGGAAGCTCCTGGCTTTGGATCGGTCCAGTTCCGGCCATTGTGGCCATTTAAGGAATGAACCAGAGGATGGAAAACCTCTCTCTCTCTCTGCCTCTCTGTAACTCTTTCAAATAAATAAATCTTAAGGAAAAAAAAAAGCCCAGAGGCAGGTGTTTGATGCAGAAGGTCAAGACACCACCAGGGACACCCAAAACCCACACCTGAGTATCTGAGTTTCGGTCCTGACTCTGCCTCCTGCAGATTGTGGACCCTGGGACACCGAGTCTACTAAGATACCTGCCACTCACCCAGGAAAACCGGGTTGAGTTCCAGGGTCCTGGCTTTGGCCTGGCACTGCCCTGGCTGCTGTGGGCCTTTAGGGAGTAAACCAGATCTGTCTGTCTCCCTGTCTTTCAAACAAAAGTCAAAATAGAAAAAAAACAAAAAACAAAAACACTAATTTCTTTTAATTAGATAATGATAATAGTTGCCTGTGAGTACACTAAAAATCACTAAGTATATATTTTAAAAGGATGAATTTCATGGTATGTAAATTTCATCTTAATTTTTTAAAAAACCCAAAGGGGAAAAAAAAACCTAGTAGGCTATCAGTCTGGAGGTAACAGGAAAGTTGAGTAGACAGATAATGGTAACTTCTATTAACACAGTAAGTGATGGGGATGGAGGAAAGATGAAAAAAGAGGAGACACACCAGAAGCAGAAAACTGCAAAAATAATTTACAAATCCCAATTTGTGGGAAAAGAATAAAGTAATGAGATACAAATTGGCTAACTTCTAGGAGATCTAAGACTCTAAAAGTAGGGAATTACAGAAACAGAGAAGGAACATGTTCACTTAATGAGAGAACAAGAAAAATGAGATAGACAATAAAGAGGACACAATGCATTTCAGAAAGTAAGTGTGATGTTCTGTCAGAGGCTCACTTTTGATTTAGAAAGCTTTGAGCTGCACAAATTTTAAGACTCTGAACCACACTGAGAAAAAATGACATGCTCTTTCTATGGTGTTTAATTCTTGACTGAAGAATTAGAACTACAATCAGCTAATATTTGCTAATTACTTGTGTAAGACACCCTGAGAATGAGCATATACATATAAATGTATGTGTGTGTGTATAAACAATCTTTTTGCATCTTCAGGTGACATAAACCTAACTGAAGTTCTTGGCAAAAGACCCTTTCAGTTCCAAAAATGAACTCGTACCTTAAACCACATAAGATTTTAAAAGAATGGTAGGTCTTTTAAAAACCTTTAAAAAAGATTTATTATTTATTTGAAAGGTAGAGTTAGAGAAAGGAAGAGACAAAGATTTTCCATCCTCTGGTTCACTCCCCAACAGGCCACAGAAGCCAGGGCTGGATCACACTGAAGCAGGTGCCTGGAACTCTATCTGGGTCTCCCACGTGGGAGCAGGGACCCAAGGACTTGAACCATGTTCCACTGCTTTCTCAGGAGCATTGAGCAGAGAGCTGGATCAGAAGTGAAGCAGCTGGGACTTGAACTGGCACCATATGGGATATCGGTGTTGTAGGCTGCAGGTTAACCTGCTGTACCACAACACCAGCCCGAAAAGGATGACATTTCACTAAAACCTGTGCTGTTTCAACTTCTGGGAAACAAGGCCATTTCGGGGTCAGCCAAGCTTTACAACTTCTCCATCACCCAGGGCTGACCGGAGATGAAGGTATAGTGTTTACGCAGATGAGGAAGAAGACAGCTGACCTTCCCCAAGAAGGGAAGGCGAGCAAATACAAAGAACTGCTAAGGATGTCATATGGAAAGATCTCAGGAGAGCTCCATGTCCTTCTCTGCAACATGGGGTAATTCTTTGTCCAGTAAATGCCCTCCTGCCAAGCTACCGTCCACTACTAATTCAGTGTAGATTAAGTAAACACTCAGCTTTTTGTGGCCAATGTGGCACAGGACAAACACGTACGCATCTGGAAATTCAAAAGGTGTCAAAGTGAGAAGGGAGCAGCACTGATGAGTTTAGGAGAGAACAATCGATTGGATTTAGTGTAGCCAAGAAGCACCCTGGTCACGAGGCTCACACCCAGGGAAGAAAGGTGCAGGAGGGACTGCACCAAGGTTCAGGGTCTGCCTAAGAGGAGAAGGTGGCTCGCTTATAGACACAGATTCTCATTCTGGATGGACTTACAACAACTGGGGACATGTGATAATCCTGAGTGCACTGTTAACTTTATTTTGAAAGGAGATTTTAAAGAATTATGAGAAAATGAAATATGGTGAAAACCTTATTTGGGAAGAAGTTTCTCCGTGACCTTCTGTGGAGCACAATCCAGAAATGGGAAATATTCCACCTCTCCCACAGGGCCCAGCAGAACAAAGTGGTGACGAGGGCAGGGGGCAGTCCCTTGACCCTTGCCTGGACCTGTCTTCATCACTGCACGAGGTTGCTGCAGAGCAGATAAGCACCCAGCTCCAGCGCTGACTGGAACCCAAGGAGCAGCACCCAGGAGGACGAGAGACGGGGTCCTCTGCACACAGCATCATGGGTGTCACTCACTGTCAACTCGGAAACACAGACAGAAGCGCACTGCTAAGTCTTCTCCGTGACAGTCAAGGAAATCAGACACTTGAAGGTCCTGGCAATGAGTCACTAACTTCTGGACTGTTTCTCAGTCTTCTGCCTGAGACCAAGTATATACATCTTAGAGTTCCAACTGGAAGCACACCAGCCAAAGAATTCACAGACTGGTCACACTGGGTTACGCTAACCCCGGAATTCCAACCATCTCAAATGTAAAATAAGGTGTTGATGGTCAGAGCCAAGCCTGCAATTTGAGTAATGTCATATGGTGACAGCATACATAGCTTAACAGAGCAGGGCTGGAAAAGGAAACACATAGCACCACATAGGTAAGTTTCTTAAGAAGGGAACTCTAACACTCCATAGGGTCCACGAGTTTGTCTTCCGCGATGTGAACTAATGCCACTATGGAAACTAATAAAAATTTAAATACAAAAAAAAGCTAATCAAGAAAAACTTTACCAGAACATGTAGAATGTTCCTTGGTGGTAGGATGTGAGTGTTAAAATGTTTTTATTCACCGGTGCTGTGGCACAGTGGGTTAACACCCTGGCCTGAAGCGCCCGCATCCCATATGGGCACCGGTCCGAGACCTGGCTGCTCTACTTCTGATCCAGCTCTCTGATGTGGCCTGGGAAAGCAGTGGAAGATGGCCCAAGTGTTTGGGCCCCTGCACCCACGTGGAAGACCGGAAGAAGCTCCTGGCTCCTGGCTTCAGATCAGCGCAGCTCCAGCCGTTGCAGCCAATTGGGGAGTGAAGCAGCGGATAGAAGACCTCTCTCTCTCTCTTTCTCCCCTCCTCCTTCTCTCTCTGTGTAACTCTTTCAAATAAATAAATAAGTCTTTAAAAAATAGTTTTTATTATTCCATATCTTAATTTTTATGAAAAAAAAAGTTAAATATTTTTTTTCAAAGATTTACTTATTTACTTGAAAGGCAGAGTTACAGAGAGGCAGAGGCAAACAGAGAAAGGTCTTCCATCCACCGATTCACCCCCCACATGGCTGCAATGGCTGGAGCTGCGCCAATCTGAAGCCAGGAACTTCTTCCTAGTCTCCCAAGCGGGTGCAGAGGCCCAAGGACTTGGGCCATCTTCTACTGCTTTCCCAGGCCATTGCAGAAAGCTGGGTCAGAAATGGAGCAGCTGGGATGCAAACCGGCGCCCATAATGGATGCGAGCTGCAGACCAGGGCTTTAACCGCTGTGCCACAGAGCCGGTCCTTCAATATTACTTTCTGAAACACCTGACTTAGGCCCCACGTCAGTGTAAGTGATGGAACCTCTGAATAAGGGGCTGTACCGCCAACCCTGTCCTGGGTGCAGCACAGCGAAGGCCCTGCTGAATGTGTTCTTTCCCCTTCCACCAGGAGCTGCCCTGCCAGGTTAAGAGGCCACCTGCAATGCCTGCATCCCATACGGGTGCTGGTTCAAGTCCCGGCTGCCCCACATCCTATCCAGCTCCCTGCTAATGTGCCTGGGAAAGCAGTTGAAGATGGCCCAAGTCCTTGAGTCTCCGTACCCACATGGGAGACCCTAAGAAACTCTAGACGGCTTCAGCCTGGAACAGCCCTGGCTAATTGAGGCCATTTGGGAAGTGAACCAGTGGATAGAAGATTTCTCTCTCTGTCTCTCCCTCTTTAACTCTGCCTTTCAAATAAATAAATCCTAAAGAAAGCAAGCAGAGTATAAATAACAGTATTATCAACATTATGTAGACTATACCTTCAAGAATGACAAAATTTTCTTTCTACTGACACATTTTTTTGGATATTCAGTCATCTACCACTCCTGTCTGAGAAGAATCGGTTCCAGTGCCCCAGAAGATACCAAAGCTCACAAAGCTAAAGTCCCTCACATAACACAGGATAGTGTCTGCATATAAACTACACACACCTTCCTGTAGGCTTTAAATCATCTCTCGAAACTTAAAATACGTAAGACAACATAAACACTATCAACACAGTCGCTGCACTGTACTGTTCAGGGCATACCGACAGGAACAAAGTTTGTTCGTGTACATAACAGATACAAATATTTTCCCCAAACAGTCTGATCTGAACACATAGTTGAATCCTCAAATGTGGAATCCTTAGACATGCAGGGTGATTATTCTTAAGGTGCCAACAAATGAGAAGAAACCATGAGTAACAGTCTATAGGCAACTGGCTAATCAGTTACTGTCTTAATTTTCAAGGCAAACAGAAGCAAAGAAATGTTGTATTCTAAGATAGACTAATAATCAGATCTAAAGTTCTGTACAGTGATGACCTGTCTTCCATTCTTATGCTACTTTAAAGCAACCAGCAAAGTTTAACTGAGTAAATGTGAGCTCTATAGCAGTATGACTCACCTCAATATTAGAGAATAAAGGCTAAGAACAAGATTCCCTCTTACCGTGACTTTGGGAAGATTACTGATCAAATGGAACCTTAAAGGGCAATAATGTTTAGAGTGGGCTTTGTGGCACAGGGACCAAGCCACCCTGGCACCCCCACATCCTGTCTCAGAGTGCCAGGGACCAACTCCGGCCTCTGCTTCCCATCCAGTTTTCTACTAATGGGCTGGGGAGGCAGAAGGTGGCCCGGGTCCTTGTTCCTGCAACCCACAAGAGACATGTCTGGGTTCCTGGCTCCTGTTTTCAGCCTGGCCTAGCCTCACCTTTTGCAGGCATTTGGGGAGTGAATCAGTGGATAGAAGATCTTTCTCTTCTGTCACTCAACTTTTCAAATAGATAAACTTTATTCCTTTTACTTTTTTTTAAAGAAAGAAAGTCATTAATGGTCTTTGTCCTTATATAAATACTGACATTTTCCATTTTAAAGGATCTATGCCAAAAATAAGAGATTGTCTTTGTCAAAGTCAGGAGAATGTACAAAAGATATCTGACAAACCAAAGACAAAAAAAAAAAAAAAAAAAAGAAATGAACAAAGAATCAGAGCAGCAAGTCAAAGAAGGAATTCAAATGGTCAATTAACATGAAAAGACATTCAACTGCCTTAACAAATACAAACGTAAAGGAGACTATTTTCTCCCTATGAAAATGGCCAAAATTAGTAAGAGAAATCAGGAAAACTGAATACTGTCAAGTCTGGCAGGACAATCCGGCAGCAGTGCAAAGTCCTCCAAGCAACCATTTCGTGACTCTTACCCACAAAAGGGGTAACCTGGGTGGATGGCCATTTATCTACATATACATAAACATCTGTGACAGGCAGACACAGCAAAATCCGTAAAAAGTCTTATCATTTAGGCAATGCTTACGTAAACTACACAGTGACACACCAAGAAACCTCAGTCAGCTTTAAAGGAATCACACAGGTATTAAACTACACTAAGGACGTTTGTGATACATGGTTACGTGACACACCGCAGAACCACATATAAAGCTCGAGTCCACCCAGAAAACTGGGGCCAGCGCTGTGATGCAGCGAGTTAAAGCCTGACCTGCAGTGTTAGCATCCCATATGGGTGCCGGTTCGAGTCCCAGCTGCTTCACTTCCGATCCAGCTCTCTGCCATGGGCTGGGGAAGCAGTAGAAGCTGGCCCAAGTCCTTAGGCCCCTGTACCTACATGGGAGACCCGGAGGAGGCTCCTGGCTTAGGATCAGCTCAGCTCTGGCCGTTACAGTCACTTATGAAGTGAACCAGTGGGTGGAAAACCTCTCTCTCTGGCTCTACCTCCCTCTGTAACTCTTTCAAATAAATAAAAATAAATATTTTTTTAAAAAAACTAAAAAGGCACATGTAATATATCTTTGACTTTTTTTACAATTTCTTTGAATATATACAGAAAATTATCTGCAATTCCAGTGTTGCTCTCTGTGGTTGCAGATATTTGATGGCAAGGAGTGGAGACCAAGTTTTTATCTGACAGTCTTCTCTGTGTGAATTTTTGCCATAAGCAAACATACTACCTTTAAAAATTTTAAATAATTAACATCAGGAGTCTCTCAAAAAATTAAGATGCAACACATTACCATACTGAAATAAAAAATGCCTTTTAGCATTATCTACTAGCAAGGTAGTTACACACTTCCTAAGTAATCTAGGGAGCTACTTCGTAACTGTTCCATATAATGACTACGCATCAAATGTGCATGCCCCACTTACCTCTTCAGGTGGTAAATTTTATGTGTGTATTGTCCCTTTTCTCCATCTTTCTCATAGGGTTCATTCTTTAAGACTTCAATTCCTTCTCCACCACCAGTCTCATTCTTACTAGCTTCTGCAACAGAGTAAAGCTGTCCAACCTGATACTGAAATATCAAAAGGCACAGAATTTCAGCAAGTCAGCAGTAATATACAAGATACAGAAAATTGTATCTATACTATTCAGCATATATTTTCTATATGAACATATGACTTAAATTAGAGTAATATATTTAGGAAGACAAACACTAGATAATCATAAGACTTTAAGAAACTATTTTACAGGATTTCTGTTCTTTGAAAAACCTCTAGTTACAAATATTCCATGCTTGAATATATACTATTTACTTATCAAAACATGTCTTGACAGTTGGTACAACTCACAAACACTATAATTTGTACTTTCCAAAGCATATTCACATCGACTGTACTTCATTTAATTTCATAAACTTCTGAGGAAGTTGTGGCAGGAATTTGTCACTGCCAGTTAACACTGACCAATCAGATTACGGTTCTCAATGACAAATAGGAGCTATACAAAATATAACAACAAAGAAACCCAACATTCAAAAACCATGACAGCTCTGAACTCTGGTCTTTTTTTAAGCCCTGGCTTGTGTATGACATGCCCAATTTGGCCCTTGATCAACCAGTCAGAAACAGTGCTCAGGCTCAAAATCATTCAATAAGATTCTTCAGTAAACAGAATTCTTAAGGTATTACAAATACACAAGGCAATCGCAAAAACTTTGTGGGAAAATGGAAATAAAAGTTTATTTTGATGTAAAAAATCTGTAATCCAGTTTTTTATAATATGAATTTCCCATGACAAAGACCCCTTGTATGCATGGATTTCAAAACTTTTTGTCCCAAAATAAACTTAGCTTTCAATTCCATTTTCCTTAACGTTCTAGAAGTACCCTCATACAAGCCCAACCAAGAGCCAGGAAACTGCTGTCTGGAGTCTATCTCATTTAAAGTGAGCTCTAACACCTGAGAATCAGCAGTATTGCTCTACACCAATCCGGAGTTGCTAACAGCTGCAACAAACGATAAAAAGCAAAGGTCTTGTGTTCTTTTTCCAGTTGCCAAGCCACAGCACTACCTCCAATCTCTTCAAGTCTGGCCAGATTTTTTTTTCCCAATGAAGACAGCCGAAGAAGCATTCTTCTTCTTTACAAGCGTATTTTCAAAGAAAAATACTAAAAATCTACCTCTAAGAACTTGTAATCCAAAACTAACAGCCCCAGGAGAAAAACACAGGTCACTGTATTTACATGTTCCTGTCCAAGAAGCTACTGAGGATATGACGCCACTCTGCAGGTCAATTTAGTCACGCACAATCTTACTCCACGTGGAACCGCTTGGAGCGCAAGCACACTTCTCACACGCTCCATAAGTGTCTGCAGGGACTGTGGACCGTGCAGAGGGCTCCCTTACTTCTCTTGGTTTTTCATGATACAATACATTCAAGTCCTTCAAAAAATACTTTTCAACAGTCATTTTTTTAAAAAAGGACTAAAATGTGTCTAAATCAAAAGGTAATTTGTCTTAGTCAAAGATACAGAGTAGGAGAAACAATCAGACAATAGTACCCAAAACTATTATTGATGGAGTAACATTTTTGTGGTACGCTACTACACTTTCCCCTGCTTCTGTTACGAATAGTTTAAATGGAGACATGAGGCAGGCTTATTAATCTTAATATGACAAAAAGCTGAGATTATTTGGGGGGTGATAATTTCAAGACTTGGATTTCAACAAGTTGATTCAACCAGCTAAAATCAGAAGAGAAAAATCTAACAAAAACAAATGTCAAATTCCACATTCAAGTTCAAACAATCAATTGCACAAATAAAGAACTGGGCTGTCTGGCTTCCCTCCAGTGTGGTTTAATATACTGAAAACTCGGGCACTACTCAGATACATACAGCTGTGTTCAAGTCTACACTAAACAGGGCCAGAGCTACTCCTTCTTAGTGCCTGGCATTTTCTTCTGTCTTCTGTCAGCTGTCACTTCATAGGTTATCAGTTTGTTTTGTCCCATTTCCAACTCACTGCTTCTACTCTACTGTCAACTCCAGGAAAACCAGATAGCTGAGCAAGTCAGAACTGTAAGCAAGTTCAGAAGGGTCTGGAGGTTTTCTGGGTTTTGCTACACATTTCTTGATTTCTCAGAAATCTTTTCTGCTTTTATTCTCTGCTTTATACTACAGAGAGCTCCAACTGCAGGATATGCATGTTCTGAATAGCTGATGTGTTTCTATGTCATGTGCAGATAAAGATAATAACTCTCACAGCTACGTGCTGGCCAGACCATGTCTGGAATACTGTTTTCAGCTCACAGCAAATACAGCATTTGCAGTAATGAGGCCCGCTGTTGGGGAAGTCTAGAGGTCATGTTATATTAGGCCAAATAAATGTGCCAGGAATGTTTAACCTTCTGACCTTTTGAGATGAAACAAAAGGGCTGGGGACAGGGAGGTACTGGGAGAACTAGCATCCAAACACCTGAAGGGACACTGTAGGCAGGATAGCAGCATTATCTCCTCCTGCTTGAGGGGGATGAACCATGAACAGTATGAACAGTCAAACATTACAGGAAAGTAACGTGGTTGAAAGTAAAGACAAAAGTTTTAAAATGTCCAACAATCAAGTAGGTTGCTTCTCTAAGCAGCTAGCTACTAAAATTTTAAAGAACTTAAGTTGAGGTTGGAGCCTCATTTCCTGAGATGTAGAAAGAGTGCCTCACTGGCACACAGTTTAAACTACTTTCCAATTTCATTTTTAAAGGCAAAGAGATATCTCTCATCTGCTGGTTCACTCCCCAAATGCTAGCCACAACTGGGGCAGGCCAGGAGGAAATCAGGAGTTAGGAACTCCATCTGGATCCCCACCTGAGAGAGAGGGACTCAAACCTGGGCACACTCACATGGCCTATGGGTGTCCCGAGTGACATCCCAACCACTGGGCTAAATGCCTGTCCCCTAAACTACACCTCCTTTAGATTCTTCCAAATAAGACAGTGTAGAAGAAATCATTTGCAATTGATCACCATAACCCATTCCAATTCATGTTGTCATATAAACTGGAAGGAAAAGGTAAATGGAAAGTACAAGGAAATGTACAAAAATAAGTTCAAACAAAGACACAAAGTGATTCATACCAGGTAACCACGTACATCATAAAAGACCTACCTCCTGGACTGAACATGGTAAGACCACACGGCTGAAAAGACAAAAGGGAAAAGGGTATACGTTACATATTACATAGCTTTAAAACATGGCTTTCAAGACTAAAAAGAGCTTCCAAGTCCAATGATACCATAGACAGATCTTTTAAATCTGAAAATATGAGCATGTCGTTCACGGAAGGAGTTTTTGCAATGCGTACAGCCCTCACAGCTGAGGATTTTTAAATCCGGGAAATCAAAGTACCATTCCTGGATCTCAATGATCATTTGCAGTCGTGTCCTCACACCAGGACCCCAGAGATGCAGCTGCAGAGTGGCAAAGCAGCCAGCAGAGTGCACTGAAAATTGCAGGGGACAGGTGTGTGATCTGTAGGCTGTAGGTCAGGCTGCCCTCATGAAATTGTTAGCATGGTTTCATTTCCCATCTTTGCACTGTGCATTTTGTTTTTGACACTTCTTACAGAAAATTCATATCCTTTTTGAATCTTTTTTTTTTGACAGGCAGAGTGGACAGTGAGAGAGAGAGACAGAGAGAAAGGTCTTCCTTTTGCCGTTGGTTCACCCTCCAATGGCCGCCGGGGCCCGCGCGCTGCGGCCGGCGCACCGCGCTGATCCGATGGCAGGAGCCAGGAGCCAGGTGCTTTTCCTGGTCTCCCATGGGGTGCAGGGCCCAAGCACCTGGGCCATCCTCCACTGCACTCCCGGGCCACAGCAGAGAGCTGGCCTGGAAGAGGGGCGACCGGGACAGAATCCGGCGCCCCGACCGGGACTAGAACCCGGTGTGCCGGCACCGCTAGGCAGAGGATTAGCCTAGTGAGCCGTGGCGCCGGCCTTTTTTGAATCTTATTAATGAGTGAAATGTTCCCAGAAACTGTTTCCCTTACTACCCAATTATTCCTCAAGTTCAATAAGATAAAAATAAGAGGTCCTTTAGGAATTAGTAACAAAGAACTTCAACAAGGAAATCTAGCTTTATGACTTCTTCCAGAGCAGATTTAAGGTTGATGCGAATTTGATCTTGTCCAGGACTGTTGGTTATTGGATATATCAAATGAATGTCATGACAGTTCCGTTTTACCTGTGACACAGTACTGAAGGTGAATCCACAAACACTACAGTATATTCTTTTACAGAATACTGCCTTGTATCTCCAGATTTTAAACTATATGAAAAGCACAGGAAAAAAACTCTTGTAGCCAATCTTAATTTAATGCAAAATTCCCAATAGTTTTACTATTTCAATTTCAGTTTCTCTTTAGCTCCACTCTTAAGATTTTTTTTTTTCTGTTTCTAATAGTGACAACATTTTAACCTACACATTCTTGGTTACTAGATGTTCTTTAAAGAAACATAAGAGGACAATATAACCCAGACTATTCTATGTAGCTTTCATTCCAGGCGCACTTTCCACTCAGCTATCTATGTCCGAACGTTCACATCACTATCTCCAACATGTACAAAACCTGTCTCCTATTATTCCCTCCTCTCTGACTTCGGGGGGGGGGGTCCCCTCATTACTGTCCTTCTGATAATGGTGATCTAAAAACAACTGCACATCCTCCTCAAAGTCACAACACTACTTATTTCCATTCTAATCAAGAAGAAACTTAGCCTAGATCCTTCCATACCTCCAAGTCTCAACCATCCTAGCTTGTCTCCTCAGAGTACACACGAACTTGCTCACTGTCTCAGTAAACTGGGGAAATGGAAGTTAAAAACACAGGGTTCGGGACTGCTTTCCCAGAGGCTGGGATGCTAGGGTAAGAGATGCGTTAAATTCATCAGGTAGTAAGAACTCCTGAAGGATTGTTCCAAGGAGTGAGTGATGTACCCAGCGCTGAGCTGAAGTCACCTGTAGGTGGTTAAAAACACTGAGAAACAGGAGGAGGGAGGAGGCAGAAGATGTGCTGGGGAACTGTAAGGGGCTATCAGCAGAGGTCACAGCCAGGATGAGTGGACGGAGTGGGAGTGTGGTACAGCTTTCCCTGAAGTGTCGTAAAGCGAAATTCCCGCTGCGGATGACTACTCACTAGCAGAAGCTCCCTCATTTTATTTAACACTTTCTTTCTTTCTTTTCTAAATTTATTCATTTGAAAGTCTGAGTTACACAGAAAAGTAGAGGCAGAGAGAGACATCTTCCTTCTGCTGGCTCACTCCCCAGATGGCCGCAACGGCTGGAGCTGCACCAATCCGAAGCCAGGAACCAGGAGCTTCTTCTAGGTTTCCCATGTGGATGCAGGGGCCCAAGGACTTGGGTCATCTTCCACTGCTTTCCCAGGCCACAGCAGAAAGCTGGATTGGAAGTGGAGCAGCCGGAACTTGAACAGGCGCCCATATGGGATGCTGGCACTGCAGGCACTGGCTTCATGTGCTATGCCACAGTGCTGGCCCCTAACAACACTTTTGGAGAAATTTCTTTCTAAAAGCTGAAGTAACTGATTAAAACATTCTGAATGCGGAGTCAAGTCACTTCAAGATTTACTTGATAGCAAGTGGCCAAAGGGACAGGTTTTGATTTTTCATTAACCAAAAAAGCAGTATTTTAGAACAATTTGAAAAAAAAAAAAAAAACTAAAACTTATGAAAATCATTTCCAAAATGGGACTAGGAACTAATCCTCTAAAACGTCATCTACTGCTCAGGTACCACCTGGGAAAGTCACTTCTGACCTGAAACAGGAGGAACTTTACAGCACTGCAGATCCCTGCGGAAGCGCGAAACCCCACCAGCCTCGCCACGCTGGAGCGCCGTGCTTACTGCTCCTGAGGAAGAGGCCGGCCTTCCCAGGGTCCAGGAGGGAACCATCGCGGGGAGCCACATGCGCGTGAACGAGCTGCCACTCTGGGCACATCTCGACATCTGTCACTTCGACGAAAGAAAACAAAAGTCTGCGGAGAGCGTGATGGGGGCATTCCTGGTGGGTGCTGCTCTCCCTGTGTTAGGCTGACAAGCTCCCTGGACTGGCAGAGGGCTTTCCTGAACACCCGATTCACGTATTTGGAAGAAGGAAGTAGCTCTGATAAAACGCAAATCACTAAATCCATCTGGCCTACATCAGTTCTGCAACCCCCTTGCTAGGAAACTTGGTCATGTCCACTTCCTCGTCCTGGTCCTCCATCTGTCTTAACTTCTGCCACCCAACTGCATCAGGCGCCAGAGCACTGAAAGCCACTTGCTTGAAACAACGTACCAACCTGGAAGCTTCACGTCCACCCCGAGTGCAGTACTGAAACCAACTTCAGTAGCAACATTTCACTCTACAGCAAAATGCAAAAATAAACAAAAAAGCATCTTTTCCCAGGATCCCTGTCACCGACCAAAGCTGCAACCCTTCCTCCACGGACTGAAGCGTTTACTGAGCACCTGCTATGCGCCAGGAACTACTCTAAAGGCTGGGCGACGCGAGTGCGCGCCGCGGGCAGGTCCGCGGACCTTACACAGAGATTCCCCGAGAGGACAACACCTGAGCAGAGACCTGGACGACGAGGCGGTGGGCTGGGGTCGCAGGCCCAGCGCAGGCCAGTGCAGGGCCCGGGACGGGAGGCACAGCAAGGAGCGAGCGGTAAGACAGACATCAGCTGGCCGCTGGAAACACTTTCGCCTCTTTATTCGTGGTGCCACGGGGAGCTTTGGCAGAGTTTTACGCACAAAAGTGACAGGTGACTTTTTTTTTTTTCTTAAAGGTTTCAGAGTTAGCATGAATAATAACGTGCGGGAAAAGCAAATGCGGCAAGAAATGCGTGACAATTCTAAAAGCATGGGCCATCTTGGAAATCCCGAGCGGCGACAGCGAGCGGGCCACCCGCCGGCCGGCCACCGACAGCTCCTAGCTCTGCACACCTGGAGATCCCTCCATTCCACACACCACGTGCTATCTCATCTCTACCTCCGGCAGCAGGTGGGGCCCGCGGTGCCGCCCCGTCTGGGCCGGGCGCCCGGGACCTCCAGGGCGCCCGAGTGGCCCCTCGAGTCCCACCCCAGGGCCGCCTCCGCCCCGCAGCCCCGTCTCCCGCCGAGGACGAGCAGGCTCCACCCCAGGAAACAAATCACAGTCAGACCACCACCCCCCATCCCGCCCCGCGCCGCCTTCACCCTCGGACCAGGGCTCCGCGGCCCCCGGCGAGCCTGAGGGTGGGCCCGGGCCGGGGAAAAGGCGGGTCCCGACGGAAACTCTCGACCGCGCCTTCCCGAGCCACGCGCTTCGGCCCAGCAGCCTGCCCCCGGGGCCAGAGGGCGCCCGCGTCGCCAGCGCAAGGCCTGGAGGACACAGGGGCGCGCGGAGACAGGACCCCGGGTGGGCCGGGGGCGCCTGTCGGGGGGAGGGGACGAGCGCCGGGAGCGGCCGGCCCGGGTCTCGCCCCGTCTTAGGAATATCCCGTCACTCCTCAGCTAAAGGAACCTCCCACTCCTGCCCTCCAGGAGCCTCGCTCGCGACCACCGACCCACTCACAATTCCTTAATGAGCACCATCTTCCTGGAACCCCCTCACAGCTGCCGCCGCTACCGCCGCCGCCGCCGCCGCCGCCGCTACCGCCTCTCACAGCGCCTGCGCGGCCCCGCCCCCTGGCCCTCGAGCCACCGCCGCGCCTGCGCCCCGGCACCCTTCCGCCGCGACCCGTCGCGTCAGCGCACCAGGGGGCATGGCTCCGCCCAGTTCCGCGCCCCACCCCGGCCGCACGAGGCCGGCACTGCGGCTGCGCGTCCTGAGGGGCGGGCGCACGCGACGTCTCCTGCGGTTGCGCGAACTCGAGGCGTGCACGCCCGTCTGCTTCCTTGTGCTCCTCCCTCCAGCCTCGGTCCCTCGGGGCGTCTGTGCAGCCTACGCTTTCCGGTGAGTGTTCCAGTCAGTTCCCGGCAAGGCGGGCCCGACTTTTTCTCTCTCTGTCCTGAGAGGGCGCCCGCCTTTCTGACCGACACGTTGCCTCCAAAGTCACATTAAAGGCTTCTGGGAGTGGGGCTGGGGGTTCCATGACCTCTGACACCCCCGGGGTCTGTCCGCTCAGGCTCGGCAAGGGCTTGTCCTACCCGGATGGCCGCTCCCTTGGCCGTTCCAGAAACTTCCGGAGTGCCCACCGCCCCCCCCCCCAACCTGCCTAGGGCCAGCAGCTGGGGCCACACAGCCTCGGCACCCGGACCGAGACCCCCTTGGGGAGAAAGAGGGCCGGAGCGAGGGGCTTCAGGCTGGGTAGGGCCGAGGGGCCCCTCGCTGTGTGCCAGGCGCGGTTCCAGACCCTGGGGTACAGCCGGAAACGGAGTGGACCGAGCGCTGCCCTCAGGAGGCGCCCTGTCTGGACGTGGAGCGAACTCCCCTGGATAAAGCCCCCGGGTGTCGCTGGTGGCGGTGCCCGGGGAAGGCAGGCCCGCGGGGGCCAGGTGCGGCCAGCACGAAACGGGGCATCACGAGAGCTGTGTGCGTGGATTGCAGAAAATGTCTACGCTACGCTTCCATTCCTGCGCCAACTTTTTTTTTTTTTTAAGTATTCTCATAACCTAGATCGCTGGGTGTTAGAATTTCTATCTTGAGAACCATGGAAGCTATGGCAAGACTACTAAAAATAAAAACGGAAACACGTGTGAAGCTGTGGTACCTCTGACACTGGACTATGTAGGGTTACAGCCGCTTCTAAAGTCACGGGGGGAGGGGGCAGGCGTTTGGCACAGCAGGACGTCCCCGCGTGGCACACCTGTGTAGGAGTCCTGGTTCAAGTTATGGCTCCTCCACTTTTTTTTTTTTTTTAAGATTATTTATTTGAAAGGCAGAGTTAGCTTCCATCCACTGGTTCACTCCCAAATAGTCCCTGGGGCTTGGCCAGGCTGAAGCCAGGAGCCTGGACTTGCAGCCTGGTCTCCCACCTGCCACTTGGGCCATGTGCCGCTGCCTTTGCAGGCACCTTAGCAGGGAACCGGATCAGAAGTGGATCCGCGGGGATTCCAGCCTCCGGCCCCTGGGCCCATTTGCGGTGCTAACCTGCTGAGCCACAGTGCTGGCCCCTTCTGCGCATGTGCACCCTGGGGGTCCGTAGGTGGTGGCTCTGGGTCTTGGTTCCCTGCCTCCCAGGTGGGAGACTCAGTTGACGTTCTGGGCTCGTGGCTCAGCCCTGGCTGTTGTGGGCATTAGGGGGAGTGAACTAGCAAATGGAAGGTTGGTTGATCTTTTTCTGTGTTTCAAATAAAATGAAAATTATGAACGAAATGGAAGTGACCTAATTGCCAAAATGCTAGAAACTTTCCTGTAAGTCATTGCGTTTTTGCTGTATGTCAGTTTTTAAACAAAATTTTTTTAAATTATTTATTTGACAGGTAGAGTTATAGCCAGTAAGAGCGAGAGACAGAAAGAAAGGTCTTCCTTTCCGTTGGTTCACCCCCCAATGGCCGCTGCGGCCGGCACGCTGGGCCGATCTGAAGCCAGGAGCCAGGTGTTTCCTCCTGGTCTCCCATGGGGTGCAGGGCCCAAGCACTTGGGCCATCCTCCACTGCCTTCCCGGGCCACAGCAGAGAGCTGGACTGGAAGAGGAGCAACCGGGACTGGAATCCAGCGCCCATGTGGGATGCTGGCGCCGCAGGTGGAGGATTAACCAAGAGCCACAGCCAGGCCCCACTGTTTGTGGGTTTATGGACTAGTTATTGTGAATGCAGGATTCAAGGAAGTTACCTGCTCTTGGGTGCTTAGAAGCTGACAATCACTCATATTGTTTGGGCACCTTTATTTTTTTATTAAAGGTTATTTTATTGGAAAGGAAGAGACAGATTTTCCATCTGCTGGTTAGCTCCTCAAATGCCTGCATCAGCCAGGGCTGGGCCAGGTCCAAACCAGGAGCCCAGAAACCCACCTGGGTCTCTCACGTGGGTGGCATCTGCTGTCTCCCAGGTACGTTAGTTGGGGGCTGAGTCAGAAGCACGGAGTAGGGGATTAGTCACTGTTAGGGACACCAGCCTGTACCCCACAGCAGAGTGCCAGTTTACCTGTTTGTGCTAAACACTGTTTGAAGTGATAGAGATGTTAGTGGAGACTGTAGCGTGGGGTTCTTGTCTTCGCGCAGTAGAGAATTCAGGGGTGAGTCAGAGAACAGAAGTAGCGAGGTTTATTGGGCATAGGGCATCCGTCAGAATGGAATGGGCAGAGAGAGTGCGCAGTCACTCAGACTGGGGAGAGCGAGGTTATGTGGTTGAATGGAGAGAGTGCACCTGGCAGGCCAGGCTGGCTCAGCAGAGAGCTGAGCTGGTGGTCTTTGTTCAGACTGGGGTTTTAAGGGACTGAGCCACCTTCTTCCCACGGTTTCTCTGTCTCTCCTACCCCTTCTCCAGGACGGAGGCGTTGCTGAGTGTAGACTGGGACCGTTCCTCCCCAGGCTTAACCACTCAGTGCCCTCAGACTGAGTAGCCCGCCTGCCGCAGGGCAGGGCCGCTGCCCCAGGTGCCTGCCTTCCGGGAGGCCGAGGAGGTTTTATTGCTCGGTGTTATCAGGCCAGGTAACTCATTTGGGGGTGAGGAGAGAGGAGTGTCCTGGGGGGCTTCCCTTAGGGGGAAGGGCTGGGACCACCTGGAAGGTTGCAGGGTCTGGGCAGGACAGTTGAGCCATGCAGGCAGTTCTCAGAGAAAGGATGTGATTATGGTCAAAATCTAGAAGGTATTTAGAGACCGTAGGGTGGGAGTATCACACTCCTGTGTCGGAGGATGTCATTTAGATGGAGCATACTGATTGCCGCATTTATGTAAGTAGTCACGTCGTGTTGTGGATCACTTTGTGATTTTTTTTTTTTTTTTTTTTGACAGGCAGAGTGGACAGTGAGAGAGAGAGACAGAGAGAAAGGTCTTCCTTTGCCGTTGGTTCACCCTCCAATGGCCGCCGCGGCCCGCGCGCTGCGGCCAGCGCACCGCGCTGATCCGATGGCAGGAGCCAGGTGCTTCTCCTGGTCTCCCATGGGGTGCAGGGCCCAAGCACTTGGGCCATCCTCCACTGCCTTCCCGGGCCACAGCAGAGAGCTGGCCTGGAAGAGGGGCAACCAGGACAGAATCCGGCGCCCCAACCGGGACTAGAACCTGGTGTGCCGGCGCCGCTAGGCGGAGGATTAGCCTAGTGAGCCGCGGCGCCGGCTTCACTTTGTGATTTACATGCTTTTATTATTATTATTATTATTTTTTTTTTTTTTGACAGGCAGAGTGGACAGTGAGAGAGAGAGACAGAGAGAAAGGTCTTCCTTGTTGCCGTTTGTTCACCCCCCAATGGCCACTGCGGCCGGTGCACCGCACTGATCCGAAGCCAGGAGCCAGGTGCTTCTTCTGGTCTCCCATGGGGTGCAGGGCCCAAGAACTTGGCCATCCTCCGCTGCACTCCCGGGCCACAGCAGAGAGCTGGCCTGGAAGAGGGGCAACCGGGACAGAATCCGGCGCCCCAACCGGGCGCAGGTGCAGGTGGAGGATTAGCCTATTGAGCCACGGCGCCGGCAACATGCTTTATCAGTAGGAGAAATTGCAGCATTGCGGAGTTTCTCTGATTAGTGAAGGCGCCCCAGAAGTGTTCGCACAGCTTCTGCTCGTAGTTAATACTCAAGTGTCCAGACGACTAAAAGAGTGCTGGGGGCTGGCGTTGTAGCGCAGCAGGTTAACCCACTGCCTGACACTGGCATCCCATGTGAGTGCCGTTTCGGGTCCTGGCTACTTCACATGGATCCAGCTTCCTGCTAGTGTGCTGGGAAAGCAGCAGAAGATGGCCCAAGCACTTGGGGCCCTGCACGCATGTGGGAGACCAGGATGAAGCTCCTCGCTTTAGTCTGGGCCAGCCTGGTCTTTGGGACATTTGTGAACCAGCAGATGGAAGATCTCTGTCTCTCCCTCTCTTTCTCTAACTCTTTCAGATAAGAATCTTTTTTAAAAAAATTCCATTCTACATTACCAGTAAGTCTGTGCTACAAGTATGCTTAAAGGATAAAAACAGAATGAGAGAAGGATGAGAACTATCCAGTAGAAAAGACATGAGACACCCGTAGTGAAATGAAGGCCATGAACAAGGAGGCTGGTGTTTTGGCAAAGCGGGTAGAGCCGCCACCTGCAACACTGGCATCCTTTGTGGGCGCCAGTTCCTGTCCCGGTTGCTCCACTTCAATCAAGCTCTGTGCTGGGAAAAGCAGTGGAAGATGGCCCGAGTGATTGGGCTCCTGCCACATTGGTGGGAGACCCAGAAGAAGCTCCTGGCTCTGGGCTGGCCCCACGCTGGCAATTGCGACCATTGGGGAATGAACCAGTGGATGGAAGATCTGTCTGTCCCTCTCTGTAACTCTGACTTTCAAATAAATAAATCTTTTAAGAAAAATGACTAATGTATTAACACCTCCATTGTGGAAAGTTGTATTACAACTAAGGAAGCTGAATTCTGTGATTGTTTTTTTTGCAAATATACCTATGAAGTGGAGTATAACTTAGTAGAAATTGTCTCTAGATAAGAATGCAAACCACTTTTTTAAAACGAATGGCTGCCTTGTCCTTACTTTCATCCTTACTTTCATGAGATTGGATTAAAGTAACTCATTTTTCCAGGAGTTTATTTTTAAGATTTACTTATTTGTAAGGCAGAGTTAGAGATCTCTGTCCACTGGTTCCTACCCAGATGGCCACAACAGCCAGGGCTGGGCCAGGCTGAAGCCAGGAACCTGGAACTGTATCTGGGTTTCCTACATGGGTACAGGGGCCCAAGTAGTTGGGTTGTCTTCTGCTTTCCCAGGCATATTAGCAGAGCGCTGGATCAGAAGTGGAGCAGTCTGGACTTAAACCCACGTCCATATGAGATGCTGTCGTCAAAGCTGTTGGGTTAACCTGCTGAGCCACAGTGTTAGCCTTGAGTTAAACTAATTCTCCCAGCCTCATGTAACCACCTGTCTCGTTACTTTACGTAGTTCTAAAGTGAAGAGATGATTATAGTGAAGAATGAGCTAGCTTTTACTGAGGCAGGTCAAGATTTCAGAACAATCCGTGTGTGAAACACTTTATGTAGTTGACAGAGCACAGCTGTGGTCAAACAAAGACATTTGCACAGTCCTTTAAATATTAGGATTGAGGCCGGCGCCGCGGCTCACTAAGCTAATCCTCCGCCTAGCGGCGCCGGCACACCCGGTTCTAGTCCCGGTCGGGGCGCCGGATTCTATCCCGGTTGCCCCTCTTCCAGGCCAGCTCTCTGCTGTGGCCCGGGAGTGCAGTGGAGGATGGCCCAGGTGCTTGGGCCCTGCACCCCATGGGAGACCAGGAGAAGCACCTGGCTCCTGGCTCCTGCCATCGGATCAGCGCGGTGCGCCGGCCGCAGCGCGCCGGCCGCGGCGGCCATTGGAGAGTGAACCAACGGCAAAAGGAAGACCTTTCTCTCTGTCTCTCTCTCTCACTGTCCACTCTGCCTGTCAAAAAAAAAAATATTAGGATTGAACTTCTTTCCCTAAAGTAGATACTTTTAACCTGAGAGCCAAGAGCCTGTTGATGGAGCCCCAGGGTCTTTGTGAATCACTGAAATTATATGGGTAGTTTCACACCTGAACATTTTTCTGCGGGAGGGATCAGTATTTCATTCGCCCTATTTAACTGGCCTTTTGCCATCCCCCCCCCCTTTTTTTTTTAAATTTGACAGAGTTAGACAGTGAGAGAGAAAGACAGAGAGAAAGGTCTTCCTTCCATTGGTTCACCCCCCAAATGGCCACCATGGCCGGAGCTATGCCAGTCCAAAGCCAGAGGCCAAGTGCTTCCTCCTGGTCTCCCACGTGGGTGCAGGCGCCCAAGCACTGGGGCCATCCTTCACTGCCCTCCCGGGCCACAGCAGAGAGCTGGACTGGAAGAGGAGCAGCCAGGACTAGAACCCAGTGCCCATATGGGATGCCGGCGCTGCAGGCGGAGGATTAGCCAAGCGAGCCACAGCGCCAGCCCATGCCATCCCATTTTTTAAAAATCTCTATTCCAGAATGATGTTGAGAATAGTTCTACAAAAACTAAAAATAATCCCAAAAAACGTCCAGGTACAGGTTGTAATTACTTTACCACTGTGTGGGAGACAGGGTTGGGCTTCGGGATAGACGGACTTGGGCTTGAATCCTGAACACCTGGGCCTGAACACTTGCTGGCTGTGTTCCCTGAATAAAGCAGTCTCTTAGAGACTCAATTTATGCTTCTAAAAAGGGTGACTACAAATGTCCACAGGACATAAAAGGACACAAGTATATACAGCACCTGTGTTACAGATTGCCTAATAGGTAAAGGAAATTCAGTGAGCTGGAGCCATCTAGAAGTTTCTGAAGAGCAGCAACAGTAACCTTGTTCTTCAGATTTTTGTTGGAGGGGCAGAGAGCTCCCATGCACTGGTTTTCTCCCCAGATGCCAGTGGCAAGGACTGGTCCAGGCAGATCCCAGAACTCATAGGGTCTCCATGTAGGTCAGGAACCCAGTTACCTGAGCCGTCACTGTGGCTCCTCAGGGACTGCGTCAGCAGGAAGCTGGGGCAGGAGCCAGAGTCAGGTATTGAACCCAGGCACTCTGGTGGGTCATGGGCCGCTCAGCTGCCACGTGCCTGCCCCAGGAAGGGTTCATTTAAATTGAGATAAACACGTCACTCCTGGAGGTACCCACTGTCCCTGATCACTGTTGGCGATTCTACTGTGTAGTCTGTATGGAACATCATTCATGTTGGCTGCAGTCCACCCTTTCCTGCAGTGCCCAGGACGGATTTCTGTTGATGTCCTCACCAACATTCATAATTATCACAACTTGTATGTTTTGCCCTTTCTTTTGTCTTAAAGGGCTGTCTCCTGTATTCACTTTGCATTTGCCTGCAGGGTCAGGATGTTTTCTTGTATTGACAGTGTTCTTTCTTGTTCCTTCCTCTTTTTCCTGTTTTTTGTTTTTTTTCCTGGTAGGAGACCTTTACAGCCCTCCTGGATTTGAATGCCATGTGAAGTACCTCCTCTCCTGCGGAGGGTGGTTTTGACACTGTGTCTATGGCTGGCTTTCTCAGCCTATGTTGTATTGACCTTTGGGGCCAGGTACTTTGGGGTAGTGGAGGCTGTTCTTGTGCCTCACACAGTGTATACCACTGCCCCTGTTGTCTCCATGAGATGCCCGTAGTATGTTTTAATCGTTAGAAGTGTAGGTAGTCATTGCCCAGGCCCCGGTGGGTAAAACTGTCCCTAGTTGAAGTCCTCTGGTTTGTAGTGACCTTGTCATACAGGGTTAGTATCTTTAAATGAGGAGAATTTTTATCTTGGTAACATTTTTTTTAAGCTTTTATTCTATGTCAGGCAGTTCTTCATGCTTCCCACAAACTCATCTGACCCCATTTACTGGTCACAACGTATGGAGTAGGTATTGACTGGCATTGTCCCCATCTTAGGGAGGAGAAATCGTAGTCCAGCCTTCTAATGTGCAGAAGATGTTAAACTTGCTTTACTGAGGGATGATTCACATACAGAAAATACGCTCCCTTTAGGAGTTGTCTGATACGTGCTCATTAGACTTTGCTTTTCTAGAGTGTGACCTCCTTGAATTATAGTGTGTGATCTTTCATCCAGCTTCTCTAAGCATAAGATTTTTGAGAGTCCCTACTACTGTTGTATGTGGTTCAGGCCTTTCACTGCTCAGTGTTCTTCTTCTGTATGGGTCTACCAGGGTTGGTTTCTGCATTTATCTATTGATGGACTTTTGAATTCTTTCCAGACTTTGGTCATAAATAAAGTTGCTGTGACTATTTGTAAAGGAACCTTTCTGTGAATGTGTTTTCATTTCTTATTTTTTTTTTAATGTTTATTTAAAAAGCAGCTCGACAGAGATCATCCATCCACTGGGTTGGTCCCCAAATGTCTGTTAGGTCTGGGCCAAGCCAAGGCCAGGAGCCCAGCATGCCCTCCATGTCTCCCAGGTGGTGCAGGGAACCATCACCTGCTGCCTCCCAGAATGCGTTCGCAGGAAACTGGTTTGGAACCAGAGTAGCCAGCAGTTGAATCAGGCACCCCCATGTGGGATGTGGCTTAACCCACCCTGCCACAGCCCCTGCTTCCGTGTTTTCTTTGGGAAAATTTCTCTTGGACCAGGAAGTGTATGTTAGGAGCAGTGGCAGAATTGATTTGGGAAGTGATTGCACGGGTACGCCGCCTCACGCGCAATGTGTGAGTCAGCCACCCCATACCTCCATCAGCACGTTTTAGCCATTCTAGAGGAAGTGCTGCGCCATCTCACTGTGGTACACTTGTAGTTTCTCTAGATACTACTGATGTTGAGCAGTTTTTCATGTACTTATTGATCATTTGTATCTTTTGTCAAATGGCTGATCAAACCTTGTGCCCATTTTTAACTCAGTGAGTTGTTTTTTTTTTTTTTTTTTTTTTTTTAAGATTTATTTGTTTATTTGAAAGGTGAACTTACAGAGAGGGAGAGACAGAGGTTTTCCATCTGCTGGCTCACTCCCCAAATGGCTCCAACTGCTGGGGCTGGGCCAGGCTGCATCCCGGAGCTTTCTCCAGGTCTACTATGCGGGTGGCAGGGGCCCAGGCACTTGGATCATTTTCCACTGCCTTCTCAGGAGGAACAGCAGAGAGCTGGTCAGAAGTGGAGTGGCTGGGACCTGAACTGGTGCCTGTGTGGGATGCCGGCACCCCAGGCAGCTGCTTAACCCACTGTGCCACAGCACTGACCCCAGCTTGGTGACTTTTCCTGATCTGTGAGAGTTCTCTTTATATATTCTAGATAGAAGTCCTGTCTCAAGAGGAGGTGCGGGTATTCTCAATGAGCAGCTTGCCTCTTTGTTTTCTTAGTGGTATCTTTCAAGCAGCAAAAGTTCTAAATTCTGATGAAGTCTAAGTTGTCAGTTTTTTCTCTTATGAGTCTTGCTTTTTGTGTCCTTAACTTCTCCAGTCACAGGCACTTTCATGTCTGTGTTTGTGAAAGTTCAAGGTTTTAACTTCTACATTGAGGTCTGTGTGTGCACCATTTCAGGTAAGATTTTTTTTGTATGTGCAAGGTAAGAATCATGATTGAATTTTTTTTTTTGGGGGGGGACAGGCAGAGTGGACAGTGAGAGGGAGAGACAGAGAGAAAGGTCTTCCTTTTCCATTGGTTCACCCCTCAATGGCCACTGCGGCCGGAGAACCACACTGATCTGAAGGCAGGAGCCAGGTGCTTCTCCTGGTCTCCCATGGGGTGCAGGGCCCAAGCACTTGGGCCATCCTCCACTGCATTCCCGGGCTGTAGCAGAGAGCTGGCCTGGAAGAGGGGCAACCGGGACAGAATCCAGCGCCCTGACCAGGACTAGAACCTGGTGTGCCGGTGCTGCAGGCACCTAGAGAGCCTAGAGAGCCGCAGCGCCGGCTCATGATTGAATTTTTACATATGGATATCTAGTAGTTGTAGCCCTTTTTGTTAAAAAAAAAATTATTTTACTTATTTGAAAGGCAGAGTGACAGAGAGGAAGAGACAGATATCTTCCATGCACTAGTTCACTCTCCAAATGGTCACAATGCCTAGTGCTGGGCCAGGCCAAAGCCAGGGCCCAGAATTCCATCTGGGTCTCCCACAAGGTGTCATAGGCCCAAGAGTTGGGCCATTACCTGCTGTTTTCCCGGGAACGTGACCAGGGAGCTGGATTGGAAACAGAGCAGCTGGGACTTAAACCTGTGCTCCGATACAGGATGCCAGCCTCGCAAACGGCAGCTTAACCCGTTGTACCACAGCACTGGCCCTTATAGCTCTGTTTCCCCCCCCCCCCCCCTTAAAGATCTGTTTTTATTATTTGAAAGAGTTACAGAGAGAGGTAGAGCCAGAGAGAGAGAGAGAGGTCTTCCATCCACTGGTTCTCTCCCCAGATGGCTGCAACGCCAGAGCTGAACTGATTCGGAGCCAGGAGCTTCTTCCAAGTCTCCCACACAGGTGCAGGGGCCCAAGGACTTAGGCCGTCTTCTACTCCTTTCCCAGGCTATAACAGGGAGCTGGATCGGAAGTGGAACAGCCGGGACTGGGATGCCAGCGCTGCACGTTAAGGCTTTAACCTGCTGCACCACAGCGCCGGCCCCTGTAGCCCATTTTTAAAAGATTTCTGCTTTACTCATTTGTTGCAGATCACCAGACCGTACATGTAATATGTGTGTGGGGGTCTGTTACTGCACTGCGTCCTGTTGGCATTGGTCACTGTGTCTGTCATTGTGCTAAAGTACCGCAGTTCCTCCAGTTTCTCTATTTGGAAAATTGTTTTGGCACGTCTAAATTTTTTGCATTTCTCATAATCATTTACAATAAATTTACTAATTTGTATAGAAAAGAAGCCTTATGGAATTTTTATAGGAATTTCATTCAGTCTGTAGAACTGTTGGGAACAACTGACATGTTAATATTGAATCTTCATGGATGGTAAATTTTGTCATTTAGGTCTTTAATATTTCTCAACTGTATTTTTTTTAAAAATTTTATTAATTTGAAAGGCAGAGTTACAGAGAGAGAGAAAGAGAGAGGTCTTCCATCTGCTGGTTCACTTCTCAAATGGCCAGAGTGGTCAGAGCTGCACCAATCTGAAGCCAGGAGCCAGGAGCTTCTTCTGGGTCTCCTACATGGGTGCAGGCCCCAAGGGCCTGGGCCATCTTCTACTTCTTTCCCAGGCCATAGCAGAGAGCTGGATCAGAAGTGGAGCAGCCAGGACTTGAACCAGTGCCCTATGGGATGCCGGCACTACATACAGGCAGTGGCTTTACCCGCTGTGCCATAGTGACAGCCGCTTCCACTGTATTTTGTAGCTTATAGGTGCAGGCTTTGTGCATATTTGGTTGTATTCATCCTATTTTGGATGCTGTTTAAAAAATTCTATTTTTGCCGGCGCCACGGCTCACTAGGCTAATCCTCCGCCTAGCGGCGCCGGCACACCGGGTTCTAGTCCCGGTTGGGGCGCCAGATTCTGTCCTGGTTGCCCCTCTTCCAGGCCAGCCCTCTGCTGTGGCCAGGGAGTGCAGTGGAGGATGGCCGAGGTGCTTGGGCCCTGCACCCCATGGGAGACCAGGAGAAGCACCTGGCTCCTGGCTCCTGCCATCGGATCAGCGTGGTGCGCCAGCCGCGGCGGCCATTGGAGGGTGAACCAACGGCAAAGGAAGACCTTTCTCTCTGTCTCTCTCTCTCACTGTCCACTCTGCCTGCCAAAAAAAAAAAAAAAAAAAAAAAAAAATTCTATTTTTTTCAAATTTTCAAATATTTATAGTTTGTAAAGATGTACTTGATTATTGCATATTCACCTTGCTGGATCACTTGTTGAAGCACTGTGTGATTCATAGGATTTTGCACATAAACTATAACATTGACTTTGACTAAAGACAGTTTTATATCTTCATTATCAATATTTTTTATTTTTCTTGCTTTAGTAGCAGGCATTTGACGTAGCAGTTAAAACACTGCCTGGGATGCGCACGTCCCATATCCAGCTGCCTCCACTGAAGTCCCATCTCTGCTTCTGATTCCAGTTTCCTGCTAATCCACACCCTTGGCCACCCACATGGGACACCCAGACTGAGTGCCAGGCTCCAGGTGACTGGGGAGTGAACAAGTGGATGGAAGATTGTGCGTGTGTGTGTGTGTGTGTTTCTGCCTTTCAAATGAATAATTGAACATTTTTAAAAAGAGCTCCAATGTGATAGAAGTGCTGAAATCAGTCTTTCTAGAGTCTATTTTATTGATCTTTTTAAAGAACCATTTTCTGGTGTCTTTGATTTTCTCTATTTGTACCCTAGCTAATTGATTTTTTACATTTTATTATTTCTGCCTAATTACTTTTGGTTTAATTTTTTCTGTTCTCAGCTTTAAGTTCAAAGCTGTATAGTATGGCCGGCGCCGCGGCTCACTAGGCTAATCGTCCACCTAGCGGCACCGGCACACCGGATTCTAGTCCCGGTCAGGGCGCCGGATTCTGTCCTGGTTGCCCCTCTTCCAGGCCAGCTCTCTGCTGTGGCCCGGGAGTGCAGTGGAGGATGGCCCAAGTGTTTGGGCCCTGCACCCCATGGGAGACCAGGAGAAGCACCTGGCTCCTGCCACTGGATCAGCGCAGTGCACCAGTCACAGTGCGCCAGCCGTGGCAGCCATTGGAGGGTGAACCAACGGCAAAAGGAAGACCTTTCTCTCTTTATCTCTCTCTCACTGTCCACTCTGCCTGTCAAAAAAAAAAAAAAAAAAAAACTGTATAGTAAATCTGGAATTTCTTGCTTTTGCACCTTGCTTCCTTTATCTCTACGCTCTACTTTAGCTACACTCTAAATTGTGTATTTTTATTTTCATTCAATTCGAAATGCTTTCTAAATTTCTTTTAATTTCTTCTTAACCTTTAGATTATTTAGAATTGTATTTTTTATTACCAAATATTTGCATATTCTCCACATTTCTGCTTTAATTTCCAATTTAATTCAATTATAGTTCAAGAATATACTGTGATGATTTTAATCCTTCCAGATTTACTGAACGTTGTGTTACGGCCTAGTTTGATGCTTCTGCCTCTCGTGTGTTGTCAGCAGATGCAGGCACACTCAGGATGTGTGTGTCGTCTTGATGGATTGTCCCGTTACTGTGATGAAATACCTGCCTGTATCCTCCATAATATTGCTTGTTCTTCAGCCTGTCTTGCCTGATACCAACTTTAATATGATTTGTGTTTCTATAGTATCTTCTCCCTGCTTTTAACCCTTCTGTTGTCACATTGACAGTATCTTATAAGAGGCTGTGTTGTTGGGTCTTAGTTTTTGTCTCTGTTTTTTGTGATTCATTTGAGAAACAGGCAGAGGCAGGGAGTTCCCCTCTGCTAGTTCAGTCGCCAGAAGCTTGCAGTGTCCAGGAGTGAGCCAGGCCGAAGCTCACAACTCAGTCCAGGTCCTCCCAAATGGGTGCAGGGCCTCAACTACTTGAGCTGTCATTTGCTGTCTTCGCTGGGCCTGCATTGAGAGGAAACTGCAATTGGAAGTCAGAGCCAAGAGTCCAATGCAGGCACTCTGAAAAGGAACACAAGCATCTTAATTACTGTCGGAATCATTAGGCAAAAGCCTACCCTGGATCTTGCTTTTCAATAAAGTGCAAATTTTAAAATTTACTTATTTATTTGAAAGGTAGAATTAATAGAGAGGCAGACACAGAGAGAGAGGTGTCTTCCATCTGCTGGTTCATTCCCCAAATAGCTTCAACAGCCAGGGCTGAGCCAGACTGCAGCCAGGAGCTTCATCCAGGTCTCCCACGTGGGTGAAGGGACCGAAGCACTTGGGCCATCTTCTGTTGCTTTCCTAGGCACGTTAGCAGGGATCAGAAGTAGAGCAGCCAGGACTTAATAGGTGCCCATATGGGGTGCTGGTGCTGCCCGCTGTGCCACATGGCTGGCCTCAGTTTAATCTTTTTTACATTATTAACTGAAGAAAAGTAAGTTCCCTTTAGAGCTTTTTTTTTTTTTTAAGATTAGTAAAAAACTAAGTTAGAAGGTGCCAAATCATGATTGTAGGGTAGATGTCAACAGTTTGCAAACGCATACAAAAAAAAAACCTGTTTCTCAACAGTTGAGACAAGGGTTGTTCAAAGTCATTGCATCTCAAAGTTCATGTCACTTTTTTTTTTTTTTAGAAACTTAAATAACTTTAAAGAATCAGCCAAGTAGGCCGGCGCTGCAGCTCACTAGGCTAATCCTCCACCTGTGGCGCCAGCACACCGGGTTCTAGTCCCGGTCGGGGCACTGGATTCTGCCCCGGTTGCTCCTCTTCCAGTCCAGCTTTCTCCTGTGGCCCGGGAGTGCAGTGGAGGATGGCCCAAGTGCTTGGGTCCTGCACCCGCATGGGAGACCAGGAGAAGCACCTGGCTCCTGGCTTCGGATCAGCGTGGTGCGCCAGCCACAGCGCGCCAGCTGCAGTGGCCATTGGGGGGGGTGAACCAACAGAAAAGGAAGATCTTTGTCTCTCTCTCTCTCTCTCTCTTGCTGTCCACTCTGCCTGTCCAAAAAAAAAAAAAAAAAAAAAAAATCAGCCAAGAATAATACAACTTCTGCGAGCACTTAGACATAACTATAACTTATGACACATAAGAATATTCTCCACTTAATAAAATGAAATCTTTGAGAACAAGTTTTACTGTTAACTTTCTTTTTTTATTATTTTATTTATTTGAAAGTCAGAGTTACAGAGAGAGAGAGGTCCTCCATCCGATGGCTCACTCCCCAACTGGCTTCAGTGGCTGGAGCTGTTCGGATCTGAAGCCAGGAGCCTCCTCCGGGTCTCCCATACGAGTGCAGGGGCCCAAGGACTGGGACCATCCTCCACTGCCCTCCCAGGCCATAGCAGAGAGCCAGATCAGAAGTGGAGCAGCCGGGACCCAAACCAGTGCCTACATGGGACACTGGCACTCCAGGCCAGAGCATTAACCCACTGCGCCACAGTGCCAGCTCCTACTGTTTACTTTCATAATACAACTCTTTGAGGACAGAAGTCCTGCATGGGAAGTTAGTGCACAGTGACTCCTGTTGTTAATTTAACAATTAACACTCTTATGTATGATGCCAGTGATCACCCAAGGCTCTTGACATGAGCTAAGACATTTATTTTTGAACAGATAATACAATCACATTTCATAACTTGAAATGTACAGAAATTCTTCTGTTTCTGTCCTGGCACCTCCAGAAACTAATGTTACCAGTATCTTTGTGTCCATATGGAGATGTGGTATATATAAGCAAATACAGTTATTTTTTTTTCTCCCCTTCCCACCCTTTTTTAAAACAAAACATTAGTTTTTTAAGATTTATTTATTTGAAAGAGTTACACAGGGAGAGGAGAGGCAGAGAGAGAGAGAGGTCTTCCATCTGATGGTTTACTCCCCAATTGGCCACAACGGCTGGAGCTTCTTCTGGGTCTCCCACACAGGTACAGGGCCCCAAGGACTTGGGCCATCCTCTACTGCTTTCCCAGGCCACAACAGAGAGCTGGATGGGAAGTGGAGCAGCATCCCGAACCAGCGCCCATATGGGATGCCGGTGCTTCAGGCCAGGGCATTAACTCCTTGTGCCACAACGCCGGCCCCCAAAACATCAGTTTTAGTGTATATAACATTCTGCATCTTGCTGCTGTTCCTTCCTTCATCTCAGAGAATGTTTGAGACAGTTCAAAGGAATGGAGCTGCTGCGTGGATTTGCGGTGTGAGTTGGGCGCAGGAGTTGCTGGGGGGAATGTCCAGAGAAGAGAGAACTGGAGAATGAGAGGAGGACTGGCCAGCCAGGGGAGACCTCGTCGGGAAGGCTGAAAACCCAAGCCCGCGGCTGCTGCAGGGAGGTTGCGCAAGGGAGCAGCGGGTCTAGAGCGACTTCCTGGTGGCGAGCCTGGGGCTGCAGGCGGTAGTTGGGCTGGGTAATCTTGCAGGAAGGGCTGGACTTGGAACCCAGGAGACACTGCACAACATACTGCCGTCCATGGACCTTTGTGCTCATCGCTGTCTGCTTCCTGAAAGCTTTGTTGAGCAACGGCCGTACTTTGTTTCTGCCCCATAAGCCCTGTGTGAGTTCTTCCTGGCCAGATCTAACTTAGAGCCGCCGTCTAGGCCAGCAGATCCAGGGAAACACAATCCCGGGCTCGGCCATGTCGTAAAGCTCGGCTCTGCCCGCAGAGCGGTCTCTCTGGCTGTGTGCCAAAAGCTGCCTCCGTTTTCAGCAGTTTTTTGGCACGTGATTTTGTGCAGTCCTCATCACCATCCATCTTGAGAACCCTCTCCTCCTCCTACTCCTGAAACTGCGTTAGTGATCGCCCCACACCCCAGGTCAGTGCCGCTCTACTGTGTCGATCCTGACGACTCTAGGAACTCCATACAGGGCAAACCAAGCAGTGTTCGCCTGTCTGTAACCGGCCTGTTTCACTTGACATCGTATCCATGGTGTACCCTGTCACAGGAAATCATTTCTTTTGTATTATGCAAGGGTAATTTAAAAGTTCATGGAAAAAGATTGAAAAGTCATGTTTATTTTGGTGCAAAAAATTATGAGATCCATGCAAGGAGTTTTTCCATAATACTCATTTTCCATGGGCTATTTTTTTAAGACCCCCTCCCCTGATCCTGTCTCTCCTTGGGTGGCAGGGGCCCAAACAGGCCATCTGCTGCTGCTTTTTCCAGGCCATTAGCAGGGAGCTGAATTGGAAGTAGAGCAACTGGGACACAAATTGGCCCCCATATGGGGTGCCAACATCTTAGGCAGTGGCTTTACCTGCTTTGCCACAATACTGGTCCTGCAGTGTCTTGTTACTATTTTCCAAGGGTGTTTGGGGTGTGTGGGGTTCCTTCACATTCCATATGACTATTAGGATGAGCTTCTGATAAGAGTTGCATTACATGTGTTGATTAGTTTGGGCTGCTTCAGTTTTTATGGGTGTGGGTGTGTGTATTTTATTGTATGCATGCACTGCACTCTGACTTGTCATCTCCTATGAGCAGCTGCTTGGGTTGATCTAATAGTTGCTGTTACAAGAGTCCTACAATAAGCAGCCTTTTACATGTGTATCCTTGTGGAGCCAGTATTCCATATGAGCACCAGTTCGAGCCCTGGCTGCTCCACTTCGATCCAGCCCTCTGCTATGGCCTGGGAAAGCAGAAGATGCCCCAAGTCCTTGGGCACCTGCACCTGTGTGGGAGACCCAGAAGAAGCTCCTGGCTTTGGCTTGGCTCAGCTCAGCTCTGGCCGTGGCCATCTGGAGAGTGAACCATTGAATGGAAGACATCTCCCTCCCTCCCTCCCTCTCCTTCTCCCCCTCCCTCCCTCTCCCTCTCCCTGCCTTTCAAATAAATAAATAAATCTTTGAAAAACAACAACATGTGTATTCTTGTAACTATAAGAGAAATTCCTCACAGTAGAGTTGTTCGGTTAAAGGATATGCACATTTATGATTTCTACTGATAATCGCCTAATTGACTCCTGTAAAAACTACCAATTTGCACTTCTACCAGAACACCTGTTTCTTCAAACTCTTCTATCATAGTTTCAAACGTTTTCCTAAAACCCTTTCTATTGTGTAATACAATACAGATACCCCCGAGTTACATAAAGCTAATTAGTTACTGTAGCAAGAACAGCAGTTGTTTGGTCTACCTCCTCAAGAGACAGGTGAGTGCCAGTTTTCTCCAAAACCCCAAGTACCCTCTTCCCCGAAAGTCTCTGCCTTCTTGACTTCTGAGGGAATCGCTTCCTGGCCTCTCTCCATAGTTTGGGCCACCGCGATGTGCATCTCGGCAGCTCTCTAGTGTACCTGGTGTCTTGCAGTCTGCAGATGGTCCCGTCCCTCTTCTCCACCCCATGCAACTTGCTGAGGGAATCAGGTTGTTGGACCTAGGTGCTTTCCCACGGTCTGGGTCCTGCTGCTGCTGGATCCGTAGGCTCGGTCAGGCTCAGGTGTGGCATTTTTGGCAAACTTGTCTCAAAACAAGGTGGCTGTTTCTCCTCCAGGATGTACCTCCATTGTCCCTTTTGGCGATCACAGCCCTTACTGCTAAATCGATGGAGGCATTCATCTGTTAGGAGCTGAAGAACAGTGACATTCTTAAATCAGTTCTTGATTCGTTGGCTGCAATCCTTCTAGAGAGAGAAACTAGCCATCTAGTGCAGTTTGTACAGGGAAGCCAGCATAAACCATTGATTTTTGTCTCTTTCTTTTCAAGTTTGCAAAATGAGTTTCCTGCTATCCTCAGGTGATCAGTTACTATTCTTCAGTGTAGATTTAGGGGAGTTTGAAGCACTAGCATATACTTCCTCTATTCTAATTGTTACGCCATCCTGTCCTCAGTCTGAGATCTCTTCATGTGGTCTCCAAGACCTTTCATGTCTTCCTGGCATTCGCTGAGAGCTACCTCGCTGTGACAGGACCCAGCAGGAAAAGGCTGGTCACAAACAGTTCCTGCTGCCCCACACTGGAATCTGCTGCTCTGCCAAGAAAACTGGTTTTCCCTTAATAGCAGATGGAGCTGGAAGGACAGTGTTTTGCTGGGTGTGTTACGGCTTCTGAGTTTGCCGTCATTTAGGGGCCTTTTTTTTAAAGATTTTATTTATTTGAGAGGGAGAGACAGAAAGAAAGGTCTTCCATCACTGGTTCACTCCCCAAATGGCTGCAATGGCCAAAGCTGGGCATATCCAGCGCCAGAAGTCAGGAGCTTCTTATGGGTCTCCCACACGGATGCAGGGCCAAGCACTTGGGCCATCTTCCACTGCTTTCCCAGGCCATAAGCAGAGCACTGGATTGGAAGAGGAGCAGCCAGGACACAAACTAGCACCCATATGGGATGCTGGCGGAGACTTAACCTACTGTGCCACAGTGTTTTCCCCCATGGCTTTTTTTTTTTTAATCACATGCTGTCTGATTTTATTTATACAACAGTTTTCTTTCCCTTAGGTTTATTTATTTGAAGGGCAGGGTGACAGAGGCAGAAACACAGATCTTGTATCCGCTGGCTCACTCTCCAAATGGCTGCTACAGCTGGGGCTTGGCTAAGCAAAAACTAGGAGCCAGAAACTCCATCTTGGTCTTCTACGTGGGAGACAGGAGTCCAAGTACCTGGGCCATCTTCCACTTTGTTCCCAGGCACATTAACAGGAAGCTGGAGCAGGAACAGAGCAGCCAGGACTCGATCATGCACTGTGATAGGGGATGCCGGTGGCACAAGCAGCAGCTTAGCCCACTGCACCACGATGCTGGTTCCCCATGAGTATCTTATTCATTCAAACCCAGATCCATGTAGTTTTTACTAGTCTCTCATATCTCTCTTCAGCACTCACTGAGAATCCTGGTTCCCACTGAGGTTCTCACTGCCCTGTAGTTTCTTCGGCCCCAATGTGTTTAGTTCTCTTTCACAAAATTCTACAAATTTGGGATTTTGTTACATTTTCAGGGATGTCAGAAATTTTGTTACCAGGTTCTTTCAGTTAAGTATATGTCTTTGACATGTACTGACTTAAAACTCACAGAATTTTAAAAGCTTCAAGAGGGATAGGATGCAGCACTCTGGCTTCAGAATCAGCCCTTAAGGCATTCGGATCTGGCTAGAAGGCCCATGAGAGTATCTCAGGCATGAAAAGCCAAGACACTGTGGCAAAAAATGACCTAAATGAAAGATCTCTGTGAGATCCCAGCGGAAAGAACGGGCCATCAAAGAAGGAGGTACCTTTCTCTGAAGGGAGGAGAGAACTTCTGCTTTGATATGGCCTTGTCTAAATAAGGTCGGAGTTGGCGAACTCAAGAGGCTTCCATAGCCTTGGCGGCTCATGACAGGAGCCTTGGCTGATTACTGACGTCATAATTAAGAGTGTCAGGCCAGCGCTGTGGCTCACTTGGTTAATCCTCCGCCTGCGGTGCTGGCATCCCATATGGGTGCTGGGTTCTAGTCCTGGTTGCTCTTCTTCCAGGCCAGCTCTCTGCTGTGGCCCGGGAGTACAGTGGAGGATGGCCCAAGTGCTTGGGCCCTGCACCCGCATGGGAGACCAGGAAGAAGCACCTGGCTCCTGGCTTTGGATCGGCACAGCAGCGGCCGTAGTGGCCATTTGGGGGGTGAACCAACGGAAGGAAGACCTTTCTCTCTGTCTCTCACTATTACTCTGTCAAATAAATTAAAATAAATAAATAAGAGTGTCAATTGTTAAATCAGGACAGGGGTCGCTGTATGCTTGCTCCTCATGTATGACCTCTGTCCTTCATGTATTGTACTGTGAGAATTAACAGTAACACCTGTCTTCAAACAGTACTATATACTTTGTGTGTCTGTGTGGGTGCAAACTGCTGAAGTCTTTATTCAGTACAGTTAATCTTCTGTTTATAAAGATAATTAAAAATGAATCTTAATGAAGAATGGGATGGGAGAGGGAGTAGGAGATGGGATGGTTTGTGGGTGGGAGGGTGGTTATGTGGGGAAGAACCTCTACAATCCAAAAGTTGGACTTTTGAAATTTATATTTATTAAAGTTTTCTATTAAAAAAAAAGAAAAGGGATAGGATGGGTCAGCATTGTGGCATAGTGGGTAAAGCCTGCCTATGACGCTGGCTTCCCACATGGGCACCAGTTCATGTCCCAGATGTTCCATTTCTGATCCAGCTCCCTGCTGATGGCCTAGGAAAAGCAGTGGAACGTGACCCAAGTGTTCACACTCCTGCCTGCCATGTGAGAGACCCAGATGAAACTCCTGGCTTCAGCCTGGCCCAGTACTGGCTGTTGTGGTCATCTGGGGAGTGAACTGGTGGATGGAAGCTCTCTCCAGCCCCCTCCCCAGCACTGATTTTCAAAATAAATGAACCTTAAAAAGCCTAGGAAATACCTGCTTGACATCCCCCCTTACCCCAACACCCCCAGAAGAGGGGAACCACATAGTGCCATTTATACATTCATTTGCTTTTTCTTTTCTTCACTTGGGAATCATTTATTGAGCCCCTTATGTATGCTAGGTCAGAATGAGAGTCACATATGTAGACATCCATACACAAAAAATGCAGATCATTCAATATTGTATGGAAGTATTTTTGGAGGAAATTTTTGTTGAAATGGGTGCTGGGTTTTCCTCTTGTGATATTTTAGGGCAGAATGTGGCCTGAGAGGATAACCAGCAGTAGCATGGCATCCAAGTAGTGTTTTACAGAGAGGAACAAGTTACACATAAACTGGTAGCTAAGGAGGTTGGGGGGCTTTTCCCCCCACAGAACTATCTGGGTTGAAAACCTCCCTAGTCCTGTGACTTTGGGCTGATCCTGGTTCTGTGATGATCTGGTGGAGGCCTTTTCCACTGCTGGGCTCAGGAACTGAATACTCTTTCTTGAATGTGAGCATCTTTTATGGGTTACTTGATGATCGCATACGTGCATACACACACTCTGCCCACTGGGCTGCTTCTGCTAGTGCCAGCATGTTAAAATGGGAAAAATAATGGCTTTGGAGCCAGGAAAACTGACTGCAACATTTATGGTATGAGAGCGCTATTTCTAATACAGTAATAATACATACTTAAAAGGGTTTCACGTGAGCTAAATGGAAGGTTTTTTTTTTTTTTTTTAAGATTTATTTATTTATTTGAAAGTCAGAGTTACACGAGAGGAGAGGCAGAGAAAGAGGTCTTCCATCCGCTGGTTTACTCCCCAGTTGGCCGAAATGGCTGGAGCTGGGCTGATCTGAAGCCAGGAGCCAGGAGCTTCTTCCAGGTCTCCCACATGGGTGCAGGGGCCAAGGACTTGGGTCATCTGCTGCTTTCCCAGGCCATAGCAGAGAGCTGGATGGGAAGAAGCAGCCGGGTCTTGAAGCAGTACCCATATGGGATGTGGTTTCTTCAGGCCAGGGTGCTAACCCACAGTGCCAGCCCCTAGATGGAAGTTTTTTTAAGCATGTGTTACAGTAGGCACTGTACAAAAACTGGTTTCCTGCTCATTGTTTTGGGTTCTGTGTCTGAAAAGATGTTGGTTATTGTGATCTTTGTCAAGTTTCCCACTTTCCCTCTTTTCCATTGACATGGGTATCATCTGATCTGCATCAGTCCAACCTTTACTCCATGAATGAACTGTTGCAGTTCATGTATTTTGCAGTAGTCTAGGTGAGTGTTTGCACTTTTGCACCCTTTACATTTAAGAAGTACTTAAAATTTTCTGATATTCCATGTTTTAAAATTTTTATTCATTCTATTTGAAAGGCAGAGAGAGAGAGAAAGAGATCTCCCAACTACTGGTTGATTTCCCAGTGCCCACAAAAGTCCAGGGTGGGGGCCAGACTGAAGCTCAATCCTGCTCTCCCATGTGGATGACAGGAATCCAGCTGCTCGAGCCGTCATCACCGTCTCCCAGGGCGCACAGTAGCGGGAACTGGGCATGGAGCTGGGACTCCAGGCAGCCCTGTGTGTGATGCTGGTGTCCCAGTAGCATCCTAACCGCTTTGCCAATACCTGCCCCAACACGGGCACTTTGAAAGCAGGAAGAGGTGAAGGACTCATACTGTAAACTGTGCAGCCAGCTAAGAAAACATGGCCGGTGCGGCTGATGCTTCACACATCTCCAGGCTCTGTTTCATCCGCCTCCTCCCAAGGTTCACCACCCTGAGTTACTAGGGATTAAGCTGTTATTTCAGAAATAAACTTCTCCATGCTGGGGTCATACAGGTATTTGATATTCTATACATTTCTAAGTTTCACATTTTACCTTTGGGTCTCATTTAGTCTGCCTGGGTGTGGTTTTGTGTGACATGTAGGGATCTGTTTTGTGTGTGTGTGTGTGTGTGTGTGTTTTCCCCTACATGGGTAGCAACCAGTTTCTGCATCATTTATTGGACACTGTCCTTCAGTATCTATGCTAACTCTGATTAGATCAAACTTTTTTCCTCTGGGGGCTGATGTGGCTTGATGGGTAGAGCTGCTGCCTGTGATACCCACATCTCCCATATGGGCGCTGATTTGAGTCCCAGCTGCTCCACTTCCAGTCCAGCTCCCTGCTAATGGCCTGGGAAGAGCAGTGGAAGATCCCTGCCACTCATGTGTTTGACCCAGATGAAGCTCCGGGCTTTGGCCTGGCCATTATGGCCACCTGGGAAGTGAACCAGCAGATGGTTTCTCTCTCTCCCTCTATGTTTGTCTGTTTCTCGCCCTCTCTGTGTATAACTCTGATTTCAAATAAATAAATAGAGATCTTTTTAAAAAGTTTTTTTCCTTTGTGTATGTGTGACATTCTTAGAAATTCTACTACTTTTGACAAATCTGCTTACTCCAGTTTGATTGCAACACTCTTTTAGGTCAAATTTATCAAGCTGTATAGCTCAAATTTTTTACCTATTTAGTGATGTTTGTGTGTGTTTGTGTGTGTATGATATAAGAACTGAAAGAGAGGAGTTAAAATTTCCCCACATAATGGTTAATGTGGTTTTTATTCTCCTTGTAGTGCTTTTCCCCATAGACTTTTGAAGCTATGCTATAGGTACATAAATGGTAGAACTTTTATATTTTTCAGATAAATCAGTACTCAAATATAATGCCTTTTCTAGGTGTGCTTTTACATTAAATCTTTAGGTAGCCATACCACGTGGCATTGGGTTAGTATGCTCCCAGAGTGTCTTTTTCTTTAAAAAGACAATTTTAGGCCGGCGCTGCGGCTCACTAGGCTAATCCTCCGCCTAGCGGCGCTGGCACACCAGGTTCTAGTCCCAGTCGGGGCGCCGGATTCTGTCCCGGTTGCCCCTCTTCCAGGCCAGCCCTCTGCTGTGGCCAGGGAGTGCAGTGGAGGATGGCCCAGGTGCTTGGGCCCTGCACACCATGGGAGACCAGGAAAAGCACCTGGCTCCTGGCTCCTGCCATCGGATCAGCGCGGTGCGCCGGCCGCAGCGCGCCGGCCGCGGCGGCCATTGGAGGGTGAACCAACGGCAAAAGGAAGACCTTTCTCTCTGTCTCTCCCTCTCACTGTCCATTCTGCCTGTCAAAAAAAAAAAAAAAAAAAAGACAATTTTATCATCTACCCAATTGGAAAGTGTAATAATTTTCCATATACCTGTCACCTGTCTTGAACAGTTGTCAGTTTGTCATCCTTGTTTACTCTTCCTCCTAAATTTATTTTTCTTGTGGAATATTGTAGAGCGAATCCAAAGGCATTGTAAAATTTCTCCTGTAGGTGTTACTGTTTCCCGTTCTCTGACTTTCAGCTTTTCTTAGGTTTTAGATGTGGTTTTTATTAACAGTTTTAAAAGTATTTTTAGCATTGATTTCCTGATTTTTAAGAAATATATTCTGATACCTTTTTTTTTTTTTAAAGATTTTATTTATTTATTTGAGAGGTAGAGTTACGAACTGGTCTTCCATACGCTAGTTCACTCCCCAAACAGCTGCAGTGGCTGGAGCTGAGCCAATCCGAAGTCAGGAGCCAGGAGCTTATTCCAGGTCTCCCACGCGCGTGCAGGAGCCCAAGGACTTGGGCCATCTTCTACTGCTTTCCCAGGCCATAGCAGGGAGCTAGATTAGAAGAGGAGCAGCTTGGACTTGAACCAGCGTCCATATGGGATGCCGGTGCCACAGGTGGAGGCTTAGTCCACTACATCACAGTGCCAGCCCCTGCTACCCTTTTAGCTGGTGCATTTGTGCATTTCCTTTGCTGTGAGTTTATTTTACAATTCTATGTTCATCCTCCCCCTCTTACTAACTTTTGTATAGAAGGAACCCCTTCCCTCTCATTTAGTTTTGTTCATCTACATTTTGGAAATTCACATGCTTTTCTCTCTTCTTTCAATTATTAGCCTATCTTTTCAAGATGCATGCTTAAAGTATAAATGAAGTAGTATTTTACTCTCTTGAACAAGTATCTTAGAATGCTCTTTAAAAACAAAAACAAAAACAAAAACAAAAAAAAAGGCCAGTGCCACGGCTCACTAGGATAATCCTCCACCTGCGGCGCCGGCACCCCAGGTTCTAGTCCCGGTTGGGGCGCCGGATTCTGTCCCGGTTACTCCTCTTCCAGTCCAGCTCTCTGCTGTGGCCCGGGAAGGCAGTGGAGGATGGCCCAAGTGCTTGGGCCCTGCACCCGCATGGGAGACCAGGAGGAAGCACCTGGCTCCTGGCTTCAGATCGGCACAGTGCTGGCCGTAGCGACCATTTGGGGAGTGAACCAATGGAAGGAAGACCTTTCTCTCTGTCTCTCTCTCTCTCTCTCACTGTCTAACTCTGCCTGGCAAAAAAAAAAAAAAGAAGATTGGGGCCAGTGCTGTGGCATAGTGAGCTAAGCTAAGCCTCTGCCTGCAGTGCCAGCATCCCATATGGACACACCGGTTCAAGTCCTGGCTGCTCCTCTTTCCATCCAGCTCCCTGCTATGGCCTGGGAAAGCAGTAGAAGATGGCCCAAGTGCTTGGGCCCCTGCACCTGTGTGGGAGACTCAGAAGAAACTCCTGGCTTTGGATCGGTGCAGCTCTAGCCATTGCAACTGTTTAGAGAGTGAACCCGCAGATGGAAGACGTTTCTCTTGGTTTTGCCCTCTCTCTGTAACTCTACCTCTTAAAATAAATAAATAAAACCTTTTTAAAAAAAAAAAAAAGATTTTACTTATCCAACAGGCAAAGTTAGAGAGATTCCATCCACTGGTTCAATCCCAAATGAGTCAGGGCGAAGGCAGGAGTCTGGTAACATGACTGCAGGGGCCCAAGGACTTAGTCCATCTTCAGCTGCTTTCCCAGGCACGTAAGCAGGGAGCTGCATTTGAAGTGGAGCAGCTGGGACTTAAACCAGTGCCATATGCCATGCCAGCATTGTGAGCAGTGGCTTACTCCTCTGTGCCACAATGCCAGTTCCTGAATGCTCTTTTTTTTTTTTTTTTTTAATTTATGTGGTGTTATTTATTTGAAAGGCAGAGCAAGCAAGAGAGATCTTTTCATCTGTGGGTTCACTCCCCTCAGATGCCCACAACAGCTGCGCCAAAGGCAGGGCCCAGGAACTTCATCTGGTCTCCCACAGGAGTGGCAGTGACCCAGCTACTTGAACCGTCATTTGCTGTGTCCCAGGGTGCAATAGCAGGCAACTGGATCTGAATCCCAGACACTCCAGTATGTGGCACATGTGTCCAGATGCCCTCCTGTACAGTGCTGTAACTTTGACTAAGAGTTTCAACAAAATGCTGGTCCCATCATGTTTTTCTCTTTGAAATTAAACGTTTTTGTTCCTTTTCTATGCAATGGAAGAATACTTTGCTCGTGTCGGTCATTGTGCTGGCTTCTCCTTTCCTTATGCAGCTCAGCCCTTCCATCTCAGGGTATTGTACTTCTGCCTTAAATTCGTATCCTAAAGTTTTCCTTAATGAGAGTTTGTTGGCAGTAAATTCTGAGAATTTTGATATGAAAATGTCTTTACCTTCTCATTCTTTTTTTTTTTTTTTTTTTTTGACAGAGTGGACAGTGAGAGAATGAGAGAGAGAGACAGAGAGAAAGGTCTTCCTTTGCTGTTGGTTCACCCTCCAATGGCCGCCCCAGCCAGCGCGCTGCGACCAGCGCACCACGCTGATCCAATGGCAGGAGCCAGGTACTTCTCCTGGTCTCCCATGGGGTACAGGGCCCAAGCACTTGAGCCATCCTCCACTGCACTCCCTGGCCACAGCAGAGAGCTGGCCTGGAAGAGGGGCAACCAGGACAGAATCCGGCACCCCGACCGGGACTAGAACCCAGTGTGCCGGTGCCACAAGGCGGAGGATTAGCCTAGTGAGCCGCGGCGCCGGCCTATGTTCTCATTCTTTAAAAAATATTTTATCATTGAGATTTGGTTTTTGTAAGGCCTGTATAAGATACCATTGCTCTGCCTCCTGGTTCTCATTGAATTTGTCTTTCTGGGGCTGGCGCTGTGGCATAGCAGGTAAAGCCACCACCTATAGTGCCAGCATTTAAAAAAAAAAAGTCTTTCTAATTTTCGGGACTTTTGAGGCCATACATGTTTTCAATTCTTAAAGGAAGATTTTTTTTTTTTAAGATTTATTTATTTACTTGAAAATCAGACTTACAGAGAAAGAGAGAGAGCGAGAGAGAGGTCTTCCATCCGATGGTTCACTCCCCAACTGGCCGAAACGGCCAATCCGAAGCCAGGAGCTAGGAGCTTCTTCTGGGTCTCACATGTGGATGCAGGGGCCCAAGGACTTGCGCCATCTTTCACTGCTTTCCCAGGCCACAGCAGAGAGCTAGATGGGAAGTGGAGCAGCTGGATCTTGAACCGGCACCCATATGGGATGCTGGCACTGCAGACCCGGGCGTTAACCTGCTGCGCCACATCCCCGGCCCCGAAAGGAAGATCTTTATTGAAGTGTAACATGTATAAAGAAGTGTGCAAAAATCATTAGTATATACTTGGTACATTTTTAATAATAAAGCACTAATGTAACTGTAGGCAGTTAGATAGAACACTATCAGGATTCCACGGGTGCCCCGTTGTGGGCCCTCCCCGTGTTTACCATCTGCATTCCACTTCATGCTGGTGGAAGACTCATGGGTCTCTGTGTTGAGCTCTTAGGTAGATAGAGCGACGCGTGAGCTGGCTTCTGTGCCTGGCTCCCTTTCCTCAGCACCGAGAGATCCCCTCAGCAGTGTCTTGGGGCTGCCGAGCGTCCTCAGTTAGCGCCACTGTTTGTCCCTTGTCTTTGAGCGTATTTGACTTGTTTCCGGTTTTCCACTGGTAGGAGTGCCGTTTGTCTTTCAGTGACATTTTTACTCATCTCCATTGTGTGTACACCTAGATGTGAAACTGCTGCCAGTAAGAAACTGCCAAGTCGTTTTCAAAAGTGATTGTGCCTTTTGATGCTCCCCCTAGAAATTTATGAGAGGCCTGATTACTCCATAAACTCATCAACTTCTGTGTCCTCAGAATTTTTAATTTTACCCGTTGTGTTGAATGTGTAATGATATCTCTTTGTGCCTTTAATTTGAATTTCTCCAGTGATTAATGTGCTTATTGGCCACTTGTGTAGCTTTCTGTTCAGAGTTTTCGCCTTTTTTTTTTTTTTCAAATTGCATTGTATTGAATTGAGTTGTAAAAGATTTGTTTTAAAAAATATCTGGGTATGAGTTCTTCGATATATATGTAATTTATTTAATGTATCATTTACTTAGTAATGTTAAAAAACAAAAGTTGTAATTTCATGAAGTCTGATTTATCGGTCTTCTAATTCTTATATCTCACAGATTTGTGTATCCTAAGTAACCTTTTCCTGCTTCAGAATTGTCAAGTTTTTTCCCTCTCAATGATTTCTTCCAGGAGTTTTGTGGTCTTAGTTTTATTTAGACCTTTAGACTCTTTCAAATTGACTTTTTTTTTTTTAAAGATTTATGTATTTAATTAACAGGCAGAGCAACAGGAGTGTTGGGGTGGCAGAGAGAGAGGGAGAGAGAGAATTTCCACCTGCTGGTTCACTCCCCAAATTGCTACAACAGCCTGGGCGGGGCCAGATGAAACCAGGAGCCCGGAGCTCCATCCACGTGGATGGCGGAGACTCCAGCACTTGAGTGCTCCTCAGTGGCCTCCCACTGTGCTCATTAGCAGGAAGCTGGGTAGGAATCCCAGGAGCCAGGACTCAAACCCAGACTTTCCAAAATGAGAGGCAGGCATTCCAGGCAGCCGCTTACCTGCTGTACAACACCGGCCTCTAGTTGCAGGGGTTTTTGTCTTCATTTTTTTTTTTTTTTAACTTTCTGTGTCTGCTTTGTAACCTTCCCTCTTTGCATTTCTGAAAGCATTTGCTATATTAGAAGTATAAACTTATCCATAATGTACAGCCTATAGAGTTGGAGACACTTTCAACTGCTTGAGCTTCTTACTCTGTCCCCATGTCCAAAGGGTACAGCTGTCAACCATAATAGTGCACTCCTGCCCTACAGTTACAAGGTGTGCTTTTCCAGTCATATGCATTTTAATGAAATTAATGGGAAATAATGACCTTTTACATTTATGCTATATTTACCATTTATATTCCTTTATTTGTTTGTAAACATCTGTTTCCATCTAGCTGGCCTTCTCCCTACAAGACCATCCTTTGGCTTTTATTTCATTTTTTTAAATTTTTATTTACCTTATTTGGAAGGTTGAGAGACAGCACAGAAAAAGAATAGAGCTGGATCTGATATCTGCTGGTTCACTCTCTGGATGCTCAGAGCAGCTGGGACTGGGCCAGGCTGAAGCCAGAAGCTAGAACCCAACCTGGCCTCCCACGTGGGTGGCCGAGACCCAAGTGCATGAGCCGTCACTGTTGCCCCCCAAGGTGAGCATGAGCAGGAAGCTGGAATTGGGAACGCAGCTGGGACTTGAACTCGCACACACAGCTGGGACTTGAACTCGCACACTACGAAATGGGATGCAGGCATCCCAAGCAGTGTCTTTGCTGCTGGACAAAGCACATGGCCCTTGAACGTTTCTCACAATGCAGGTCTCCTGACCATGAATTTTCTCGATTTTATTTTTATCTGAAATGTCTGCTTTTTAACGAAGTTTATAGAGGGTTTTTTAACTGGCTGTAAAATTCTGGATTAATTGTTTTCATTTTAATTTGAGAGGTGGTTCTGTGCTGTCTTTGGTTTCATTCCTGATAAGAACTGGAAGTCATTTGAATCATCCTTTCTTTTATGTATAGTGGTTTTTTTCTCTCCAACTGCTTTAGAGATTTTGGCTTAATTTTGGTTTTTATCTTTCTTACGATTTTGTGTCTTGGCATAATTTTCTTTGTATTTTTGTATTTCATGGGAGTTCACTGAATTTCTTATAAGTTTATGGTTTCCAGCATTTTGAGTTCATTTTTGGCTATTCTTCATTCCTTCAAATATTTTTTCTGCTGTATTTCCTCTGCTCTTTCTGGGACTCTGGTCACATATATGTTGTACCCTCTGATGTCCCCTCAGTCCCAGAGGCTTTGTTCGTGTTTTGAAACCGTGGTTCTGTGTGAAGATCACTAATTTCCAGGGACCTCCCTCCCAGGTCACATATACTTCTGTTTCCTTCAAACTGCACTTACCCATCCGGTGAGTTTTCATTTCAGATATTTCTCTTTTCATATCTAAAATGTCCACCTGACTGCTTGGGTTTGAGTCCCAGCTGCACTTTAGATTTGAGCTTCCTGCTACAGCAGCAGGTGATGGCTTGAGTCCTGGAGTGCCTGCCCCCGCCCTGGGAGACCTGGATGGAGTTCCTGGCCCAGCCCTGGCATTTGGGGAGTGAAGGAATGAAATTTTAAATGTCCATTTGGTCCTTTTATGTAATTTCTTTTTCTCTGTTCAGTTTTTTTATCTTCTCATTCCTTGTGAGCCCATACTCCCTTATGTCTCTGAATATCAATGTAATAATAATTAAACCCCTTCTCTGTATTTTCAGAGCTAATGGTTCCTCTTGGAGTCAAGATCCACTGAGTGTCCAGTGTGGTTCAGATTTTCCCATTTATGTGCTGTGCTCTTGGCTTGTATCCCAGACATTATGAATGATGCAGCATAAAGACTTGAATTCTGTTACGGTCTTCATAAGTGTATTGATTTTTTTTTTTTTTTTTTTTTTGGTTGGGCCATTAGGTCAGTGGAACTAGCACCTCTGTCCCTCTCAGTGGAAAGCAGCTAAAATGTTGGTTTGGTTCTTGGAGGCTGCCCATCAGGTGTACGCGTCAGTCTTGGGGCTGTAACCACACCACTCTGGCTGTATGGCCTGCATCTCCTTCCCAGCTGCTGCATTGGCCCTGAAATTTGTTGTTTGAGACCAGAGAGTTAAGCTGTGGATTTGACAGATAGAGTTAGACAGTGAGAGAGAAAGAGAGAAAGGTCTTCCTTCCATTGGTTCACCCCCAAAATGGCTGGTATAGCTGGAGCTATGCTGATCAAAGCCAGGAGCCAGGTGCTTCCTTCTGGTCTCCCATGTTGGAGCAGGGCCCAAGGACCTGGGCCATCATCTGCTGCCCTCCTGGGTCACAGCAGGGAGCTGGACTGGAAGAGGAGCAACCTGGACTAGAACCCAGTGCCCATATGGGATGCTGACGCTGCAGGCGGAGGATTAACCAAGTGAGCCAGGGCGCCGGCCCCGTGAGTTGCACTTTTTAACCTCCGTGCATGGCATGGATTGGGGCCTGCCCAAAGAAGAAGACAGAAAACCCATCCCATGTTCACCCCCTTGCCAAGAAAAAAAAGTTTTTTTTTTTTTTAAGATTGCTGCCAAGAATCTTGACCTTGATCACTCTCCCAGGGCCTGTATCTGGTTGGGGTTTTGCTTTTTTACTATGCTTTGTCGAGATTATCATTGTCATAGGTCGAATTGTCACTTCAATAGGAGCTACTCAGCTATGATTAGCAGAAGCTCCAGGCTCTTTTCAGTGCATGGAGTTTTATAGTCACCCCTCTGAGGACATCTCCCATGTGGGCCTCATAAATGCCTATTTTAAGACGAGAGTTCCACTCTATGGCAGGCAGGAGTAACGTTGTTCCAGGCTCCGGCTGGCAGATGTGGTGTTAGTAATCCCTGGACCTTGCATCCGGTCAGGGAGTTCTCCATGCTGTGCAGCGAGTACACTGCGGGCTTGCAGGGCCAGTGTTGGAGCAGAGCATACATTTAGACCCCGATTAGGAAGATGCTTCTTCCCTGTGGTCAGTAAGTGTGAAATCATTATGATAAACCACTTCAACTCTTATAAGTGATTCTAAAAAAATACATAATTTAGAGTAGTGATGAATTTGGGTGTGCCCAGGGAAAAGAAGATTGCCTGCAATATTAGGAAGTTCAAGATCCATAACCATCTGCGACTTGATGGAGGGGGTGTAACATAAAGATGTATGATGCCATTTGTAAAACTAATTTCTCTTTTCATTTAATCTCTTGTTGCCTAAGAAACTGCAGCTAGTAATTAAGATACCATTTTGGTCTTGCTTGTAAATGCTGTTGCCTTCATTAAATTTCACACTTGTGAGAAGGAGCTATTAAGAGACAGCCTAAGGTAACACTTTTGAATAGCTAACTTTGTTAAAAATACGTTTTCCAAATTTCTTGCAATAAAATGTAATTGCATTTTCTGTTTTCACTTGTGTGGAATCTTCTCTCACATTATCAATTAGAGATAAGTCTTGGTGCTAGAGGGAATATTATGTTAAAGTGGAGTGGGATAAGTACAGTGACTTGAGTTCTTTCTTTGCCATTCATAATAAATAGTTTTCTCGTTTCTTTGCTATTTTTTTCTCGCAAACTGTTTCTCATAAGGTCAAAGAGTGGCAGAGGAAAAAGTCCAGAATATGTACTATTTTGAAACTGTCAGATGTTTAAATATTTGTCTTAAATTATCCAAAGATGTTAGGAAGTATTCAATAAATAATCATTGCAATACCAGAATACCTTGGTTAAACAAACAGAAACAGGATGGAGGGAGGTAGCCGTGGGGTTCCTGCCACCCACTTGGGAAGCCTGAATTGAATTGCTGGGTCCTGGCCTCTGACTTTGGCCTGTCCCAGCCCAGGCCATTGCTGGTGTTTGAGGAATGAATCAGGGGATGAGAACACTCTCTCCTTCCTTCCTTGCCTCCTTCTCTTCCTTTCAAATTTTTATAAATATTTATGTATGCACTTATGTGTTTACATGTATTATTTATAACTCTAAATACATATTTATTGTTTGCTTATATATTATTTATGCATATACATACATAGAGGGAGAGGGAAAGAAAAGAAAAAACTGTAGTCTCTTATCGTTGGTGATTCAAAGTCATACCAAGGAAAACATGTTCTGCTTTGTAAATGGATGCATGGTAAAAAGGTTGGCATTGTGTGTCTGAGCAGTGAGCTTTTTGTAATATGTCTTCTTTATTTCTTGTGTTTTGATTTTTCCATTGACTTTCTAAATCCTTATTTCTGTGGCCCGTCATGAGATTAGTAGTAACCAAAACATTTTCAGATTACATGTTCATATTAGCTTTAAGTATCATGTATCAGTTTATTTCAAAACAAATCCAAATTCCAGTGTGTTTATCAGTAGCTCAGTCAGATCAAAGCAACACTGAATGCTTCTTTCTACCAATTTTATTATTTAAAAAATATTTATTTGAAAGGGAGAGAGGGAGCGAGAGAATCTTCTCTCTGCTGGTTAATTCCCCTAATGGCCACAAAGGCTAGGGCTTGGTCAGGCCCAAGCTAGAAGCCAGAAGACAGGAGCTTCTTCCAGATCTCCGACGTGGGTACAGGGGCCCACGCACTTGGGTCACCTTCTGCTGCTTTCCCAGGCTGCTTAGCAGGGAGCTGATGAGAAGTAGAGCAACAGGGACTCTAACCAGTGCTCTTGTGGGATGCCGGTGTCTCAGGCAGAGTTTAATCTGGGCATCACAGTGCCAGCTCCTCTTTCCAATTTTAAGTCCATTTTACATATTTTTAAAAGGTGACAGTACTAACATGCTGTTTCCAAGGCTCTTTGTCCAGATACCGGTAGTATTCTCTGCCATATAGTCATTGTAACCCCGAAAGACAGTCTAGAAGAAGACGTCCAGTTTTATCCTTGGGGTTGACTTTGCGCTGTGGCTCCTGTGTCAGGTGAGACCTGGGCAGTGCAGTAGTCCCCTCGGCCTCATCTGTGGTTCCACTTTCCACGGTTTGTTACCTGTGATTAGCCAAGGTCCAGAACTACTAAATTGGAAAAAACCACAGATAATTCCTCCAGGGGTCGTCCCTTCGTCCAGCATGTCCACACCATACTGGTGGTCCCTTAAGAGCTGTCTGGGTTATCAGGTGGATCGACAGTCAGATAGGCCGTTCACCTATCTGACATGGAGCTTTTGTTCAAGTCACCCTTACTTTGTGACACAGTGGCCTCAAATTACAGCAGTAAAGTAGCCCCAGAACTCAACACGGCAAAGGGCCGATGAACTCCCCTGCGGCGTGGCAGGGCCGCAGGGCAGTGGACAGGAGCCTGGTGGTCTCAGGTTCTGGTCATCCGCCGTTTCGTCCCCCAGAGAGAAGGCATGTGTATGTGTCTGGCTCACTTCATTTCACACAGTCGCCTCGGTTTCCTCCATGTTGTTGCAGATGGTGGGGCTTCTTCCGTGTTACAGGCTGCGGTATGCCCCGCTGTGTGTAGCTGTGTGCTCCGTGTTTTCTTTGTCCGTTCGTCCAGTGGTGGACACTGGGTGACTTGTGTCTTGGCTGCAGTGACCAGTGCTGCAGGGAGCGTGGGCACACAGATGTCTCATCGCGGTGCTGATTTCATTCCTCTGGATGGGAGTGCTTGGGCTTATGGCAGTCCTGTTTTTAACTTTTTGGGGCCTCTCCATGCTGTTTTTCATAGTGGTGGCACTAATTCACATTCCCACAGAGTGCAAGGATTCTGTTCTCCACATCTTCTCTAACACTTTTTTTTGTCTTTTTGATAATTGCCATTCAGACAGGTGTGCAGAAGTGTCTCATTGAGGTAGGTAATAAGTTACCCTGATGAGTGATGCCGAGTATTTTTTCATTTACGTATTTGGCCATTTGTATGTCTTTTCAGAAATGTCTCTTCAGGTCTCTTCTTTTTAGTTGGGTTGTTTTCTAGCGTTCCTGACATGGTTTTTATACTAACCCCTTATCAGATACGTGGCTTGCAGATTTTTTTTCTCCCCTTCTATAAGCTGTCTCTTAACTCTGTTGTTTTCTTTGCAAGACAGTAGCTGTTAAGTTTGATGTTTCTGCTTCTGCTTTTGGAATAAATCCAAAAAATCCTTGTCCAGATGAAGTATTTCTAACTCTGACTCGATCTCATATGTTGACACATTTGACTGCATGAAATTCAAGGGCCTGTATATCCAAAAGTCAACAGCAGACCATGGAATAACACTGGAATCTATGTCACAAAGCGGGGTTAATATCATTAATACACAAGGAGCTCTCAGAACACGAGAAGAAGAAAAACCCAATGCAAGACGAGACAGAAACCTGAACATTCAGTTCGCAGGAAAGGAAGTCAGGTAGCATGGAACTCGGGAGAAGGTGCTCTGCCCCTCAGGAGTGAGGTTCGCGTGGAAACCACACTGGGATATGAGGAGGAACAGACCGTTGATCCCAGCGTTCCGTGCGCTCAGTGATGCCCAGCACAAAGCTGGGTATTGTTCGGTGTGTGGCATTTCCTGACATTCTGGAAAAGGCAGTGGGACCTGGGATAGCGTGCGGGAACTGAGTGCTGTTTGTCACAAGACAAACGAGGAGTGTTTCTGTGTGTAAATTATACCTCAGTAAACCCAATTTCAAGCTTTCATATTAAAACCACACTATGGAGGGCACCGGCGTTGTGGCTCACTTGGTTAATCCTCCTCCTGCGGCGCCGATATCCCAATGGGCGCCCGATTCTGTCCCGGTGGCTCCCCTTCCAATCCAGCTCTCTGCTGTGGCCCGGGAAAGCAGTGGAGGATGGCCCAAGTGCTTGGGCCCTGCACCCGCATGGGAGACCAGGAAGAAGCACCTGGCTCCTGGCTTCAGATCAGCGCAGCGCCAGCCATAGCAGCCACTCTCTCTCACTGTCTAAGTCTGCCTGTCAAAAAAAAAAAAAAACAAAAAAAAAAAACACTATGATATCATTTCTTACTAGCTTAGCAAAATTTCAAAAATGGCACAACCCTAGCCTTCGGGAAAGTTGCCAGAACCTTAGAAAGCTGCATGTGCATTTATTTAACCATTGACCTGACAGCCCTGGTCCTTTATTGCTGCCTCGCCCCGCCTGCTCCCACCCCCTGAGAGCTAGTTCTGTGTTGGGTGAATGCAGACACAGCACGTGGAGATGAACCCGTGCCCTCCTCCCTCTACACAGATCGGGTCCTCCTCCACACACGGTTCCTCGCTTTGTTCCTTCACTTCTGATACCAGAGTTTACCGATCACTGCATGAAGAGCAGTCTCTTCATGAGTTTGGGGGGTTCTGTGGCAGGGGGTACCCTAGAGGATATTCCACCAGGAACCTAATTTTCTGTGTAACTGGTTTCCTTCTAGATCACCGTCTTTTTCTATTACAAACAGTTCTGCGTAGCAAAACCATGACATGTGTTAATTCCTGTTTTTAGTAGCTATGTAGGATAAATTCCAGGAATTAGAATTGCTGGGTAAAATGCAAAATACAGGTGTAATTGTGAAGGTTCTTAACAAGTTGCCAACGCCAGAGTGTGTTGTACCAGTTGACACTCTTACCTGTGACCCAGGAGAGTGCCTCCTTCAGCGTTGCCAATAGAGATGTTACCGGGTTTTTGGATTTTTCACAGAATGGCCTAATCTTAGTTTTGTTCATTGTCATTTTATATATCAGGGAGATTTGCTTTTCGTGACAGGAGATGCAGATATTTTTCCCTCTCTGCCAGTTGTATTCTGAATTTGTGGTTAGAGGTTTCTTTTCCTGCATAGAACTTTGTGATTTTTATGGAGTTAAATAGCTTTTCTTTCATTGTGGATGCTGAGTATAGTTCAGAAGGCCTTTCCCCACTCCAGAGTTATGAAAGACCATTGCTGCAATTTTTCTATTTTCATTGAACTTTTGATTCACTTAGAATGTATTTGATGCGTGGTGTGAGATGTAGATTCAGTTTTTTCCCCGAATAGTGAGTTGTGTTAATACTGTTGAAAACGTATTTCCTGCCAGTGGTTGGGGAGGTCTGCTTCTGGCCTTTGGTCTTACTGCTTCATCTTTACGTGTGAGTGCTGTGCTTTCCTGATAGGGCCTTTGTCATTCGGGCCGCCAATCCACCTGCCACACATGCTGCTCTCCCCTTTCTGGACATTGCTACCTTTTATGTTTCCAAGTGGACTTTAGAACCCTCTATCTAATTCAGCAACAATGGAATCTTCCAGAACAAACACCTCAATACTAACCAGAAGCTTTTTTTTTATTAATTAAAGTTTCATTCCATTGCTAAACTAACATCAAGAAAATTTGTTTTTTTCCTAAATGAGTATATCACATACTGTACACTTGGAATACTAGTATTTTTTTTGCATTTGAAAAATCAAACTGTTCAAAGTAATGTTAAATAACGCAGTGGTAGCATCTGATGTCACACTCAGTGTTTAGGAAAGCGTCACAGTTGCGTCAGTAGGTGCTTTCAGCTGCGTTTCTTTTTCACTTTCCTGCTGCTCTCACCTAGTCCGCCCCAGTTCACACGAGGCAGTTTCTTCTCAGACACCCCCTCAGTGCTGCCGTGATGTTGTGATGCAACATGGTTGACTTCCAGCTCAGCGAGTCTTGTCCCTCATCATACCACATGTGAGGGTCACGTTGCCTCAGATAATAAATACACAAATGTTCTCACGAGGATTTGGAACTCCACAAGAGCTCAAACAGCAGAAACATAGCAGACATAGACAAGCCGTTGCTTTAGTTAGTAGCTTTTCTGGTTCCCAGCACTGACAGTTTAGAAAACACGGTGGGGGAAAAGACCCCATTTACAATTCAACAACATTTAGCAAAATGAAAATTATAAAATTTTAATAAAGGAAAAGCATTTGAAAAAACGAAGAGGTCTCTGATTTTACTAGAATAACATTTGTACTTAATGCAGTTCTAACAACAAATACCAGCAGGAGTATTTGGAAGTTTAAGGGTTTATTTTTCCCAGACAGGATTTTTGTTAGCTCAGTATATTTAAATATTTTACAGTTCATCTAGAAGAGAGGACCCTGGGAAATTTGAGGAAGCATGAAATACTAGAATGTACTGTAAAGCTGCAGTATCTAAAGCAGTACAAGTCTGTGACAGGAACACAGGTGGTTTTAAAAAGGAGAAGAAACTGCTAAAGTACTACAAGTTAATATGTTTTTTCTACCATTTTACTATTTTTTCAAATGTGGACAAGATGGAAGGATTACACAGCAGACACTCTATGGAGTATCTATTTTTTTGAAAGAGCTACCCACAGAGAAGGAGAGGCGGGGTGGGGGGGGGTAGAGGTCTTCCGTCCACTGGTTCACTCCCCAGCTGGCCACAATGGCCAGAGCTGTGTTGATCTGAAGCCAGGAGCTTCTTCCAGGTCTCCCACACAGCTGCAGGGGCCCAAGGGCTTGGGCCATCTTCTACTGCTTTCGCAGGCCATAGCAGAGCTGGATCGGAAATGGAGCAGCCGGGTCTCGAACTGGTGCCTACACTGGATGCTGGCACCACAGGTGGCGGCTTTATCTGCTACACCACAGCGCCGGCCCCTGATGTTGTTTCTGTGTCACGTAGCCATCTCTTTGCCTCCCTTCCCTTCATCAATCTAGCTTTTACAAAATCTTTTTTTTTTTTTTTTTTTTGACAGGCAGAGTGGATAGTGAGAGAGAGAGAGAAAGGTCTTCCTTTTGCCGTTGGTTCACTCTCCAATGGCTGCCGCGGCCTGCGCGCTGTGGCCGGCGCACCACGCTGATCCGATGGCAGGAGCCAGGTGCTTCTCCTGGTCTCCCATGGGGTGCAGGGCCCAAGCACCTGGGCCATCCTCCACTGCACTCCCTGGCCACAGCAGAGAGCTGGCCTGGAAGAGGGGCAACCGGGACTAGAACCCGGTGTGCCAGCACCACAAAGCGGAGGATTAGCCTAGTGAGCCACGGCGGCGGTACAAAATCCATTTCAAAGTGAATTTGAGATGTTGTTTTCCCCCAGCATGGCAGTTCAAGAAAACGTGGCTCTCACATCTTTTAGAAATACTTTATTATACTTGTAAATACATAATATGAAATTATTTCAAAAAGGTTATGGAAAATGAAGTTAAAAGCTAAATTTATTTGGATGCAAAAGCTTTTGAAATCCTTGCTTAATTTTTTCATATTATGTTACCCGTAAATTTTTGAGGCCCCCTTATATGCAATTATTTAAAAATTTTTTGCCTTTTCAAAGGAGAAAATGAACTACTTAAATAAAGAAGTCAAAGTTGATAAGATGTTGCCAGATTACCAAAGATGTAAAATGTGGGCAAAACCTAGTTTGGGCAAGAGGTAGAAACCAGGCTCCCTCAAAGGTTGGTTTTAGGCAGGTAATGATTCAGCTTCTATGGAAAACATCTGGTGCTACATGTCAGTATATGTAATACATAACACCTTTTACCCAGTAGTCCCACTTACAGAAGTGTATTTCAAGGATATAGATACAGAAAGTTGTTGATCTGAACATTATTTATGAAACTGGAAAAACGGGGGGTTGCAGCACTGTGGCATAGCAGATTAAAACTGCTGCCCGCGATACTGGCATACCGTATGGACACTGATTCAAGTTCTGGCTGCTCCACTTCCTGATCCAGCTTCATGCTAATAGCCTGGGAAAGCAGTGGAAGATGGCCCAAGTGTTTGGGTCCCCGAAACCCCGGTGGGAGACTCAGATGAAGCTCCTGGCTTTGGCCTGGCCCAACCCTGGCCATTGCTGCCATCTGGGGAGTGAACCAGTGAATGAAAGATCAAGCTCTCTCCCTTCCTCCCTCCCTTTCTCTCTCTCTTTGTGACTTTCAAATAAATAGGTAAATCTTTTTTTAAGTGAAAAACTGGGAACCTAAATGTAAGATAGGTAATTGATAAATTATGGCTGTGTATACTGTAGCATCTGTGTTTATGTTAATAATGATGATGTCATAGAAAACAAACAGCGAATTGACAGATGTAAAGCCAGCCATTATCGGTAATTCTATTCAATATGAATGGAATAAATATTCCAAAGACAATGTTTGTCCAGCTGCAAGATCCAAAATAAGTGCTATTTGCAAGGGACACATTTTTAAAATTCTTGTTTTATTTGAAAGAGAAAGAGTTCTTCATTCACTCTCTCCAAATGAATGTAACAGCTAGGACTGGGCAAGGGCAAAGCCAGGAGCCATGAACTCAGTCTGGGTCTCCCATGTGAATGGCAGGAAGCAAAATACTTGAGCCATCATTACTGCCTACCAGGGTGGGCGTTAGCAGGAAGCTGGGTTAGAAGCAGAGCCTGCACTCAAACACAGGTGTTACGGAAATCTGAGATGGGAAGACTCCCTGTGTTCAAACAGGCACCAGAGACAGTGGAGGATGGCAGCAGTTGATTACGCCAACAGGCTCAGCCGAGCGACAATCCCAAGTTTCTTACAATGTTTATAGGTTCGTCAGCATCATACCTTAGCTGTTACAGCACTGGCGGGTTTAAATTGCAGCCTTCGGGACTTAGGACCACACTTCCAATGGTTGGTGGGCCTGGTATGTTTGTAGAAGAGATACTAGGGACAGATTTACTAGGCCAGATTCATGACTGGAGTTACAGAAGCAGAACTTAGGACTTCTTCCCTCCGTAGACAAGGTAACAGTGGGCAGTGCTTCACTAGTTAATTGCGAGCAGCCACTTCTCAGGGCCTGTGTTGGGAGGAGGGGTCTGCTGCTCTGTCTCTGCTTGCGGCCTTATTTCCTCTACACAGGCCCTCAAAAGATGGGGATACCAGCATTCTCTCTCTCTCTTTTTTTTTTTTTTTTTTTTTTTTTTTTGACAGGCAGAGTGGACAGTGAGAGAGAGACAGAGAGAAAGGTCTTTTCCGTTGGTTCACCCTCCAATGACCGCTGCGGCCAGAGCACCGAGCTGATCTGAAGCCAGGAGCCAGGTGCTTCTCCTGGTCTCCCATGGGGTGCAGGGCCCAAGCACCTGGGCCATCCTCCACTGCCTTCCCGGGCCACAGCAGAGAGCTGGCCTGGAAGAGGGGCAACCGGGACAGAATCCAGCGCCCCAACTGGGACTAGAACCCGGTGTGCCGGCGCCGCAGGCGGAGGATTAGCCTAGTGAGCCGCAGTGCCAGCTCAGGATACCAGCATTCTAAGCAGCGACTTAATTGCACCAAATACCTGTTCCCAACAGGTACATTTTAGACTAACAGGCACAAAGACCTGAAAAGAATAGAAAATGATATGTCCTACAAACAGAAACCATGAAGTGGCTGGAGTAGCCATAATAATACCAAGCAAAATGCACTTCAGCAATTGTTGCTAAAAACAAGGCGGGGTGGGGGGTTGCTGGTGTTGTGATGCATCAGGTTAAGCCGCACCTGTGAAGGCAGCATCCCATATAAGCCCCATTTTAAGTCCCAGCCTCCTCTTCTGATCCAGCTCCCTGCAAATATGCCTAGGAAAGCAGCAGAAGATGGCTCAAGTACTTGGGGCCCTGCACCCACACGGGAGACCATTCTGATGGAGTTCTAGGCTCTTGGCTTTGGCTTGGCCCAGCCCAGGCCTTATAGCATTTAAGGAGTGAACCAGCATGTGGAATCAGTCTCTCTTTCTCGATCTAAGTCTGCCTTACAGATAAAAAATAAATAAATCTTAAAAAAAAATAGAGGAACAATTCGTAATGATAGAAGGACCAAGCACATCAGGAAGATAGTGCTCCCGATGACAGCCCGCAAGTCTGTGATGCAAACTGACAGAACTGGAAGGAAAAGGTAATGCAACAATTGTGTTTGGAGATCTCCCTTCTCTTGCAGTGATTGGTAGAAGGATGAGACGTAAGGATGTAGGAAATTTGAGCAGAATTACCCACCAACTTCAACTCAGATCTATAACCTCTCCATCCAATAATGACAAAGAGGTCTTTGCAAATGCAGGTGGAGCATTGGTAAACAAATTGTAAAGGATTCAAATTATTCACATTACTCCAGGCCAAGAGAATTGAAGTAGGAATTCACCATAGGAGGCCACCTGAAAAGAATTAAGCACTTGGAAATTGAACTGCCCACATTTGCGTCTGAGAAGAAATGAGAGGGATGTTAGTACCTTGACCTGAATTAAAATGAATACAAGCATGAAGATGTGTGGGATGCCACAACACAGAGGAAGGGAAAGGCCTGACAGTGCTGACCTGCTTCTATCTGAAGAAACTGGACACAGAACAGCAAATCCAACTCCAGTAATTAGAGGAAGGAGGTAGAGTTCAGAACACAAGTCAGTGAAATAGGAAACATAAGAAAATCCATGAAAGCAAACAATAGTGGTTAAAAAAAAGTTTTAAATACTGTCTTTAACTAAAATAGCCGAGGAAAAAAGGCAGAGATTACCAAAATCAGAAATGAGGGTGGTACGTTTAACCTAGTGGCCAAGATGCTGGTTAAGACGCCCACCTCCCTTATAAGAGTGCCTGGTTTGATGCCCAACTTTATTCCTGATTTAGCTCCCTTCCAGTGCAGACTCCGGGAAGCTGCGATGATGGCTCAACTCAAATCGAGTTCCCAGCTCCTGGCTTTATCCTGCCCCAGGCCAGGCTGAAGAGTAAACCAGTGGATAGAAGCTCTCTCTGTCTCTTTGCTTCTCAAATAAGTAAATAAACTAAAAGCAGAAATGAGTTTAAAAAAATTGTTACAAACCCTACAAAGATTTAAAAGTTTATAAAGAAATGTTACAAATTATTTTTCTCAGAGAATAAATAGATTGTTCTAAGGATACAAAATACCAAAGCTAAAGAAAAAATAGGAAATCTGAATACACATATATTAAGTTTAAAAATTGAACTAGACTTTAAAGTTTATCTTCCCAAAAAGAAAAGTCCAACCTAGATAGCTTTCCTGGTGAGTTCTACCAAAGAGTAAATGCCAGCTGTTCACAAATCCTTCCAAAGGTAGGAGAGCAGAGGACATTTCCCAGCTTCCTCTGAGGCCACTGTTATCCTGACATCAAAACCACACACATCACAGAAAATAAAACCATAGACCAAAATATTCTAGAATATAGATGTGCAAGTTGTTGAATAAATATCAGCAAACCAAATCCAGAAATAGATAAAAGTTATTGTAATACCAAGTGAGATTTGTTGCAGGAATGCAGGGTTGGTTTAACCTCCAAAAACTAATCAGTGCTGCTTTGGGGCTGGCACTGTGGCATAGTGGGCTAAGCCTCTGTCTGCAGCACCAGCATCCCAAAAGGGCACCATTTTATGTCCTGGCTGCTCCTCTTCTGACCCAGCTCTCTGCTATGTTCTGGGAAAGCCGTAGAAAATGACCCAAGTGCCTGGGCCCCTGTGCCTGTGTGGGAGACCTGGAAGAAGCTCCTAGCTTTGGATCGGCTCAGCTCTGGCCATTGCGGCCATTTGGGGGGTGAACGAGCAGATGGAAGACCTTTCTCTATGTCTCTCATTCTGTCTGTAACTCTACTTTCAAATAAATAAATCTGTAAAATAACTGTTAGATTAATAAGGCAACACATCATTGGTAAATGATGAATAACACATGCTTTTAGTAGTCACAGAAAAGGCATTTGACAAAATTCAGCATTCCTTTATGATAAAAATCATTCAGGGCTGGTGTATAGTGGGTAAAGCTGCGACCTGGGATGCCAGCATCCCATGTGGGCACCGATTGTGTCCTAGCTGCTCCACTTGAGATCCAGCTTCCTGCTAATGGCCTGAGAAGTCAGCAGAAGATGGCCCAAGTGCTTAGGTCCCATCATCCACGTGGGAGACCTGGATGAATCTCCTGCCTTTGGCCTGGCCCAGCCCTGGCTGGTGGGGTGGGGACATCTGGGGAGTGAACCAGCTGGTGAAAGATATTCATGTTTTTTCTTTATCTCTCCCTCTCTCTCTCATTCTCACTCTCACTTTCTCTCTGTCACTCTGCCTTTTTTTGAAGGGAAGAATTAGAGAAAGGGAGAGAGAGAGCAAGCTTCTGTTTACTGGTTCACTCCCCCAAATGGCTGCTACCGCCAGAGCTGGACCAGTCCAAACCCGGGGTCCAGGAGCTTCTTCGGTGTCTCTCACATGGGCACAGGGGCCCAAGCACTTGGGCCATCATCTGCTGCCGATGAATTGGAGCAGCCGGGACCCCAACCAGTGCCCATATGGGATGCCAGTGCCTCAGGCATCAGCTTCAGCCACTACGCCACAGCTCTGGCTCCAATAAATAAATCTTAAAAAAAAAAAAAAAAAAAAAACCACACACAATAAGCTACAGAAGATAAATTCTTCAATCTGGTAAAGAGTATCTAGGCAAAACCCACAGCTAGTATAATATTGTACAAGACTGGCCAAGATCAGGAAGAAGACAAGAGTGTCCACTTATATTCAACATGTGGAGATTCTAACCAGGGCAATTTGTCAAGAAGAAGAAAAGACATCAAAATTGAAAAAGGAATAGTAAAAACTGTCTCTTTGCAGATGACTTGATTTGTTAAAAAGATTTATTTTATTTATTTGAAAGGGGGAGAGAGAGGTCTTCCATCCACTGGTTCACTCCCCAAATGGTCGCGACTGTTGGAGCTGGGCTGATTCAAAGCCAGGAACCAGGAGATTCTTCTCTCCCATGTGAGTGCAGGAGCCCAACTACTTGGGCCACCTTCCGCTGCTTTCCTAGACATATTAGCAGAGAGCTAGATTGGAAGTGGAGCAGCTGGGACATGAACCAGCACCCATCTTGGTGGCCCCAAGATGACATGATCTTATATGTAGAAAATCCTGAGGAATAAACTGTTAGAACTAGTAAGAAAGTTCAGCAAGGTTTCAGGATTCAATATCAAAGTTGAAAAATGTATTAATTTTTTAAAAAGATTTCTTTGAAAGGCAGAGTTAGAAGGAGACAGAGATTAATCTGCCATCTATTGATTTACTCCCCAAAATGGCTGTAACAGCCAGGACTGGGCCAGGTTGAATCCAGGAGCCTAGAACTCCATCAGAGTGTCTCAAATGGGTGGTAGGGGCCCATACACATGGCCCATCTTCCACTGCTTTCCCAGGCACATTAGCAGGGAGCTGGATCAGAAGTGGAGCCGCTGGGACTTGAATTGGTGTTCATATGAGACTCTGGCATTGCAGGTGGTAGCTTAACTCACTGTATCACAACACCAGCCCCCAAAATCTATAAATAAATCTATACATAATCTATACATAACTCTTTATGATAGTGTCAGAAAGAACAGAATATTTAGGGATCACTTTAACAAAAGAGTACAAACCTTACTGTGTTGCTTTGCCGTACCACCAAATGGGTCCCTGAAACAGCAGAAGCGCACTCTCACATTGCTGGAGGCCTGAAGGCCAGGGTCAAGGCCAACTCCTCCCTAGAGCTGTGCAGGAGAACGTGTGCCTCTCCTCTGTCTCATGGTTGCCTGGTTCTCTGGCATCTCTTGGCTTCTGCTCCATCAGCCCCCATCCATCTCATGGCGTGCTATCTGTGTGTGTGGATGTGCCCCTATTTATAAAGACACCAGTCACACTGGGTTAGGGCCCTCCCAGAAGACCCAATCTTAAGTCCTCTAAGTCCCTATTTCCAAATATGGTCGTGTGACCTTACCTCCCAGCTGTGGAGGTTAGGACCTCAGCATCTTTTGGGAGAACACAGTGCAACCCAAACACAAATGTGAAAACTTCTGAATGTGTGGATTTGTGGGTCAGTAGACTTAAGATGGCAGTATGCTCTAAGTTACTCTGCAGACTCAGTGTGCTCCTTTTATGCTCCTAACTGGCTGCTTTGCACAAATTCGTAAGCTGATCTTAACATTTATATGGAAATTTGAAAGGCACAGAATAACTGAAGCAATGCTGGAAAGCATCATTTTGAGGGATTCCTGAGCTTTGGTTTTACAAGTTCACTAACAGGAATCGAGCCAGTATGGCACTAGTGTAAGGAGACAGAGACCAGTGGGGTATAATTGAGAGGTTGGAAGCAAACTCGTACAGTCACTTGCTTTTTAACAGAGGTGCAAAAGAATGAATCTGAACCCACACCTCACATCATACACAAAAACTGAAGATGGATTTAAAGGCTGGGCGCTAGGCCAGGCAGTTAGGAGGCAGGTTGGGGTGCCCAGCTCCAGCACCTGACTCTAGCTTCCTGCCAGCATCACCCTGGGAGACAGCAGTGATGGGGGCTCAAGTCGCTGGGTGCTGCCTGGCTTCAGTCCCAGCCCAGCCCTAACTGCTGTGCTCATTTGGGGATGACCCAGCAGGTGGGAACACTTACACACGTGTTTCTCTCTCTCTCTCTGTTTTCCTTCTTCTCAAATAATTTTTTAAAAACTGGATTACAGGCCTAAAAGTTAGCCAAAACTGTACAACTCTTAGAAGAAAACAGACTTGAATCCTTGTGACCTTGGATAAGCTGCGGTTTCTGAGATACAACACTAAAAGCACAAGCAGCAACAACAAATAAAAACTCCTGTGCTTTAAAAGACACTGTCAAAGTGGGAAGAATATCTAGAGAGGAGACCATGTTGGCAAATCGTGTACCTGATAAGGGGTCGATCTCTAGAATAAATGAAGTACTCCTGCAACTCAGTGGGGGACCATCAGAAAATGAGCAGAGGCTGTCAGCGGACATCTCTCCAAGGAGAACAAATCGAATAAACACGTGAAAACGTGCTTGACATCGTTAGCCATCAGGGGTGCAAAGCAAAACAGCACAGTGCCGCTGCACACCCATTGGGATGTTGTCATCAGCGGACCCTAGAGGTGCTGGTAGGATGCGGAGTAGTCAGGACTCTCGTACACCAGTGGTGGGATTTGAAAATGCTGTAGCCACCTCAGAAGACAGTCTGCTGTTCCTCAGGAAGTTAAATGTGATGACATATGACCCAGTGATTTCATTCCTAGGTATGTTCCTAAGAGGAATGAAAACATGGACCCACATAAAAACATGTGTGCACATGTTCACAGCAGTAGTGAAAACAACTCACATGTCCATCAGTTAGGATTGAGCTTTGAGCTCCTGGCTTTGGCCTGACTCAGTCCCAGCTGTTACAGGACTTCTGGGAGTGAAGCAGCACATGGAAGATAGTGTCTCTCTTTCTGATTGTCTTTCTCACTGTGTCTCTGCCTTTAACAAAAAATAAGAATTAAAAAAGGATAAATTGGCCTGCGCCGCAGCTCACTAGGCTAATCCTCCGCCTTGCGGCGCTGGCACACCAGGTTCTAGTCCCGGTCAAGGCACCGAATTCTGTCCTGGTTGCCCCTCTTCCAGGCCAGCTCTCTGCTGTGGCCAGGGAGTGCAGTGGAGGATGGCCCAAGTCCTTGGGCCCTGCACCCCATGGGAGACCAGGATAAGTGCCTGGCTCCTGCCATCGGATCAGCACGGTGCGCTGGCCGCAGCGCGCCAGCCGTGGCGGCCATTGGAGGGTGAACCAACGGCAAAGGAAGACCTTTCTCTCTGTCTCTCTCACTGTCCACTCTGCCTGTCAAAAAAAAAAAAAAAAAAGAATAAATTTATTTTGATGCAAAAACTCCTGAAATCCATGGTTTTCTCAAAACACGTTCTCATGAACAAACCTTTGAAGATTCCTTGTGTGCACAGATTTCAAATTTTTTTGCATCAGAATAAACCTACCATTTAATTCCACTTTCCACAGACTTGTGGAAGTAACCTCGTTCTTTAAACGAGTTTGGTACATGAGTTTTATATAAAAAAAACCAATTACTAAAAATCAATAAATGCAAGTCACTGTGTTGCTAGGGTGAAGGGGAAAACTGATCGTCTTTGATACAGAAAAATCATTTGAGAAAATCTAAACACTCATGTTAGTTGAAACGGAACACACCAGGAAGAGAGGGACTCCCCCAGCGTGGCTGCAGCCGACACGACACTTACTGGTGGAGACTGACGCCTTCCCCAAGACAAGGAAGATGGTGATTTAGGCCATGATTTCATGCTTGCACATTTGATGTTTCTTGTTGAATGTTGAGCATAGGGAATTTTACCATTTAGGGAGCTGAGTATTTTTTTTTTAATTATTAGTATTCCTGACAGTCCTGAGATTATTCGAGAACACAGGAAAATTACCTGGAAACCATTTGATCCTTCCTGTTTTTGCTTTTGAGATCTGTTGGGCTGGACTAGAGCAGTGGTCAGCCTTGGGCTGCTTGTTGCCCACTCTGAGGCAAGGAAGGCCCTTTTGTTGATCTGCGGAAGTGCTGTTCGTCGAATGCTTCGCATGGTCCTTGCCTAGGCTCCCAGTAGCTTCCACACACTCCGCAGTTTGTAGGTGCTCAGGTACATCCCCAGGTCACCCTGCACAGCTGTCATCTCTGGGACTCCGTGCTGAAAACTGGTCACCCTGTTCTCCCCACGCTCTCATCTTTGTCTCCTCAACTTGGGGGATCCACTGCACCCCACGAGACTTCCGTCAGGCTCTGCGTCCTAGAAACCCTGGCCAAGCGGTGAGCCGGGGCAGGTGGAGAGCACGCTTGATTGGGTTCCGTCTCAGGGTCCCTGGTCTTTGTTGCCTGATCCCCCGTATCTCGGAAGCTGCGGTTTCATAGCTGTTTTGTCTGTTCTCTGGCTTCAGACAGGGTGGCAAACACGGGCACTCTGAGCGAGCCAGCAGCATGCAGGCTTTTTGACAAAGTTGGCAGGGAAGATCCATGAGGGGAAAACAAGTCTTCCCAACACAGGGAAGAGGTGCAATTGAATGTCCATATGTGGAGGGAGGGAGAGAGACCTGGAGGCTGGGAGGGGAGGAGGCAGGCAGGCAGGGAGGGAGGGACAAGAGGAAAGAAAAGAGAACTGGGGCCCTTCCTTAGCACCGCACACTAACTTTAATTCCCGAAGAATCATTTGTGGGTCTGAAACATAAGGGCTGAAACTGTAAAAGCCCTAGAAGAAAGTACAAGAGGAGGTTTATAAACTTTTGGGTAGGCATTGATTGCTTAGGTATGACCCCAAAGCACAATTCTTAATTTTTTAAAATATTTTTGTTTATTTGTTTGACAGGTAGAATTACAAACAGTGAGAGAGAGACAGAGAGAAAGGTCTTCCTTCCGTTGGTTCACTCCCCAAATAGCCGCAACGGACAGAGCTGCGCTGATCCGAAGGCAGGAGCCAGGAGCTTCCTCCTGGTCTCCCATGCGGGTGCAGGGCCCAAGCACCTGGGCCATCCTCCACTGCCTTCCCGGGCCACAGCAGAGAGCTGGACTGGAAGAGGAACAACCAGGACTAGAACTGGCACCTTTATGAGATCCTCATAAAGGCCTCTGGTGGAGGATTAACCTAGTGCGTCACAGCGCCGGCCCAGAATTTTTAAATTAATTGGGCTCCATCCCCAGCAGTTCCACACATAAGAGACCAGGCAGCGAGGATCAAGCAGATACTGGTACAGCAGTGTGTAAAGTGTGCACAAGCAGGAGCGGCACCGAGGTGGACGAATGACTAAGTGGACACGTGATCTGCACACACAGCAGCAAGCGACTCATCTGTGACAAGTGGAATTCTGATGCATGCCACAGCGTGGGGGAGCCCTGAGGACAAAGCAAGCCGGACACAGTGACCAGATGCTGCGGGCCCACTGCGTGCAGGGTCCTGAGTGGGCAGATTATAGAGACAGAATAGAATGCAGATGTCTGGGCTGGGTGTCACTGTTGAGTGGGGTGTCATTTCCAAGGCCTGCCATAATGGATGCCACACGAGGAGGGTTTAAGAACCAGAAGCAGGGGCCGGTGCTGTGATGTACCAGGTAGAGCTTCACCTGCAGCGCTGGCATCCCTTATGGGTGCCAGGTCTAGTCCCAGCTATTCCACGTCCAGTCCAGCTCCCTGCTAACATCCTGCAGAAGCAGCGGAAGATGGCTCAAGTGATTGGGCCCTTACACGCACAAGGGAGACCCAGAGGAAGCTCCTTGCTTTGGACCAGTCCAGCTCCAGCTGTTGCAGCCATGTGGGAGTGAACCAGTGGATGGAAGATTTCTCTCTCTCTTTCTTTGTAACTCTGACTTTCAAATAAATAAATCTTAAAAAAACAAGCAAACAAACAAACAAACAGAAGCATGCTGACACATGATTCTGGAAAGTGGAAGTCCAAATGCAGGGTGTCGGGTGCTGTGCTCCTCTGAAACCTGGCCTGTCCCTGGGATTCGGTAATCTCGGGTGTAAATGCCAGAGGGTGTGTCTTGGATGTGTGGGTCTCTCCGTGCTCCATCCTCACGTGGCATTTTCCCTGAGTGTTCCCGTCATCCTCCCTCTGTGTGTGTCCATGTCCAGATGTCCCTTTCACAAGGATAGCAGTCAGCACTCATTCCAGTGATCTCAGCTTGACTGCAGCTGCAAGGCTGTTCCAAGACAGGTCAGGTTGAGACTTTTTTTTTTTAAGATTTTTTTATTTGAAAGGCAGAGTTACACAGAGAGAGATCTTTGATCCACTTGTTCATTCTCCCAAAATGGCTACAGTGACCAGACTGGGCCAGGCTGAAGCCAGGAGCTTCTTCCGGGTCTCTTCTGGCACTCGGGTGCTGGCAGGCTATGGCTTTCCCTGCTGTGCTCCCGCGCTGGCCCCTGGGTTGGGGCTGCAGCACGTCTTTGTGAGGCCCAATCCCGTCTATCACAGACAGGCTCAGAGAGGCAAGCGTGTGGCTTAGCAGTTAGGACGCGGCTGGGACCCATGAATTCCGTAGTGGAATGCCTGGTTTGTGTCCCAGCTCTGCTCCCAACTCCAGCTTCTGCAGCGTGTGCCCTGGGAGGCAGCGTGGTGACTCAGGTACCTGGATTCTTGCCACCCATGCAGGAGACCCAGGCTGAATTCCTGGTTCCTGGTGTGGGTCTGGCCCAGCCCAGTCTCTTGACTGTTGCTGGAATGTGGGACTGACCAGGAGAAAAGAAGAGACACAGCGAGAGAGATCTTCCATCCGCTGGTTCAGTCCCCACATGGCTGCAGCAGCCAGAACTTGGCCAGGCGAAAGCCAGGAGCCAGGAACTCCATCTGGGGTCTGACTTGAACTGGCACCAAATGGGATACAGGCATTGCAGGCGGCAGCTTAGCCCCCTGTGCCAAAACACCGGCCCCTGGCATGTGGAATGTTTAAGAGCAATTACTTTCTTTTTTTCATTTGTAAACTTTTATTTAATGAATGCATTTTTACATGGATACAACTTTAGGAATAGAGTGGTTCTTTCCCCCATACTCCCTTCTCCCACTACCCCCCCTCCGCTCCCATCCCACCTCCCATTCACTCTCCCATCTCCTTCTTCATTATGGTTCATTTTTAGTTTGATTTTATATACAGAGGACCAACTTTATGCTAATCATAGACTTCAACAATTAGCACCCACGTCCACACAAAACATATAGAGTACAGCTTAGGGAGAGAATTTGTAGTCGATTCTCATATTACAATTCAATAGGGACAGAGGTCTTACATGGGGAGCAAGTGCACAATGACTCCTGTTGTTTCTTTAACAGTTAAACAGTTAACACTCTTTTTATGATGCCAGTGATCATCCGAGGCTCTTGCCACGGGCTGCCAAGGCTATGGAACCTTTTGTGACCACAGACTCTGTCAGAATTTGGACACGGCCATAAGCAAAGTGGATATTCTTTCCTCCCTTCAGAGAAGAGTGTCTACTTCTTTGATGGCCCTTTCTTTCCTCTGAGGTCTCACAGAGATCCTCCGTGTAGGATTTTTTTTCCATAGAGTCTTGTCTTTCCGTGCCTGAAATGCTCTCGCAGGCCTTTCAGCCCGACCAGGAAGCCTTAAGGGTTGATTCTGAGGTCAGAGTGTTATTTACTGTGAAAGTCATTCTAGGAGTCTGCTGTGTGGACTGCTTCCCATGTTGGTCCTTCCTTCCTTTTTTTTTTTTTTTTTTTTTTTTTTGACAGAGTGGATAGTGAGAGAGAGAGAAAGGTCTTCCTTTGCCGTTGGTTCACCCTCCAATGGTCGCCGCGGCCAGCGCGCTGCGCTGATCTGATGGCAGGAGCCAGGTGCTTCTCCTGGTCTCCCATGGGGTGCAGGGCCCAAGCACTTGGGCCATCCTCCACTGCACTCCCGGGCCATAGCAGAGAGCTAGCCTGGAAGAGGGGCAACCGGGACAGAATCCGGCGCCCCGACCGGGACTAGAACCTGGTGTGCCGGCGCCGCTAGGCAGAGGATTAGCCTGCTGAGCCGCAGCGCCGGCCTCCTTCCTTCCTTTTTAATTCTATTTTTTATTTTTGCCGAGTACTTGATGTTATTTATATCATCCCTTTTAAACTTAGACCGATCTATCTGTTGCCTTTAACATTTAATATGATCATTCTAACAGTGAAGATGGTGTTTATACCACCGATTCTTAGGGGTTTGGAGCCCCATGATTAGTTCTTAGGCTGCACCCTGAGAGGTGAGTCTATGTGCCTGTATGCAGAACTATACTGTTTTACAGTTACAGACTACCACCTCTATCTCTTATTCTCTCTCTTATTTTTAACTGGAATCTTTTTCCAATGCCTTAAAATACGTATGATTAACTCTGTGTTACATAGAGAGTTCAGCATATAGTGTGAAGTAGAGAAGTGAGAAAGAAAACAGAGAAAAAAAACCAGCAAAACAAAACAAAAAGGATATACACAGTAAAATGTAACAATGTTTAACTGTCTCTCAACAATCAGGTCAAGGATTCTTGAAGACATTGGTTCTAAAAGTGACTATTTCGCTTCTATAGCTTTCATTTTAGCTGCACTATTAATTCTCCCAAATCAGGGAGAACATACGGTGTTTGTCTCTTTGGGACTAGGTTATTTCACTAAGTATGAGGTTTTCCAGCTTGCTCCATTTAGTTGCAAAGGACCAGATCTCATCCTTTTCCACTGCTGTGTAGTATTCCATAGTGTACATATCCCACAGTTTCTTCGGTTGATGGGCATTTAGGTTGCTTCCATAGCTATTGTGAATTGAACTGCAGTAAACATGGAGGTGCAGACAGATTTTTTATTTGCTGATGTCATTTCCCTAGGGTAAATTCCCAGGAGTGGGGTGGCTGGGTCATACAGTAGGTCTGTATTCAGGTTTTTGAGGTATCTCCACACTGTGTTCCACAGTGGCTTTACCAGTTTGCATTCCCACCAACAGTGGGTCAGGGTGCCCTTTTCCCCACATCCTCTCCAGCACTTGTTGTTTGTTGATTTCTGTATGCAGGCCACTCTAACTCGGGTGAGGTGAAACCTCATCGTGGTTTTGATTTGCATTTCCCTGATGGCTAGAGATCCTGAACATTTTTTCATGTGTCTGTTGGCCATGTGGATTTCCTCTTTTGAAAAATGCCTGTTAAAGTCCTTGGCCCATCTTTTTATTGTGTTGTTTGTTTTGTTACTGTGGAGTTTCTTGATCATTTTATAGATTCTGGTTATTAATCCTTTATCAGTTACATAGTTTGTAAATAATTTCTCCCATTCTTTCCGTTGCCTCTTCACTTTCCTGACTGTTTCTTTTGCTGTAAAGAAACTTCTCAATCTGAGGTAATCCCATTTGTTCATTTTGTCTTTGACTACCTGTGCCTCTGGGATCTTTTCCAGGAATTCTTTGCCTGTGCCAGTGTCTTGAAGGGTTTCCCCCTATGCTCTTGATTAATTTGATGGTGTTATGGAGTAGATTTAGATCTTTAATCCATGTTGAGTAGATTTTTGTATATGGTGTAAGGTAGGGGTCTTGCTTCATACTTCTACATGTGGACATTCAGTTTTCCCAGCACCATTTGTTAAAGAGACTGTTGCTGTTCCAGGGGTTGGTTTTAGCTCCTTTGTCGAATATGAGTTGGTTGTAGATATTTGAATTGATTTCTGGTGTTTCTATTCTGTTCCATTATTCTGTCCATCTGTTTCTGTAACTGTACCAGGCTGTTTTGATTATAACTGCCCTGTAGTATGTCTTGAAGTCTGGAATTGTGATGCCTCAGATTTTGTTTTTATTGTATAGGATTGCTTTAGCTATCCGAGGTCTCCTGTTCCTCCATATGAATTTCAGCATCATTTTTTCTAGATCTGAGAATGTCTTTGGTATTTTGATTGGTATAGCATTGAACCTGTAAATTGCTTTTGGAAGAATGGACATTTTGATGATATTGATTCTTCCAATCCATGAACATGGCAGGTTTTCCTTTTGTGTGTGTGTGTCATCTTCTATTTCTTTCTTTAATACTTTGTAATTTTCATTGTAAAGATCTTTGACATCCTTGGTTAAATTTATTCCAAGGTTCTTGATTGTTTCTGTGGCTATTGTGAATGGGATTGATCTTGGAAGTTCTTTCTCAGCCATGGCATTGTCTGTGTATACAAAGGCTGCTGATTCCTGTGCATTGATTTAAGAGCAGTTACTTTCAAATGAGAAGTAGTTTCCTGTTTCGTAGGTATTCGTGGAGGGCGCCCATTCTCTTAGACACCTCACCTGCAGCCCATCCCCAACATTAGTTTCCCTTCTTTGCCTCCAGTGAGTATCCCAGGAAAAGCCCAATTCCCTCCCGTGGGATAAAGCCAGCTTCCGGCACCTCTGCTTTGTGCCTGCGTGTTCTCGGTAAGCTTTCCGGAAAAGTGTCGTTGGTTTCCAGTGTCAGTTTCCAGGTTTCATAATTGTATTAGGAGTAGAGGGCCCAGGAAAACAGGATTTGAGGTAGCCTCAGCTTGATGTGGTTAGACTCGTCCTCCACAGACTTTTACCCACGTGATTTGACTCAAAAAACGGAGTGGATGATCCCCATGGAGAGCGTTGTCCCTCTTCTCTTCCGTGTCCGTTGAGGAAGACGTCTCAGGTTCAGTGTAAGGAAGGCTTCCGCTCTGGCCTCAGACCGCGGAGCGCCTCCCGGGCCGGGGACGGCTACGGATCCAGGAGGCATCTGAAGTCACACGAGTGTCCTTGCTGGCAGGCTCCCTGCACAGGGCTCTGCGGAGGAGTTCTGAGCTGATGTGGAAAGTGAAAGCGTGGAAATACTGGCTTGTTTACCTCCTAACTGTCTTCAGACTCTCATGAGCGCAAAGCATTTTTATTTCTATCTCACTGGCATTTTACGTTTCTGCTTTACTTTCAGAAAATGCAAAGTACAGATACTGTTCATTGGCATTTGCCCTTAAAAATAAATAAAGACTTTTTAGTACAAGATTAGCAAGATACTAGAGCTGTGGTAATTGGATGTCTTTCGGGTAATAAACCACTCAAGTTTATGAATCACGTTCACAGAAAGCCCTCTAGGTTCCCTTTCTACAATAAACATAAAATTCTCTGCCCGAAGTTCAGGGCACAGCAAGGGAGAGGAGAACAGGCAGAAAGGAAAACCCAGAAGGCCTTAGTGGGGAGAGTCAGTGACCTTCTGAGCTCCAGCTCACGACGCACGCCCAGTGCGCAGCGCCCCGCTGAGCCTGGCAGAACCAGGCCACGGTGACCTGACTGTGGCCTCCTGGACTCACAGGGCCTGCTGCCCTGTGTTTACTGGATGTAGCCCCAAAGTCACCATGGTCATGAAAAAGAACAACAGTGGTATGTTTAGAAAAGAAACTAGTGACAGGAAGGGCTTTCTGTAGCAGAAGCGTCTCTTGGGAATTCTTGATGCCTGGTGCAGCTGGTAGAAGACTCTAGAAGAAGCAAGGGGGGGCTGCAAGTCTCAGCACAGAGAGTAGGTGCACTCATCACTGGTGCAGACCCCGAGCCCGGCAGTGGTAGAGAGCCACCCTGTGCTAGCCCTACTCAGAGGCAGCCTTGGGCGGCACCTGTGGCAGCAGCTGTGGGACTGACCCTACACCACGGCACATAAAGCCCCTCATGGAAGCGGCTCCCTTGTCTCCTTCCTCTGCCCTCTCATTACTTCTTTTATTTTTTATTTTGTGGATTCTGCTCTGTACTTTTAGTTTATTTAATTTTTTATTTATTTTTATTTGAAAGATCTATCCATTGATTCACTCTCCGAATACCCACAACAGTCAGGGCTGTGCTAGGCCAAAGCCAGGACTGGGTCCAGGTCTCCCACATAGGCATCAGGGGCCCAGGTACTTGAGCCATCAGCTGCTGCCTCCCAGGTGCAGTCAGAGTGAGCTAGAATTGGGAGTAGAACTAGGAGTCAGACCCAGCACGCTGGTATGAGATGCAGGCATCACTGATGGCATCTCACCTGCTCTACCAAATGCACACTCCAGTAGTGTTAGTGTGAGCTCCTTAAAATATTTTTGGAAATTGAAGGATATATGTGTATGTATGTTTTTGTTTGTATTAGTGTAACAAAAATCGCTGAATTAATATATGGAGAAAAGCAGGTTATTTATGATTTGAGAAAATGTTAGGCAAATCCTGTTCTTCCAAAACAGTTGTGGTTTTTGTTTTTGTGTTTTTTTTTGTTTTGTTTTGTTTGTGTGTTTGCTTGTTTGTTGACAGGCAGAGTGGACAGTGAGAGAGAGAGACAGAGAGAAAGGTCTTCCTTTGCCATTGGTTCACCCTCTAATGGCCACCGCGGCCGGCGCGCTGATCCTAAGGCAGGAGCCAGGTACTTATCCTGGTCTCCCATGGGGTGCAGAGCCCAAGGACTTGGGCCATCCTCCACTGCACTCCCTGGCCACAGCAGAGAGCTGGCCTGGAAGAGGGGCAACCGGGACAGAATCTGGCGCCCCGACCGGGACTAGAACCTGGTGTGCCGGCGCCGCTAGGCGGAGGATTAGCCTAGTGAGCCACGGTGCCGGCTCTACAGTTATGGTTTTTTATAAAGACTTATTTGAAAGGCAGTTACAGAGAGGCTGAGGCAGAGAGAGAGAGAGCCTTCTGTGAGCTGGACCAGTCCGAAGCCAGGAGCCAGGAGCTTCTTCCGGGTCTCCCACGTGGGTGCAGGGGCCCAAGCACTTGGGCCATCTTCCACTGCTTTCCCAGGCCACAGCAGAGAGCTGGATCAAAAGTAGAGCGGCCAGGGACTCAAACTGGCACCCATATGAGATGCCAGCACTGCAGGTGGTGGCTTTACCCACCTACACCATAGCACCAGTCCAGTTTCTTGTTTGTTTGTTTGTTTGTTTGTTTTTTATAATAGATTGATTTGTAAGAATCATGGCAAGGAGGAGACAGATCTTCTATCAGCTGATTCATTCCCCAAATGGCTAAAACAGCCAGGGCTCTGCCACACTGCCACACTGAACCCAGAAGTCCAGAGCTGTCTTCAGGTCTCCCACGTGGGTGCAGGGGCCCAAGCACTTGGACATCTGCTGCTGCTTTCCCACGTGCACTAACACGAAGCTGGGTTGGAAGAGGAGCATCTGGAACACACTAGCACCCATATGGGATGCTGGTGTCACAGATGATGGCTTTACCCACTACACCACAGCACCCCCCCCCAAAACAATTCTTTGATTATAAATTTTTAAAGGGGAAAAAGACCATTGTTTGCTGCTTATTCTTCAAAAAGGATTCTAGACTCCAGATGTTCCTTCTTTAAGATTTATTTATTTATATGAGGGGCTGGTGCTGTGATGTAGCAGGTAAAGCCACCGCGTGCAGTGCTGGCATCCCATATGGGTGCCGATTCGAGTCACGGCTGCTCCACTTCCAATCCAGCTCTCTGCTATAGCCTGGGAAAGCAGTAGAAGATGGCCCAAGTCCTTGGGCTCCTGCACCCATGTGGGAGATCCAGAGGAAGCTCCTGGCTTCAAATCGGCACAGCTTCGGCCGTTGTGGCCAGTTGGGGAGTGAACCAGAGGATGGAAGACATCCCTCCCTCTCTCTCTCCCTCTCTCCCTCCCTCCCTCCCTCTCTCCCTCTCTCTCTCTCTCTCTCTCTCCCTCCCTCCCTCCCTCTCTCTCTCTCTCTCTCTCTCTCTCTCTCTCTTTTTTTTTAAAGATTTATTTATTTGAAAGAGTAATAGAAAGAAGGAGAGACAGGTCTTCTATCCACTAGTTCACTCCCCAGATGGCCGCAACAGCCAGGGCTGAGCCAGGCCAAAGCCACAAGTCGGGAACTCTATCCAGGTCATGGGTACAGGGGCCCAAGTAATTGGGCCGTCATCCTCTGCTCTCTGAGGTGCATTAGCAGGGAGTTGGCTTGGAAACCAAGCTGCTGTGACTCAAAGCGGCACTCATATTTGGGATGCCGGCATCACAGGCAGCGATCTAACCTGCCCTGTGACGCTAGCCCCACCAGATGCTCTTTGTCATCAGGAAGCTACATCAGAAACCCAGTCTTGGGGACGCTGTGGTGTAGCGGATATAAAGGTGCTTCCTGTGATGCTGGCATCCTATATGGGTGCTGGTTCAAGTCCTGGCAGCTCCGCTTCCGATCCAGCTTCCTATTAATGCGCCTGGGAAAGCAGTGGAAGATGGTGCAAGTACTTGGGACCCTACCACCCATGAGGGAGACCCGGAGCAGGCTCCTGGCTCCTGGCTTTGGACTGGCCTAGCTCTGGCTGTTGCAGCCATTTGGAGAGTGAACCAGCAGATGGAGAATCTGTTTCTCTCCCTCTTTTTCTCTGTAACTCTGCCTTTCAAGTAAATAAATAAATCTTAAAAACAAAAAAAACCCTTAGTCTTCTGTTAGACCCATAACGCCCTCCTTGTGCATGTGCGACTGAGCGTGTGTGTGGGAAGGACCAGAATCTGGGGGGCTGGGCATGCTGGGCTCTGCTGCACAGGCTGGGAGCTCACGGGAGGTTTCGGATCCCTACGCACACAACCATTGTACTGCTTGCTAAGGTTGGAGCTGAGGTGACCGTCCTTGGGCCTCCACAGCCACGTAAAGGAACTGTTCACTTCCCAAGCAGTCGCTTTCGCTCAAAGACAGCGAATGAAGCAGCTCTTTCCATTTGCCTCTGAGTGGGAACCTGCGGCTCCTGGCATCTGGGAGGTGTGTGTTTATCTCCTGGCTAAGAGTACAGTGATGTTTAGGTTAGTGAGCTAACCATCTATGGTGCAGTTGAACAGGTGTAGCTGTGTACACCTGCTTGGCAAGTAGGCGGGGCCGTTACTCCTGGGCATGGCGGGTCAATGTTGTATCCCAGTTGTCTTTCAAGACCAGTGAAGTTTCATCAGCTACTCAGACCTGGGCTAGTGACAGCTCTGTCAGGTTCCAGATGCAATGCACAGACTTGCTGCAGTGTGGGAATTAGCCAGATGTTTTGGGAATTGTTTGTCAATACAGTGAAAGTTTACCTGATGTTGCCCTCATAGACTTCCTTATAAACACATTGTCCAGAAAACCAATGGTACACTAATGTAAATCTATTTTTGTTTTTTTAAAGGTTCATTTGTTCATTTGAGAGGCAGAGCAAGAGACAGATCTCCCAACTGCTGGTTCACTCCCCAGATTGCTGCAATAGCCAGGGCTGGGCCAGGCGGAAGCCAGGAGCACCATCCGGGTCTCCCACAAGAGTGGCAGGGATCCGGAACTTGGGACCTCTTCCGCTGACGCCTCTCCCCGCCAGGCGCATCAGCAGGAAGTGGAAGTGGAGCCGCTGGGCTCAGACCAGCACTCCGGTGTGGGATGTCTGCGCTGCAGGCAGTGGCTCGGTGCTCCGTCTGCCGCGGTTCTGACCCGGAAAGCGAGACGCTTCCAGCAAAGTTTTTATTTTAACTATTCGGGATGAGAAAATTTCAGCTTAGATTAGTGACATTTTCCCATAGAGATATTTCAAACACAAAAGCAAAACGATTAGCAGTGAAAACCCAGCGGTCTAGCCTCTACTCCAGGAAAGCAAGCATTGTGAATACCACAGAGAGAGTTGGCATTTCCTCGCAGGGCGCGCGGTGTGTCCTCCACACCTGCCCTGTAGGTCTGCTCTTGTGTTCCCCGTGCAGCTCTGCAATGCAGGGTTTCCCCCACTGTGCTGAAGGGCCTGGTCAGTGCTGGGCTGTGCACCTCTGCCTCACTCTTTCTCACCGTGGGGCATTTAAGTGGACGTCAGTGCCTCTGGCCCTGTGGCGGATAGCCCAGTGGTCCCGCACACGAGTCTGAGGCTCTGTGGAGCGTGAGTCATGGGTTAGGAACACCTTCCACAGCTGTTAGCCGCGTACTCTCCCAGGCTCAGTGGTGGCGTCAGTGTCTCTTGTCTTGGGTGTTTGTCAGAAATGCCACAGAAGCAGTGCTGAGATCTCAGTGCACCCAGTAAAGATTTAAAAAAAAAAAATTTATTTTATTTGAAAGGCTGAGTTAGAGAGAGAGAGTGAGACAGAGATATCTTCCATCCACTGGTTTACTCCCCCAAATAACCCCAACAGCCAGGGCTAGGCCAGGCTAGAGCCAGGAGCTTCTTCCAGGTCTCCCATGTCAAGCACTTGGGCCATCCTGCACTGCTTTCCCGGGCCATTAGCAGGGAGCTGGATCAGAAGTGGGGCAGCAGGGAATTGAAGCAGCGTTCATATTGGATGCTGGTCGGGGGCTTTCGGGTTATGCCACAGTGCCGCTGCTGAGTAAGGATTTTGTTTGCACGTGCGGAGTGGCGTGGCTCTCGTCTGTCCCTTGATCCCTGCATTAACGTCTTTGGGCTTCCCTCTGTGAGGTTGCCCTGTCTGTCTGGAGTTGGTAAGGATTTTGTGGGGGTTGCTGTGAAGCAGCGTTAGTACCCTGTCTTCCACCTGCTCCTCCAGCCCTGATGGGACGACAGGGTCTGGGGCCACCCCGCTGTCTCACGCAGCAAGAGGTCAGAGGACACAGGGAAGCAGTAGTTTGCAGACATTGGATGCCAGGCAGTGCGGGATGCAGTGCGCGGGGAGAGGGAGCCAGCAGGTGAGGGCAGCATGGCAGCGTCCCGCCTGGGAAGGCAGGCGGAGCCCAGGCAGAGCCCGCCGTCCCTGAGTGCTGCTGCGACCTGGGGAGGTCAGCGTGGCCAAAATTCACAGCACAGAGCGCCCAAGAGGGGACGGCGACGCAGCTGGGGGTCCACAGGGGACTGGCCCTGGGCCCTCCACAGGCCTGGGGTGCTCCCTGTGGCTGGGGACAAGCGCCACAGAGGCGCAGGCAGAATCGTCTGGGGACCAGACAGGGATGGGAACAGGAGTGGAGAGACTTCCTCCTGCACAACACGGCTGGAGTCCCTGCAGGGGGCCCTCGGCGGAGGGGCTGAAGGGGCCTGCACCCGAGGTGGCTCCAGCAGTGCCTCTGTCCAGCCCCATCGGGTCCCTCTGCGTTCCCCGAACTAAGTCCTCCCGGGGATCACTGGATCCTTAAGTCAGCCGTGTCTTCCATCAGTCTCACTGTCTGCCACAAGTCCTCACTGCCACCACTGCTGCCCTGCAGGGGGCGCCCCTCACCCCACCACCGCAAGGGACCCTCGCCCAGGCCCCTCGTCCCTCCCAGGCCCACCACGGCTCCGCCCACAATCTGGGCATTGCCTTTGCTCCAAACTTGCTCTGAGTATTTTGGAAAGAAGAGAAGGTGCTTTTTGGCCCACAGTTAATTTCTCTTACGGTTTGTGTTGTGTGATTTAAGAAGTGTTGGGGGCTGGCATTGTGGCAGAGTGGGTAAAGCTGCTGTCTGTGGTGCCAGCATCCCATATGGGTGCCAGTTTGAGTCCTGACTGCTCCACTTCCAATCCAGCTCCCTGCTAATGGCCTGGGAAAGCAGCAGAAGGTGTGCAAGTCCTTGGGCCCCTGCACCCATGTGAGAGACCCAGTAGAAGCTCCTGGCTTTGGCCCAGCTTCAGCTGTTGCAGCCATTTGGGGAGTGAACCAGCAGTCTGTCTGTGTGTCTCTCAGTCTCTCATTCTCTGCCTGCCTCTCTCTATCTCTCTGTAAGTCTGCCTTTCATATAAATAAATCTTTTAAAAAATAGATGCCCCCCCACCCAAAAAAAAATTTCTCATTTAAGAACTAGAAGAATGTTCTTCAGTAAAGCTTACAGAAGTTTGGTTGTTTACTTTTAAAGCTTTCATTTGCCTGGAATGGATCTTTGTGGCTGGTAAAAACTAGGGATCAAGTTCGTTTTTCCTTTTTAGTGTATGTGCTGCTGAAGCGAGTGCAGTTTGTTTTTCTCTTGAACTGGAAAATTTTTTTCTTAAAAAAGTTTGTTTATTTTTTGTCAGGCAGAGACAGAGACAAAGAGGGTTCTTCCATCCACTGGTTCACTCTCCAGATGGCCACAAGGGCAGGGACCAGCCAGTCTGAAACCAAGAGCCAGGAATTCCATCTGGGTCTCCCACATGGGTGGCAGAGGACCAGCTACTGGAGCCATCGTCTGCTGCCTCCCAGGGTCTGCTTTAGCAGGGAGCTAGAATTGGAGCCAGCGGCGGGAATTGAATCCATGCCATGGGATGTGGGACAGAGGCGTCTCAACAGTTAGGCCAAATGCCTGTCCGCCCCTGCGTGTGTGCTCTGTGGCCTTGTTGAACAGTGCGTGTGTGCTCTGTGGCCTTGTTGAACAGTGCGTGTGTGCTCTGTGGCCTTGTTGAACAGTGCGTGTGTGCTCTGTGGCCTTGTTGAACAGTGCGTGTGTGCTCTGTGGCCTTGTTGAACAGTGCGTGTGTGCTTTGTTTAGCACTGACTGATGACAGTGGTCAGGCTAGTAGTCCTGTGTTTTCCAGTGCGATGGCCATTAGATGTGCATGGTTATCTCCGCGTAAATACAAAGACGACGAAAGGCCGCTTCCTTGGTCACCCTGGTCCCCTGTCGGTTGCTCAGTGGCCACGCATGCCCTGTGGCTGCCGCACTGCACAGCGCCAACCATCCGCGCCACAGAGGCCGCTGAGGAGAAGTCCCGGGAGGAGAGGCAGCGCCCGGCTCCTGGACTCGGCTGCTGTGTCCTCATAGCCCTGGGTAGCTCGTTGTGATCCTCCTGCGTTTACCGCAGACTGAAGGTCCGTGCAGGTGTCTTGAGGCTTAATTAGACTTAGACAAGCTTCCCCTCCAAGACTTCCTCCTGGGTGGCGCTGTGCTCTTTATACTGCATTGGCCACTGAGCTTGGCGTCACAGGTGTAGCTGCTGTTCATATTTTGGGGGCAAAACCCTCAATGGGGGCTCGAGAGAGAGGAGGGGGCCGGGGTTGTGGTGCAGCAGGTTAAGCTGCCACCTACAGTGCCAGCATCCCACGTAGACGCTGGCTCCTGTCCCAGCGGCTCCACTTCCGATGTAGCTCCCAGCTAATGCACAGCAGAGGATGCCCCGAGTGCTTGGGCCCCTGCACCCACGTGGGAGTCCTGGATGGAGTTCTTGCCTCCTGGCTGGCTGGAGTGTGAGCCAGGGGAGGGAAGGTATCTTTCTGTCCTTCTCTACCTCTCGGCCTTTCGAATCAATAAGTAAATCTTTAAGAGAGAGATGGTGAGTAGGACTGGAGACGCTGATTGTAGAGCGCCTGAGGGAGAGCAGAGACGTGGAGTCTCTGTGGGTGGGAGTGTAGAACTGGAGAGCTCATCTCACCTTACCTTCCCACAACAGAAGGGATCATCCCAGAGGAAGAAGCTAACAGTGCAGCCGGGAGAGGGGAGAATTATTAAGGCACCGCCCTTCGGCACCCCCATGATACTCAGAGGGAAGCTGGTAAGCGGGGCGGGGCCTCACCTGGATTCGTTTTACATCCGAGCGTCTGCCACTGCGAGGAGGGCCGTGGTGGCCCTGCACTCTGGCCCCTCCTTCCACCCGCCGCCCCTGCCTTCCCCTGCCCCGGGTCTGACCTGCTTCTGGCAGGCCAGGGCTCCGACATCCACAGTCAAGGCCATTAAATTGCAAGGGGAAGAAAGCAGTCTCAGGGAAGTAAAACAGCGTCGGGGTGCTGACCCCCACACTGGGGAGCGCCCCTAACTTGGCTGCTTCAGGAGTCTGGTCCACGTCCTCAGGCCGTCGCACCTGTCCTCCCTCTGCAGAGCTGGCGCCGCCTGCCTCCTGGCGGCCTGCGCGTCACACCTTGGTCTTGCTCAGCTGCAGGTATGATGGCCTGGAGGTCCCTGTGCTGAGTCCTCGAGAAAAGACATCGCATTGGCCCAGATCACAGGGCCGCCTTCTGAGGCCTGGCCGCCCAGTGGCGTGGCTGCCCTGGCCTCGTCAGCTGTAGCCGGGAGGGGACACCTTCGGGACACAGCCGCCAAGTGCGCGTCCCAGGGCTGAGCCGCGGGCTCTCAGGAGGGGCGCGGGGTGGAGGCATGCTGGCTGGCACGGTCATCTGTCCAGCTTTGGAATCGTGTGCGGGACCGGAGACGAGGGCGTCTCTGAGGGCGTGAGCTTTCTCTTACAGACTTTTGAACACTCAGTTTAACTTTCTGCTTGTCTGTTTTTATTGGTCATGTTCTGTTTATTACAACATAAACCCTCTGCAAATTCTTGTGGAATGAGTGACTTCTGAAGTGATGAATGAGAGCTGCTCTCTCCCCCTTGAGTCCATATCAATTTTATTTTATTTCTGCATTTTTGGTTCAAAAAGAAAATGGCTGTACTTCAAAACACTCTATGTATTTTTTTTTAAGTCAGACCTTTGGCAGAATGCTGCCAGGCATGTTGGAGTTCCGATTCGTCTGCCCGTCCCACTTAAGGGTAGACTGAGCTCTTCTGCGATTTAAAGTTAGCTTAGAATTGAAAACATTTTATTTAATATAAATGTATTGAGGATATTTATATATTTAAGAATTATTATCATTCCCCAAAGCCCAAAGGCACAATTGCTACAAACTTAATAAATATCTTGAGATTGGATGAAAGTCATTTGGGAAGCAAAGTGTTTCCTTAATGCCAGCGCGTGCCTGCAGTGCGCTGGGGTCCAGATGCTGGGCCTCATTCGCTGCGTGCAGGCGCCGTTAGCCTGTCAGTTCCCTGCTGTCTGCGTTATTTAGTACCAGGAGAGGCTGTGAGCGTGTGCTCGCTGGGAAAGTTGAAGAAGGACTCGCCGTGGAGAAAAGTGCCAGCCGTGGTCCCTGCCCGGAACATCCGAGGTCGGAAACCACAGCATCACGCGGTTGTAACTGAAGCGTTGACCTCCCAAGGTTAACGGGCAGCCGTGGTGGCCGAGAGCCGCCCTGCGCGTCCCTGTCCTTTGCTCTGGCCGTCAGCTGAGGTCCCGAGACACAGATTCAGACTCCGTCGAGGGCGCTCTCCCTGTGCAGGGAAGCGAGTGGGGAGACGTGCGGTGCACCCCAGGACAGACGTCGTGTCTGCCGAGGCCACGGGGGCTGCCCCGTTGTGCTCCTAACCTCGCCTGAGCCTCGGAAGCCCTTCGCACTCGCTCACCTCGCGTTCCGTCGTCACCGCGACAGCAGCACGCAGACAGCGTCTGTGCCGTGCGGGGGCTGAGGGGCTGCTGGGGTTCTGGGCACCGAGGTGGGTCCACGTCATTGTTCAGACAGCAGGGTAGCGCCGTTCGCCTCTTGCCTGCTCGTAGCCTGAGCCACGGAGCTCACCCACTCCAGGTCCCAGGTGGGAGTGGTCTCCAGAGGTCAGTGCCTGTGGTTTTCTAGGCATGCATGTGTTTCTTCATTATTATTATTATTAAGGCAAAGTCGCAGAGAGAGAGAGGTCTTCCATCAATGGTTCACTCCCCAAATGGCCACAACAGCCAGGGCTGGACCAGCCAAAGCCAGGAGCCTGGAGCTTCATCCAGGTCTCCCACGTGGGCGTGCAGGAGCCCAAGCACATGGGCCACTGCTTTCCCAGGCCATTAGCAGGGAGCTGGGTCGGAAGTGGAGCAGCCGGGACTGGAAACATTGCCCATGTGGGATGCCGGCACTGCAGGCGGCGGCTTCACCCCCTGTGTCCTATGGGTGTGTTTCCCCGTGTACCTGTAGGGCCACAGTTGTGTCGCACCAGCAAGGACGAACGCTCGTGAGTTACCACACAGTGATCCACTCTCAAGCTGTCGGGCTAGTTTTAAAGATACCAGGATTTTATTTAGGGCTCTACTGTCCAGGTCCACATGTGAGTGGGCACATTGTCTCCTCAGGCTATGTGTTAGTGGGAGGCTACGATTAGCATCTGAACTGATCTAGTGTCGTTTCGTCTTTTTGTGTGTGGCAAACTGTGAAAAGATGGAGACTGGCTGGCCCCGGACGTCTGGTGAGGGCTGGAGCCGTCAGGGCCGGGGTGTTTCGAGAGAGCTGGGGAGGGCCGGGTTCAGCTTCCTCCCCTCCTTGCACCGTTTTGTCATGACCGTTTTCTTCAGAACTTTTGACATCTTCTCCTCACCGTTCATATTATCTGTTGTCGTGCAGGCGGCACCGCTGCTTCCCCTCTCTCTCCCGTTCTCTGGAACGGTGCATGTGCGTGGCCATGGGCGGGGAGGGCCCGGTCGCGGCCCCCGCTGCTGCAGCCTGGAGCTGCGTGAGTGCTGCTGCGGCGTCCTCTCACGTTAACGTAAACCTTCCCGGGCCGTCTGCGTCTCAGTCTCTGCCTCGTCTTTGTGCTCCCTTCTCGGTCCCTTTCCATCTCCCTCCTGCCCCCACCCCAGACAGCACGCGGGACCTGCTCAGATGTGGGGTGCTGGTTTGGTTTTTTTTCTCCTTGGAAGACTTTGTTTTTCTTAATCTCTTGAACGTTATTTTCTTTCATACCTGACTTGTCTTATTCCCTCCCTTTTTTCTGTCCATCACTCTTTTCCTAATTTTTAAAAATATTTATTTATTTGAAATACAGAGGTCGGGGGCGGGGGTGGTCTTCCATTCAGTGGTTCGCTCCCTAGATGGCTGCCCGCGGCTACAGCTGAGCGAATCTGAAGCCAGGAACTTGTTCTAGGTCTTGCACAAGGCTGCAGGGGCCCAGGAACTTGGGCCATCCTCCAGTGCTCTCCCAGGCCAAGTAGCAGTGAGCTGGATCAGAAGTGGAGTGGCCGGGACGCAAACCGGCGCCTGTGTGGGATGCCGGTGCTGCAGGCCGGGCTGTAACCCCCTCACTTCTTGAATTGGCGGCCTAGCTCCTGAGTAGCCTCTCTTCATTCCTGACACGGGAGGGTGCTTTGAGAAGTGCGTGGAAGCTAGAACTAAGACTGTGCGTTTCCGTGAAGGTGCTGCACCCTGTGTGCCCGGAGCCCGCGTCACACCCTGCCCTGATGCCTCCTCACTGGCTGAGCTTCCTGCAGCTTCACAGCTCCGATAGCAACATTTATGGCCCCACGTGGTTCTGAGATACTGCATCCTGCTGACTTTATTCTTCAGCTATTATAAATGCACTTGCCTCTGCATCCGTGACTTCCACACCCACAGGTTCAGCCGACCACATACCTGATTTCCTAAAATACGAGGAGCAGAGAACTGCGACTGCACTAAGCATGCGCGGACTTTTCTCCCTGTTGTTGTTCTCTAGACAGCACCACAGTGAGGCCACGCAGGCGGTGTTAGAATCGACGGGATCACAGTCAAGGACACATGTGCGTGGGTCCTGTCTTGTTTCGTCTGTAAAGATTTATGTATTTGAGGGTCAGCACTGTGGCGTAATAGATTCAGCTTCCTCCTACAGTGGTGGCATCCCATATGGGCGCCAGTTTGAGTGTTGGCTGCTCCACTTCCAATCCAACTCCCTGCTGATGGCCTGGGAAAGCGGGAGAAGATGGCCCAAGTCCTTGGGCCCCTGCACCCGTGTGGGAGACCTGGAGGAAGCTCCTGGCTTCAGATTGGCCCAGCTCCAGGTTGTGGTCATTTGGGGAATGAGGCAGCAAATGCAAGACCTTTCACTCTCTCTCCCTCTGTCTGTAACTCTGCCTCTCAAGTAAATAAAATGTTTTTCAAAATGTACTTATTTGAAAGACACAATTAGAGAGGGAGAGAGAGATCTTCTGTTTGCTGGTTCACTCCCCATATGGCTACAGTGGCCAGGGCGAGGTGAGGCCAGAGCCAGGAGCTTCAGCTGGGTCTCCCACATGGGTGTCATGGGCACAAACAATTGAGCCATCTTCTGCTGCTTTCCCAGGCCATAGCAGGGAGCTGGATCAGAAGTGGAGCAGCCAGGACACGAACCAGCGCCCATGTGGGATGTCAGTGCACAGGTGGTGGCTTTACCTGCTACATCCCAATGCTGGCCCGAGTCCTTAAAACAATTTTAAAGGCAAAGATAGAAAGAGCTCAAGCCAGCTTCCACCCACTGGTTCACTCCCCAAATGCCACAATGACCAGGGCTTGACCAGGCCGAAGCCAGGAGCCCAGAACTCCATTCAGGTCTCCCATGTGAGCGGCAGGGGCCCAAGCCCTTGGGCCGTTTCCCACTGTTTTCCCAGGCATGTTAGCAGGGAGTGGATCGGAAGTGGGCAGCTGGGACTCGAACAGGGGCTCGTATGATGGGATTCTGGTGTTGTAGGTGTTGGCTTAACGCACTGCACTGTAACACCGGCCATGGGGGAGAGGCCTTTTGCAAACCCCATGCCGTTTTACGTGAGGGACCTGAGCATCCAAGATTGGGGAATCATCAGCCCCTCGCGGGTTCTGGAGGACACCTGTCGTCTACGGACGTCCTGTCAGGTGTGCACGGAACCTGTCCTTGGATACAGGGAAACCCCAAAACCCCTCCTCCCGCTTTGGTCTGTAGTGTTTTCCCGTGAGGCCCTCCCTGGTTCACACGTACGCTGTTGTAGGGGTCCAACCTGAATGTGCTGTTTGTGTTCTGGTTCTGGGTGGTGGTGACAGCGCTTGGTCCTTGCCGAGGCTTGCCGTGTGAGCCACGTGGGGTCTGCGTCGGCTGTGGCCTGTGCGCAGGTGGGGAGTGTGGACTCAGCCTGGGGCAGGCGCTCGAACTCTCTCGTCAGCTGGCCGCTGAGTCCCTGAGCCCACCGCAGACTTCCTGTTGTCTGCCTGAGCTATCGATCGCTGGGACTAGTGGCTTACAGTCTCTCGTTAGTGTATTTTCCCAAACTTGTAGTCCTGCCCACTTTGTCTTTGGGGAATTTGGGAGCTGTGTACATGGTTAGCTGCCTCAAAATTTAGAATCTTGCCTCTGTGCTAATTTATCCTCAGGAACGGAGCTTCTCTGTGGCAGAGCCTTCTCTTTAATGTGCTTTGTGCCATCCTTTTACTGTCCAACATCTGAGAACCTGATGCTCTGGTGGTTTTTCCCAAGGAACATACAGTGGTTTAAAGGAATATGGAATGTTGAGTCACTTACATTTATAATAACTATGGAGATTTTTATTGCTTTTATCTTATATTCTGATTTTAAATTTTTGTGGATTTCTTTTTATTTGAAGGGAGGGGAGAGAGAGCGAGCGAGTGAGCTATCTTCTGTTTACTGGTTCACCCCCCAGGTGCCTGAACAGCTGTGGCCAGGCCAGGTGAAAGCAGGAACCCAGAACTCCGTGCAGGTCCCGACATGAATGGCAGGGACCCCGTACTTGAGCCGTCATCTGCTGCCTCCCAGGTGCACAGCAGCAGGGAGCTGACCAAAGCAGAGTAGCCGAGTCAGACCAGGCACTCGTGTCCGCCGTCTGCCACGCCGGTGTCCCGTGGCAGCTCAGCACCTGTGCCAGACGCCCACCCTGTCCCGCTTTAACATGTGGTGCTGCTCATGCCCAGTCCTTCAGGTCAGCCAGGGTTTCTAAGATTGTTTTCTCTCCTCTGCTGCTTAGTTTGGGAAGTGTAGCTCTGCACTGTCGTGTGATTCTGCAGTTACTCCAAGAGTCCTCCTTCTCCCCGCCTACAGCACGGGAGTGTCCTTCCTGTCCGTGCCGTGGCCTGGCCGTTCTCACTGTTCCCGGAGGAGGCGTCACTACACAGCCAGCGTTTGTGTGCACTGAGTCCCGTTGGCCTGGTTCTCTGTTCACTATTGTTCCATGCTTCTCAGACTTTAATTACAGGATTGTTTTCCAAAGTTTCTTTTCTTTTCTTTTTTTTTTTTTTTTTAAGATATTTTCTTTAATTGAAAGGCAGAGTTACAGAGAGAGGAAACACAGAGAGAGACAGGTCTTCTGTCCATTGGTTCACTCCCCAAATGACTTCTATAGCCGGGGCTGGGCCAGGCCAAAGTCAGGAGCCAGGAATGCCAGCAGGTCTCCTATGTGAGTTGTAGGGGCCCAAGCACTTGGGCCATCTTCCCCCACCTTCCCAGGCACGTGAGCAGGGAGCTGGATTGAAAGTGGAGCAGCCAGGACTCAAATTGGTGCCCATAGGAGATGCCAATGTCAAAGGCCCCTACTGCACCACACGCTGGCCCCTGAAAGTTTCCTTAGATGTGGAGATAGAGTGGTGATGGAGTGTGGCTTTGTCTGTGTAAACTCTCAATCCACTGTGGAATTTTCTGGGCCTCTAGCTGTGAGACTGGGCCATCAGATCATACCACCACCCCCGCCCCCGCCCCCGCCCCCGCCCCCACCACCACGAGGCTGCCGGAGGCTGAGACTCGAGGAGGCTCTGTGTGCCTGGCCTTGGGCTGCTGGGTGGATGTGGGGGTGAGCTCCAGAGACAGGCGCTCCTTAGCGACTTGGGGCCTCTTGGTGCGTTAGAGACCTAGAAGGTGTGGAAGAGTAGAGAAAGCAAGGCGACTACAAGACTTAAAACGTCAGAACTCATGCTTTAATAGACACTGACATCACAAAGGAAGAAGGCCAAGTGCCCCAGCAGTCTCCATAAAAATAGGAAGCTCTCTTCCACGGTAAACTCTGCAGTAGAAAAAGTGGAATGCGGATGGAACCGCGCCGTCTACAAAAAAGTCCACAGAGGCCAAAGATGGCTAACACTGCGCGTAAGGAGCGTGAGTGGCGAGTGGGAGGCGTCTGAGGGGGGAGGGGGGGCACGGGGGTGCCGATGGGCCTGGTGCACACGGGGGCTCGGTTCACAAACCACAGGTACATTTTAGATAAAACGACAAAGCAGGTGATGAAAATTACACAGTCGTTCCTCTCTGCCTACTCACTAAATGCAAACCAGATTATTGCATTGGATTTTCCAACCTGAACCCAAACCAACCAGGCTACCATTCCTGTGAGTCTGCAAGCGCGTGTGGCTGGGAGGTGGCTGGACAGGCTGGACCAGGGACTGCCGCAGTGCTCACCGACCAGGGGTCCCGGGGGGGGGGGGGGGGCTGTGCGGTGACACCTCATCTTGGGTGAGTGCGGGCTGTGACGTTTTCAGAAACGGGACTGGGAGAGAACTGTTTGACTTTGCTGCATGCCAATGTGGATTGAAGCGTCCGTTTAGGAGCTCGTTCTGTCGTGGGAATCCCAGTTCAGCTCGCTCACTTTGCGGTCGCGCCAGGGTTTCTAAGAGGGGTTATTGCTTGTGTCAGTCTCTGCGTTTGATGGGGTACAGGAGGGGCAGGGCATCCCAGTTTACAGAACTTAAAAAAAATCTAGCCAATGCTGCCTGCACGTGGGAAGCAAAACTGTTGACGCCTCCCAAGCAGGGAAGGTTGTGGGGTGAAAAGCCAGGGGCTGCTCAGGCGCCCTCCTGTGCTCAGGTGCCCGGGCCCGCCAGGCCGTGCTGCCTGCTCCCTGAGGCTCCTGCGAGCCCGTGGAAGCAGGGCCAGCTCCGTTTGTGTTTCACGTCGTCTGCACCAGGCATCAGAAAACTTCTCCTTAAAAGGCCCCGATGAGCTACTTTAGGCTCTGTGGGCTAAGAGGCAAAATGGAGAATATTATGTAGGTATTTATAGAACCATTGTACAAGGTAAAATTCCATCCTTAGCTCGTGGCCAGACCCGCCGTGTGGGTGACCAGACGGCGGCTGGAGTGGCCGTGGCTAAGCCGGGATGAGCACAGGGCCGGCCTGTCGCGTGACGGTGAGCGCGCGCAGCCCTGGGCGTGAGCTGAACGACGCGCTCCGCTGTGTGCTGTGCGCTCTTCACCCAGGTGGCGACGCGCGGCCTGGCAGCCGCCGGGCGCGGGCTCGGGACCTGCAGGGGTCCTCTGCTTCTACCAGCTTTGCTGCTCTTCCTTGGAACTTGCACATGGGACAAAAAAACACTTTTTTTTTTTAAATCACAAGTACTGTCTGGCTCTTGAGTTTGAAACTGAAAACAGCAGTGTCCTTGGGATCTAGGCGTTGGTCTGCGCTGAGGTTCATCACGGCTGTCTGCGTGCGCCTGGCTGCAGCTTGCGCTCATGTCTCCTCTGCCCCTGCGACCACACTGTTAATAGCCTCTCTTCCAGGGGGGATCCGAGCGGGGTGTCAGGCCTAGCACCCAGGGAGGAGAAGCCTTCCCGAGGTGGAGCCTGCGGCCAGGCCCCTCCTGCCCCTGCCCTGTGCCCTCACTGTGAGGATGGTCGGGGTTTACTTTGGAGCTGTCGAAAAGAAACTTACCTCACTTGTCCAACTAAACTTAGTACTAATGATTTTCAGCATTTCAGTACTTTATTAAAATAAATTAAAAGGTATCCCTAACTAGACCGGCCCCTCGCCTCCCTTCCCCGTGGAGCAGGCAGTGGGGACGGAGTCTCCCGCTGCGGTCGCGGGAGCTGGCACTGGGTTGGGGTGGAGGGGGCTGGGGGGGCCTGGGGCAGGAATAAAATCATACAGCTACTCTAAGGGAGCAGGAGCCGGAGCCGGAAGGCGAACTTCTCATGAACCTTGTTAGCCACGGGAGGTTTGTTTTCTTGTAGAGAAACTGAATCGTTCCCAACCTTTCCCCCTGAACTTGATAATTACTTATTGATGATTCCTCAAAATTTGACATTTTACAAAACTTTGAGTTTTTAAAAATAACAGCTATAAATGCAAAGTATTATTGATAATAAAACCAAGTTGTTCATCCATGTACAAAAAAGGTCAGTAACGTTTTAAAAGCACAAAGTTGCATTTTAAATCACAATTGCATAGTTCTAAAATGCCTGGATAACAGTTACATAAATTTCTTAAGAAAATTCAAGTTTGGTTGACAGAGGGGCCCAGAGGACGCTGGCGAGCCCCGTGGCGCGGAGCTGCCCCTGCGGGTCTCGCTAGCGCGGCACTTGTGCGGGGCTCCGCGTGGAGGTTCTGTGCTGCCCTCCCCGGCCGGCACCCGAAAGCCGCGTGTCAGGGGCTGCGCCCTTTCCTGCCCGCACCCGAGAACCGTGACCGCTGTTGTACTAGAGCCCGTTGAGAGTGCACCCGAGATGAGAAGCGGGGAGTGGGAGGGTAAACATTTGGCGAGTGTAGACTGCATCGTGAGCCTCCTGTCCTGGCCCACGGCAGTCCTGGCGTTCGGCGGACCTGGCCCCGAGGGGCCGCCCGGGCGTGGGGCGGCGGTGGCCCCGGTCCAGAGTGCGCCGGCGTGAGGTGGTGCTGGCGGCTGTGTGGGGGCCGCACCCAGGCTCGGAAGACGCTTCAGCATTTGGAAGAAGGGAAGAACCTTCCTGGGGACAGGAACTTGTAGCCGTTTCCCGAGGGGAGTCTGAGGGGGCGTGCGGCGCTGGCGGGGCCGGCGGGCTCGGGGCGCCAGTGTCCGTTGGGGGGGGCCTGCGGCGGCGCCCCGTCGCGCTGCTGCGTGGACAGCTCCTGCAGCTCCAGCTTGTCTGCCCCCTCCTCCTTCTTGTTGTGCCGAGGGGACAGGTTCAGCAGACTGAGGACGTCCCTTTTGGAAGCCATGGTGCCAGGGGTGCCCCGGAACAGCTTCATGGGGCCTGGCGAGTGCTGGGGGGCGCTCTGCCAGAACATCTTGAGGTTGTGGACGGCCTGCACCTTCTCGTCGATGGCGGCCATCTTCAGTTTGTCTATGTCGGGGGCATCGGCCGGGCTGGAGCGCGCGGAGCCGGCCGAGGAGTAGGAGAGCGCGGGGGACGGGGCGCTGCCCGCAGGCGACTGGTGGCCTGAGCTCGGGGACTTGGAGATGTGCGCGCTGTAAGGCGAGCTGGGGTACTTGAGCTTAAACAGGGGCTGCTCGGCCAGGGAAGCCTGGGAGTCGGAGCCGGGCGACGGGCGGCCGCTGTGCTGGCTCGGGCTGTCCTTGACGGACGCCTCCGAGGCGGCGGGGCTGCTGTAGCCTGAGCTCACCTTGGGGAGGGACGAGCTCCTGGCGGGGGGCTTGGGTCTGCCAGTGACCGGGGAGGCCTGGTTCTTCTGGTGGGAGAGGACGGGCCTGCTGAAGGCGCTCGTCTCGGACGCCCTGAAGACGGCTGCACCGCCGGGCGCCGGGCGCGCGTCCTCAGCCCCGAGGCCCTTCCCGGCCTGGCCGCCCCTCTGGAGCCGCTCCACGGCCATGAGGTGGCTGTGCGTCTCCTCCAGGATCTTCTGGGCCAGCTCCTGCGGCTCGAGCTTTGGGTTGCCCTCTTCTTGGGACTTCACGGTACTGTCTGTTTCTGTGCTAGACTGGTCCGATTCTCCTGTGTCTGAACTGGCCAGTTTTCCTACCTTCTGGAAGGGCGAGTTGGGGCTGGGGATGAGAGTCATTTTGACCGGCGAGCTGGGTGTGCTGACGCTGCCCTTGGAGCTCACGGACACTTTGACCCCGCCCGCCGGCCCGCCTCGGGGCGCCCTGTGGTCTGGGGAGAAGCGGCCCTGGCCCTTCCTGTTTTCGTGGTAGGCCAGGGGCTCCGTGCTGATGATGGAGAACCCCTCGTATTCTTCTTCGTCCCTGTGGCCCGCGGGGCGGCTCTGCGGGGACAGCTGGCCGCGAGGCAGGGTGGATCTCTGCGGGTGGGCATTCTTGGGCCTGGGGCCCCCGCCTTCTGGCCCCGCCTCGGGTTTGGAGACAAAGCTCATGGAGGAGGCGATGGAGCTCAGGCTGTACACGGAGATGGCGTCCGAGGCCATGCTGTCCACGCCGGTGGGGGAGAAGGGGGGCTGCTGGTAGCCCAGGGGCAGGGCGTTGGAAACCGACTGCGCGGAGGCCAGGGACTCCAGCGAGGAGGAGCTGTCGAGGCTGAGGCGTTTGGGCAGCTCCGTGGAATCTGAACACAGAACAGGGGCCCAGGGGCAGTTAGGACCGAGATGGCTCTGGTCTTTCTTTCAAAATGACAGCTGTCTGTAACTGCACAGAAGTGGGCCGAGGACGACGACCCAAGGACGTCTTGCATGCTGTCCCAGCCCCCAGGCCAGCACAGGGCCCCACATCCGCTTCCTACCCTGCCTGGGGCCGGCAGCCATGAGCGCGCCCGGATGTCTGCCGTCCTAACCCCACCCCTGTCCAGCACACTTCCTCTCCAGACTCCTCTTCCCCTGCCCTCTCAGGCCATCCCTAGTGCTGTCAGGCTCATGTAGATGCCAGGGTCCACTGCTGACCCCTCATCTTGGTGCCCTTTGACCCCTCGAGTGCCCACAGGACACAGCCCCCTTCCTGGGAAGTTACAGACACGTTCATGCCCCAGCCACCTGTTCTGACGTCAGCAGCGTGGCCGTGCGCGCCCCGGGCAGGTCCTGTTGCTTCTGCCTTCGGGCCGTGACCACCACCCGGCCGGGGGCCACACCTGCCTCTGCCCCTGCCTCTGCCCCGCCTGTGTCTTCAGAGCCCTGGTCTGCCTGCACTGCATGCTCTGTGGGGGCAGGAGTTCTCGACAGCTCCGCGGAACGCCCCTGACACAGACACACCACGTGCCTGCGCCGGAGGGCCAGGCTCTTACCGAAGAGAGCGAGCAGGGACTGGAGCGCGAAGTGCACGGCTCGCCGGCTGGCCTGCTTCCCGGTCTTCAGGGTGACTTCCTCCTGGCCCACTTCACAGAGATCAAAACCTGGAGGAACCGAGGGCGTGAACAGTGCTTCCTCAGGAGAGCCCGGGCTCTGTGCAGCCTCCTGGCCGCACCCGCAGGGGGCGCCTTTCCCGACCCATGTCAGAGCCACGAGCAGCAGCGAGCAGCCGACCCAGGGCGCCCGCTGGACGTGGGCCCCGTTGGCTGGGTGTGCGGCTCTCGCCGCCCGCCTCCCTGGCTGCTTCCCCGTCCTCCTGGTCCTCAACTGCGTTCTTAAGTGCTCAGGGCCGGAATCGGTAAGGATCGCCAACACCTGTGGTTTTCTCTCTGAACTTGAAGGACCGTTCAGGACAGAGATGGGTCGTCCTGTGTGTCTGCAGGCTGAGCCCCTGCAGGAACCTCACTCCGCCTAAGCCCTGCGCTGCCTCCCGCCTGCAGGGATTCTAATGAGGCTCAGCGGCCGCACTGGGACGGGGCAGCGGCATCCAGCAAACGTGCCTTCCTGAGACAAGGCCTCGCGGGCGCCAGGCCAGACTGAGGGCTTGCGAAGTCTTCCCGCAGCTGCCTTCCGGGGATCACGGAGCCCCGCCTGAGACACTGCAGAGGACACGGTGCTGAGCGAGCCCCCGGGGGGCCGGGCACCCAGGAGCCTCCGTCCGCCCAGTGCTGCTGTCCGTGCGCTGCACCGTTCATCGGGGAGAAGCAGCTGGCCCCTTTACTCTGCGGAACTCTGACACTGTCGTCCCCTGTGGACTCGGGTTCCGTGGGGGAGCCACCCAGCATCCGGGTCTCCACGGGACATTTTCCTCTCGGGACTCAACAATCAACAGTCCCGGAAGCAACAGGTAGGCCTCAGAATACTCACGCCGGGGTGGCGTGGTGGCGCAGCACGGCACGCGGCAGTGGGGACACTGCACCCACATCAGAGCGCGGTTCCCACAGCTCCCTGCTCACGCGCCCGGGAAGGCAGCCGAGGGCGGCTCAAGTGCCTGGGCCCTGCCGCCCATGTGGGAGACCCGGATGGAGTTCTGGCTCCTGACTTTAGCCTGGCCCAGCCCTGGGTATTGGGCACATCCGGGGAGTAACCCAGCAGATGGAAGCGCTCTCTCCCCTTCTGTCACTTTGCCTTTGAAATAAATCAGTCTTCAAAAAGTGGTGTCCTGTCGCCTCCTCTATGACGTCATCGGCTGCATCTGAGGACCTGGAGGGGCCTTGCGGGGGCCCAGCCCAGGCCGCTTCTCTCCCAACCCTGCTCCTAGGGCAGGCCGTGACACTGATGGGATCCCAGCCCCAGAGCGAGCCGGCGCCCGCTCCTCCACCCCTCCCGGCACACTGGCAGTCCCGCCTGGGGCTGCGTCCTTGGCAGGGGCAGGTCTCGGCCTGCTGGGTTTTGGCCGTTTTGTTTTTTTGGCTGGCGCAGTTGCCCCAGGGCCTCGTGTCCTGTCACAGAAGTGAAGACAACGTCCCGAGTGCGGTCCTGGCCCTGACTCCGGCAGACGCTGCTTTCCGTCCACAGACGGGAGGCAAGTGCTGCGGCTGGGCGGGGCTTCGTGGGGGCCCAGTGCAGCCAGCTGCCAGCCGGGCGGGCTGGGAAAGGTGGCCCAGCGCGGGCCCTCGGGTTCTCAAGTGGAGGACGCGCCTTTCTCCCGTTGGCCAACCTGCGGAGCTGACGGCTGCTCCCCGGGACCGTGAGGTCGGCCCGTCCGCGGCTGGACTGCACCCCCACACCTCTTCTTTCCCTGGGCCTTCCCCAGCAGCGTCCCCGTGGCGCTGAGGCCCGGCTCCCTGCCCCGAGCCGCTCCCGCGAGGTGCTGTGCTGTCCCCGGGCAGAAGCAAGCTGTGGGGTGAATGGCTCTTGGCGGGCCCGTCACCAGGCTCTCAGGGCGGGAGGAGACACACGGCCTCTCGGAGGCTGCTGGGCAGCCACGTGCCCATGGCAGGAGGGAGAGCGGGTATCCTGGCCGGGCACTACGGCTCAGGGTCCCTCACAGCACTCAGCAACCCTGCTGTTCCATCGGTTTCAGGAGCAAATGACAGAAACCGTTGTTTCTTAGGGCTGTAAGTTTGCCTTTCCCGTAGCCCGTAATCGCAGCCTAACCTCTAACCCCGCTGGGATCCGGCGGATTCCCACGAGGACGGGGCGGCCGACCCGGGCAACACTGCGGTCTCGGCCTTGACTGTTTCCAGTTAGGAAGCCGAGATGCCGCCGAGGCAACACCTCTGTTCCCTCAGCCGTGCCCGGCAAGCGCCAGGAGGAAAATCGTTTTCTGAAAGATGGAATGGCGTGGCCTGGGGGTCAGGGCGCGTTTGGCCTACCTAGAGCTGCCAGGAACTCGTGACAGCCCGGGAGCCGCCACAGCTGCACGCTGATGGAGACCTGGATGGGGGCCGAGGCGAAGTCCTGCTCCTTCTCGCCGGCCTGGAGCTGCACGAGCACCTGGTGGAGCTGAGAGAGGCACGGGCGTGAGCGGCCGCCCGGCCCCGTGCTCTCGTCCCTGCCGTCTGCAGCGCGAGCGACCTTCGCGGCCCACGTGCGGCACGCTGACAGCTCTACCAAGGCCTCCCTGCCTGCTGTCCTGCCGCCTGTCTGGGGGAACCCGCAGGGCGGGGGGCAGCAGGGGCCAGGCGGCCTCACCGGGCGGGGGCCATCCCAGCCGTACCTGTGGAATTCCAGTCAGTTTTTGGGTCTGGGGTCAGAGGTGGTCACGGAAGAACCCACGTGCCCTCCAGGGTGCCTGCGCCCCCTGCACCACGGGGCCGGAGTGCCCTACTCAGGGGTCTTTGGGGTGCAGCATCACTTACATCAAACTGGACCTGCCCCTGCTTTAGGGTGAACTTGACAATGTCACGTGGAGGACACAGATGGGCGGAGCAGCAAAGGGAGCCAGAGCAGAGGAAGGGGAGGGCACAGGTCACCTAGGCCACAGCACGGGAGGCTCCACTGGACAGCGCGTGCACGCCAAGCTCAGAGCGCCAGGGGAACGCGGGGGTGGGCGGGTGCAGGGGCTCACCTTACCACAGTCACTTAAAGAGTACTCACCATTCCCACCATATTTTTAACAGCCTTCGGCCAGCAGATTATAAGGAAAAGAAAGAAAGAGAGAGAGAGAGAAGAGTTTAGACTCAAGCACAGGCTGTTACGCAACACGAGCTGATCGCTGCTTTAGGAAGCGCCACGCAGGCCGCGGCTCTGACCGCCGCACGTGGGGACAGGAGCGAGAGTCAGCAGGGGACACACAGGAGGAGGAACAGCCACACCCAGGCCGGACGTGCGGGGCCAAGGGGCACAGCGGGGGTCAGCGGGGGTGTGAGGAATTCCAGAGTAACACGGGGGAAGCCCCCAGAGAGGCCACCGCCCCGGGGGCGCAGCTGGGACAGCGCCGGAGCAGGGGCCCAATGCTGTAGCAGGCGCAGCCGCCTCGGGCTCCCCCCGAAAGCCAGAACCCTCGCGCTCGGCTCTCTGGGACACTCAGCCCTACCCTGCCAGTATCCTGACATGACTCTAGCTCCTTCGTTTTTGTAGAACACAGATTCTCGACCCTCCGGGCTCCGGGGTTTAAGGTCCAGGCTGTGGAAGGCTCTCCTGATGCTGTTGCGCACGCAGGCGCAGCACGGTCCCTGCACGGCCCGGGAGCCCGGGGAGGCACAGACCTGGGGCGGCCGCCGTTCCAGACCACAGCTCAGTCCTGCACGGGCTGGCTTTACCTCTGTGAGCCAACAGTGCTCGCAGACCACTGCATTCCAAAATGACCAGAAAAACACTGCTCTGTAGGGGCCGGCACTGTGGACTTGCGGACTAAACCACCACCCGCGAAGCTGGCATCCCAGATGAGCGCTGGTTCAAGTCCCGGCTGCTCCACTTCCCATCCAGCTCTCTACTATGGCCTGGGAACTCAGCGGAAGATGGCCCAAGTCCTTGGGCCCCTGCACCCATGTGGGAGAGCTGGGTGGAGTTTCAGGACTCAGTCTGGCCCAGCTGCGGCCATTCGGGGAGTGAACCAGTGGAAGGAACGTTCCCCACTCTCTATAGCCTTACCTTTCAAATAAACTTTTTTGTTTTTAAGGTTTATTTGAGAGATAGAGTTAGAGAGAGGGAGAGACAGAGAGAAAGGTCTTCCATCAGTGGTTCACTCCCCAAATGGCTGCAATGGCCAAAGTTGGGCCATTCTGAAGCCAGGAGCTTCTTCTGGGTCTCCCACGCAGGTGAAGGGGCCCATGGACTTGGGCCATCTTCCACTGCTTTCCCAGGCATGGCAGAGAGCTGGATCGGAAGAGGAGCAACTGGGACACGAACTGGCACTCATGTGGGATGCCGGTGCCACAGGCAGATGCTTAGCCCACTATGCCATAGCGCCAGCCCCTTCACATCTTTTAAAAATCCAAAAGAACCCGTTGCTCTTCAGGGGCTGTGAGAGCATCCACAAGCCTTCTCCCACACGTGGCTGACACCTGGGGCTTCTGCCAGACCCCGGGGCCGCCAGGATGATCAGTGGGTGCAGAGCAGCTCCGAGGCCGGCTTGGGAAGGGCCTGCTCCACGCTAAGGGGGAAGAGCCTCAAACCCCCAGCTCAGCTCTGTACTCCTCGGAGCAGGCACGGCTTACCCTCCCACAGCCCTGCAGTGGCCACGCCTGCTGCACTCAGTGCTCTTCTGCTGTGGGAGTGGGGCGTGCTGGGGTCAGGGAAAGACAGGACGCCGGCAGCCCCCCTGGACCCAGAGGAGGGGCTCTAACACCTGTCAGTGCATGAGAGAGGGGTGGGATGACCCGAGACAGGCAGCACCAGGGCGCACCCCAGAACTGCCGAACTGCCGCTTCCTGTGCGGGCCGGAGCCCACGGTCTGTGCAGGGCCCAGGCCTGGGCCGGGCTGTGGGGCTGCACTTACCCGGCTGATGAGCTGCTCCCCTGTCTCCGAGGCCGTGATGAGTTTGCAGAGGGCTTGGAGGGCGGGGTTGGGCAGACCTAGACCAAGAGGAAGGGGGCGGCTGTCACTCCGACTGTGGCTTCTGCACCCACAGTCCAGCCCCTGCCCGGACGAAAGGACCTGAAACCCTCAGCGTTGGTGCTGTTTTTCAGGAACTTGGCCGAGCCAGGTGTGTATCACACGCGACTCAGAAAAGGAGAGTGCGGTCCCCGACGCAGGCAAGTGGGGCAGGGGGCGTCCAGAGCCTGCCCAGCCCCTGAGGGTGGCCGGGTCAGCCCCCAGCACGAGGGGCGGCTCCTCCCTGGGGCCAGCGCTTGGCTCCACCCCCAGTGACAGTGACAGTGACAGCACTGGTGTGCCTGTCGCCCCAGGACAGAGGAAAGGCCGTGCCCCCTCCACAGCAGGGGCGGGGGCTCTGGGACACGGAGCCATTTCTCAGGATCCTCCCCTCCCTCTCTCCCCAGCCCGGAGACCTCAACGTGAGCGCCGTGCGTGTCCGCCAGCGGCTCTGCCCGGGCCCGGCTCACCCAGCAGGGACTGGAGGGTGCTGCTGCACTGCTGGAGCCGGTCGCCCGGGTCGGAGGTGGGGAAGAAGACGGCGGCCGGCAGCCCGCTGGCCGGGGGGTCCAGCCGGAAGCCCACGGCGGTGAGGAGCGCCTGCCAGCCGGGGATGCCGCCCACTTTGTTCTCCACGCTCTGCTGGGACGTGTACATGGCGTTGCGCTGCCCGTTCTGGATGCGCTGCAGGGACTTCTCCACCTGGAGGGGTCGGGGCTCCATCAGGCCTGGCAGCCCCGCCCGCCCTCTGCGTGCTCCGGGGGACGCTGCTGCCCGCATGGCCAGGAGCCAAGGCTGTGATGCTGGGCCGTGGCCAGCCGCCATGCAAGGTGGGTAGCGGCGACAAGGTCGGCATCTTTGCAGCCAGACGCGCCGTGCTGAGGGCTCTGCCCTCCTGGCCCAGCTCCCTGCGTGGAGGCCAGGGGCCCCACACCCTGGGACCCTCAGGCCACCCCCATCACTGCCCCTCCACCAGGAAGCGCCGCTGTCCTCCAAGGTCTACCGGGTGCCTGGCCCCATGGGCTGAGCCCAGAGCCTTCCCTGTCCACCCCGATACCGCGTGCCCCGAGGCGCCGGTGCTGCTCCTGGGGCACAGAAGTACTAGGGGTCACGGACGCTGGTCTCTGCTGCCCCCTGGGCCACTGCTCACTGGGGCCAGAGCACCCAGGGCGAGCTAGGAGGAGGTGGGGTCCCGTGCCCTTGACTTCTGGCCCCCAAGGCCCCCACATGTACTCCAGGGGCCCTCGAGCAGAAAGCGGGTGTTCTGTGACCTCAGAGGACAGCCCCCGGCTGCAGCAGGGGAGAGGGGCTGTGGGCTAACAGGGCCCGAGGACGGCCCCAGTGCCGTATAACCCAGAGGCCTGTGCAGTTCCCAGACGCAGGCTGGCACCAGGAAGCCGTGTCCGACCCAGGCCGGGCCCAGGAGCCAGTCTGCTGCAGGCGGCGCAGGCGACACCGAGCCCGGCCCGAGCGCTGTCGGAGGCTGCAGGCACCGCCCTCCCCCGTGCACGCTGACGACTCCGAGGCCTGAGCAAGCCTCCGGCGCACCCCAGGCTGAGGAAACAGCTTGGCTCATCCGTCTGCTACCAAGTGCCTGCCTGGACGTTTGCACAGCCCAGGGGACACGCCCACCGGGAGCCCCGAGCAGGCGCCCAGCCGTGGCAGGGGCAGCCCCAGCCTGGGAGGCAGCCGGGGAGCTGGGCCTCGCGTCAGGTCTGGAAACAGCGTGCTTGTGACGCACCGCCCGCCCCAGCACCAGGGCCCCCAGGCTGGGACTGGGCTGGGACGGGGGTGTGCCATCCGCACACACTACGCAGCGGCCACGAAGGCCCGGCTGGAGCCCTCCGCAGTGCAGTGCCCCCCACACACACACCCACGCAGCCCCAGGGGAGGGCGTCGCCAGTGCTCACCAGGTGCAGCAGCACGCGCAGGGCGTCGCGGGCGCGCTCCGGGTGCTGCAGGATCTCCGTGAGGGCCTGGCCGATGATGGACGAGGGACTGTTAAGCTTGACATCGCTCCCGATGAGCAGAAAGCCTGGGGGGGGGGGCGGGGGAGGAGGCCTCAGCGGGCAGCTGACACCCCAGCCTCCCCCACCCCGGGGTTAGCCCGCAGCGCCCTGCGGAGATGGTGCACCTTCCGGGCAGCGCAGGAGCAGCACTGCAGTGGGCGGCTGCGGGCGTGCTGGGCTCTCCCTCCCTGTGTCCCAGGCCGTGGGGAGGGGGCGGTCCTCAGGGTCTCGGGGGTCCCAGGGTGAGCTGACACCCAGCAAAGGAGCCCCTCAGGCCCGGCTGCCGCCCAGCCTCACTACTCCTTCCCCTCGCTCCCATCCAGGGACAGGGCTGGGGCGCTTGCCCGAGCTGGTTGCAGTCTAATGGTGCACCGTGGGGAAGGCTTTTGCCATTAAAACAGAAAGATGCAAGAGTCTGGGAAGGTGGTTTAGGGTGGCCCCCATCTGCCCTACGGTCAGGACCGTGGTGACGCACAGGTGGGAGCTTCTGCTAAGCTCCAGGGCCCCCGGGGAGCACGGCAGGCCCGGCCTTGCCCTCTGTGGGTCCCGGCCTGCCAGGGAGGGTCCCGGCACGGCTGCTGCTGCTGCGTCCTGCTCCCTTCCCGCCCCTGGGGACCAGATGTCGCCGCCCCGGCCCCAGCCCCTGCAGCAGGCCTCCCCGACGTCTGTCCCCCTTATGGGTCCCTCAGATGCCGACGGGGAGCTCGGGGGAGCCTGCGCAGCTGTCTCGAGTCACACGCAAGACGGGAACAAGCTCTGCTGTGGTCCTCCACCCACCAGATCCAGGGTCTTTCTCCCACCTGCCTATAGTCAGGGGTGGTCACTGAGGGGCCAGGAGGTGGGGTGGCCCGCACACCCCACCGGGAGTCCCAGGAGGAGAGGCAGCTCGGGCAGAGGGTGGGGCTCCGCACACCCGGCCCCGGCGCCCTCTGCCACGGCTGCCCTGCCGCCCCGCCAGGGGCCGGCTGCGCCTCGAGCCCGGGGATCCCCGTGGAGGCGCCTACCTGCCCAGTGGGACGGGTGCGCGAAGGCCTTGCTGCTCTGCACCGCCTTCATGGCCTCCCCCAGCGCCGCGCTGGCCTTGAGGCCATTCAGCAGCGACGAGTAGAAGGCGTGGATGAACATCTTGGAAGCGGCCACGGGCACCGGCCACAGGGACACGAGCACACACTGCGCGCCGGCGGCCAGGAAGGCGCGCGTGAGCGCGATGACCCCGTCGGCCGTGACCCTGCCGTTGGACTCCTGGGAGGAGCCGAGCACCACCAGCTTCACGGGCAGCCGCAGGTCCAGGACGTCGGCGGCCGTGAGCAGCAGCTCCTGCAGGGGCGGGCAGTCCGAGATGCTCTCGGCGTCGCTGGCGTCGTCCTGCACCCGCAGGGACTCGGGGATGGTGTAGGGGTGGCCGAAGGAGCTCTTGCTGCTGCCCGGGTTGCCGTCCGCGCTGGGCGTGAGGACCAAGGCCGACAGCTTCCAGGAGATGTGGGTGGCGAAGTGCACGCACTCGGCCTGGGTCAGGGCGCTCATGACCCTCTCCTTGGTGGCCACGCTGCCCACCAGGGGCTGGCAGCCCAGCAGCTCCGACACCATGTAGGCTTCCTCCTCGGCCGCCGGCATGGGCCCCCACAGCCACCTGTCCATCACGGCCGACGGCAGCTTGGGGTTGCCGATGACAGCCGCCATGGACGTGGAACTGGAGTAGGTGGGCGGGCTCTTCCTCAGCTGAGTCTGGGGGAGGGGACACAAGCAGGTCACGGTCAGGGGGGCCCCCTGGACCCCTTCAACCCCCTTCACTCTGATGTCGCCACGTGTCCTCGCCACACGCCTCCGACTTCCTGAGACTGGGGTCTGCCCTGCCGCGTTCTCAACACAGATCGGGCGTGGGCAGGGGGAAGCCGCGGCCCTGCGGGGACAGAATGCGCACGGGGCGTGGGAGTGGCTCCATTCCCGTGTGCATCAGCCTCAGGAGCAGGCCACCCTGTCTCCCGGGAGCTGCGTGAGGAGCAGTGCACACACACTCCGCAGACAGAAGCCCAGCGGAGGGCTGAGTTTTCCCCGTGATGACTTCTGGGGAAACATCAAGGACCCAAAGGTTGCAAAATGACGTCACAGCAAGGCTAGGTGCCTGTCAGCCCACTGCTCTGCTCAAATTAACATCTGCACAACCAGTGAGACCCAGCCCGACCCCAGATGAACCAGGCCATGGGCTCAGCCCGGGAGCACGCAGGGCCAGCACCTGGGCCCGGAGGGCGCCCAGCCACGGGCGGGCAGTGACCACACAGTGAGTCAGACGCCCGCAGTAGGCAGCCCTGCAGCCCTGGGGGCAGAGGAAGCCAGGGTTCCCAGGTCTCCCAGGCTTTGGGGTTGGAGCAGCAGTGCGCCTGGGGCGGGGCCTGGCTTCCCCAGACCGCGGGCTCCTCGTGGACTCCCCACCCCGACTGGCCTTGCTGAGTGAGACGTGAACCTGCCCGGCCCCTCTGCAGGACAGCATGTGATGCCCAGCCCGGTGGAGAGCAGGGGGCCCTCCACCTGGAGACACTTCCTCTCTGAGGGCCCCCCCACCAGGGGGAGGCCATGGCCCGGAGCCCTACCTTGGAGTGCGGGCTGAGCGAGCGGATGGCGGGCACGGCGATGAGGGCGAAGCGCTCGTACAGGTACTCGTTGGAGGAGCTTCCCTTCAGCAGGGCGAAGGGGATGAGGTAGAGCTCCCCCTCCAGGACCAGGACCAGCTGCCGGTGCCGGCCCACCGGGCCGCTGGAGTGCATCAGGCCCTGCGGAGCGAGCGCAAGAGGCTGACTGGGGCGCCAGGCGCCAGCCCACCCCAGGGCGTTGCCCCACGAGGAATGCTGACCCGGTGTCCCCCAGGACCAGGACACGGGGCCTCAGCACAGGGACCCGAGAGCGTTCTGGGGGTGCCCAGTCTCAAAACGGGCCAACAGCTCCGCGGGAGCAAGGTGCATTTTCCAAGAGGCTGGAAATTCAAGGGGCAGCAGGTGCGGGCCGGGTCCCTGGCTCCTCCCCTAAGCAGTTACCCCCGGGGCCCAGGCTCTGGGGAGCTCAGTTGCGCCAAAGCACTGACACCACCCCTCCAGGAAGGGGTGGCATGAAGGAGGGTGCACACGGAGCCACAGATGCACAGACACCCGCTCATCCCCGCGCTCCACCATGGCTGTCTTTCCAAGGGCACTGCCCAGGCAGGCGGCGGCTGGACACCAGTGAAATGTAGGCTGAGCGGGACAGACAGGGCAGAAGCTGCCGCTGCCCGCGCTGCCCTGAGCCTGCGGGGAGGAGGTCGGGCTGGCACAGACAGACAGCCCCTCCACGCACCAGGCGCCTGGGGCGGGGCTGGCTCCGCGGGAGTCCGCCAGGCCCCCCCCTCCTCCCCAGCTTCCCCAGGGCCCCGTCTGCTGCGCTGCCCTGGGCGCTTGGCTGAGAGTGGCAGAAGCACTCGGCTAACCCAAAGTGACACGTGCCTGGCGGCTGGCGGGATTCAGCTCCACAAAGCCCCACGACCTCCATTTTTTTTTTTTTTTTTTTTTTTTTTAATTCTAGCTGCACGTGAAGCAGAGAAACAGAAGCAGGCGGCCAGCACACCGCTTGTTTGCTTTCCGAGCCCTTTCCCCTGTGACCCGGGAGGGAAGGGCTTTGTCACAGTGGCCTTGTGGGTGAGCTCTGGGTCCACGCAGGCACGCACCTGGGCTGGGCTTCCTCCCTGCGCCATTCCTGAACCGTGCAGATTGGGGTGGCTCTGGGGGACCCCTCTGGAGAGCAGCGCCACCACACTCAGTGGCACCCCGAGCTCAGCGATGGGGCCAGCAGTGGTGACGGCGACACCACTCCAGGCTCAGCGCTGACTGCACCTGCACGGACACGTGCCTGGTCAGAGTGGGGGGCGAGGTGAGGCAGCTGACGTGGGCCCTGCAAAACCTGCTTCTCGGAGGCGCGTGCCTGGCAGCGGGCCGTGTCCTCCGTGACGCCCTGCAGGGCCCCTCTCCCAAGCCCAGCCCCCGAGCAGCGCCCACCCTGGGCTGCTGTGCTCCTCCGGGAAGTCGGGCCGGGCTGGGCGCCGTCCCTGCTGTAAGCTCACCAGGGATGTGCTGAGAGAGGCGGTCACCGAGTGACCCCCAACTCAAGGACTCTCCAAAAGGCCACGAACAGCGAGGGGGCGAGTGAGCAAGCTGTGCACAGATTTAACTTATGTGTCAAATAAACTCCTTCTACTCCATTTTCCAGGAACTTTTTGAAGGACCCTGGTACAAGCACCGTGGTGCACGGGAACTAACGCGCCAGCCCCCGCAGGCGGAGGCGCCCAGCCAGCCGCGCAGCCAGGAGCTGTGTGAGGGCTGAACGGACGAGGCCCCTGGGCAGGTCTGGCAAGGGAGAGGCTGTGGCCCAAGCAGGAGCGGCCATGGTGGGGGCGGTGGCCATGCTGCAGGAGAGAGAGCACAGCCCCCCCCCCCCAGGAAGGGACAAGGAGACTCGCAGGAGGGGGCGAGAGTGAGCCTTGAGGGCGGGGGGGCAGGAAGGGAGGACCTGGCCGAGGGGAGACTGCTTTCTGGACCTCCAGCCCCACTGCCAGTTCTAGGTCCTTCGAGGACAATGCCCTCGTTCTGGTGAGCACTGCCTGGCGTCCAAAGACTCACGGTGACCACACATGGACTTTAAAAGGGACAAAGGGGGTCGGCATTGTGGTACAGTGGGTTAAGCTACAGCTGGCATCCCATGTGGGTGCTGGTTTGAGTCCTGGCTGCCCCACTTTCGAACCGGCTCCCTGCTGAGACACGCGGGAAAGCGGTAGAGGATGGCCCAAGTGCTTGGGCCCCTGCACCCAAGTGGGAGTCCCAGATGAAGCTCCAGGTTGGGCCTGGCTTCAGCCTGGCCTAGTCCCAGAAGCGCTCTCTGTAACTCTGCCTTTCAAATAGATCAGTCTCTTAAAGAGGGAGAAGAAGGGGGTCTCTGCACACATCGCCGCTTAGATCACCAAGGGGAGATGCGGCTCGCACCCCGCCTGCTGGCCTAGAAGAGAGCACGTGACGCCTTCTCTCGGGGCCTGGGCTCGGAAGAGAACACGGCTCCGCCATCAGCCTCCACCCAGCAAACCCCGTCAAAGGCTCAGCTCTCCTACCCCTGAGGTGTCCTGAAGTGGGATCTTTTGAAGGAGAACAAGACCAGAGGCCAGGACACAGGATCTGTCTGTCCCTGAGTGCGCAGGCCCCGTGACAGGGGGAGGCATGACGGGCGCCACCGAGGGGCAGACTGGGAGAGGGCCGCCCCTTCTGGTGGGTGTGTGCCCAGGCTGGGTCAGGAGAGGCTCCACTCCTCCCGCCATTGCTGGGGTCAAGTGCACCCAGTGCTGACCTTGTCACTAGGGGGCGCTGCGGAAGGGGCTTTCCTGCCTGGGTAGTGGCCCAGCACCCCTGCCTGCCTCCTCATGGTCTGGACCTGGCGACCCCCTCCCCACAGCCCCAGGGGCCCTGCACACAGAGCACTCCTGCCCAAGGGCCCACACCCGCACCCAGGGGGCAGCCTGTGGCTCTCCCAGCAACTGCAGCCCCACCCACCGTGGCCTGGGGGCTGAGGCACCCCTCCTCCAGCGCCTCTTCTTCCCAGGGTGCACCCCTAAGCCTGGAGAGCCACGCGGTCTCCCTGTGGTCACAGCGTCCTGGTGATGCTGCTGTGTGCACTGTGCCCTGGTTAGCCCAGGGAGAGGGCAGCAGGGTCTGGAAGAGGCCTCTGCTGTGGAGGGTGTGGGCGCCCGAGGGACCTGGGTGCTTGCGGGCGTGTCGGGGGCGATGGCTCCAGGCACTGCTGCAGCTCCTTAGCCCCCGCCCCTCCGTGTCCAGACCCTCAGGACAGCACCAGTGTGCATTCCTCGATGGCTGAGACAGAGGAGCGGGGGATGGGGAGTAGCGCGTGCAGTGTCTGGACTGTGCCTGGCACTCGGCACACAGGGGCCAAGTGGGACCTTCCAGGTGCGGGGAGGACACTGCCCGAGCGCCAGTCCTGCACCGTCATCCTTGGGGTGCAGCCTGCTCCCCTCCCACGCAGCCCCTCTGAAGCCCCCAACCCCCAGCTCCAACCCAGGGACGCCGGACGTCACCAGCCCTCCTGCACCGCCGTCCACAGCTGCTGACCGAGCGGTTACCCCACCACCGGACCACCAGCCTGCGGTTCTCCCTGGCAACTCCACAGATCCCAAAGGTGTGTGCGGGCGATCTGATCCGATTCCCGCGTGGGTCGGGGGCCCCCCGTTCACACGCCCGGGCACCACCGCCCTCAGCTGCCCAGGACGCGCTGCACCAGCTAGTAGGCTGCACGGGCGCTGCTCTCCGGCCCGAGAACTGCGTGCTGTGTGCACCACGCAGCACGGGAGGGCTCCGGGGGTCCCCTCTTTACCGGGGTTTCGTGGCATCACCAGCCGCCACGGGGAGGGCAGACAACACTGGGGCCTGGGAGCGCGCGGCGAGACTGAGGATGAAGCGATCAATGCTGTGGAGAAGGATCCCAGAGGCACAGGACCCCGGGGGAGCTGGACCCCGAGCCGGGCCCGGGGTTTCTGACGGAGGGGGTTGATCAGACAGCGCTGATAAGGCAGAGCCACCTCTCCCTGGGAAGGCTTATTGTGGACGGGTGTGTGTCACACAGGTTATCGGCAATGACCTCCAGGCCGGCTGACCCCGTGCCCTTACCAAACCTGGGACCAACCAGACAACAGCCTGCTGTCTGCCCGGATGACCTGGGACAGACAAGGCAAGCTGGGCTGGGGGTCTGAGAAACGTGACCAACGGCCAGCAGGAGCTCAAGGGGCAGACTGGCTCCCGCAGGCCACCCTCAGCCGCAGCAGCTCCGAGGGCCCCGCGGGAGCCAGAACAGAGCCGGCGCCCCCACTCCCACCTGCCGTGGCGGCACAGGTGAGAGCCCCCTACCTGTGGGAGCTCCCTGATGGGCCTGCGCCCTCGCCCGTGTCTCCATCACACAGCCAGCTGGCCAGCAAGCGCCTACATGCATCCTCCCCCTAATCAGTGTGCATTGCTTGCCGTCTTTGGGTGACACCTGTCCTCATTTGAATATTACTACAGCTGTCTCCGTCCCAAATCAGTCAGACGGCCTGGCTGCTGGCCTCACAGCCTCACCCTGCCCTCCACACCGGCGTCTGAGGGTTTCTGCGGCAGAGCTGTGGTCCACGCAGGCACAGCGGGCGCCGGCACCCAGCGCTCTTTCCGCGTGGTGCTGCCCGATTTTCCAAGGCGCATTTTGCGAGGCACCACGGGGGTCTCCCCCCACCCCCCAGCAGCAGTTAGAGTCCTCACTGGCAGGGCCAGACCCCTGCTCGCGCTCCCGGCGAGTTCCCACTGCTCCCGTGTTCAGGGAGGCGCCCCCACCCCTGGCCTGCCGCGCACCAGGTCGCAGGTGACTCCGCAGCTCCAGGAACCACAGCAGAAGCGAGCGAGCGCGGCTTTCGGATCGTCGTGCCTCGCTGCTCGTCCCAGCGCCTGGGCTCTCAGAGGACTCGAAGGGAAACAGAGCGGGCCCAGTGGCTCGGGACGAGGACGTGGCCGGAGTCGGCGCCCCCAGAGGCCTGACGGGCGTCCCCATCGGGCCTTTCCCGATCGCTGTGCTACCGGGCCTGGTTCCTTGACGGGGCAGCGCCGGCCCCGGAGGAAGCCCTGAGCCGCGGCCGTGGGTGCTGGGAGGGGCGGAGCTCGCGTGTGGTTCTGCGTGGCTGGGACCGGCCCGGGGCCGCCCTCGCCCAGGGAGCAGGGGGTCTGGCGGGGCCCAGCCACCCCTCTTCACGTCGATGCGATGGAGGGCCAGCGCGTGGACCCACGTGCGCCCAGTGCCCTTCACGCTGACCCTCGCGGCTTTTCTCCGGTGACATTTCCTCCTTGGGCTATCGGGCAGGACTTGACTTAATGTGTGATGATGGCTCCCATGCAGGGGGAGCCGGCCCGCCTCCCGGAGAAGTGGACACGCTCGCCCCGTGCTGACAGCAGAGGACAGCGCGGCTCCGGGAGAGAGCCTCGGACGGCACGGCTTCCCTGAAGCCAAATTAAATCAGATGCCGGCGCGCACCTCCGGGAAGACCCGTGCTCTTCCCTTCCCGGCCCGGAGCAACACGACTGGGGCCAAACAAAGGCGGTTGTTGGGATAATTACGTGCCCCACGTGAAGAGGCCGACCGCTGTAGCCCCGCGGTGTCCGTGAATCAGAATCCTGGACCTGCCGTGTTGATTTGTGGTCTCCCTGGAGCCGGCCGCGGGGCGTGGGGAGCTGCGGACGGTGTCCTGTCGCCCTCTAGCGGTGAGAAGCGAGACTGCATTCCGCCCTCCCGTTCCCCGGGGAAGGGGCGAGGAGGGGTGGGCTGTTTTAGGGGTGAAGCCGGCCGGGAGGCCGGGCGCTGGGGCGGCCCAGCTGGTGAGCGGCCAGCGCTGGGGCACAGTCCTTGCCCAGCCTCTCAGCTTTCCTCCGGGGTCAGGGCAGCGTGTGCCTGGCACATGTCAGTATCGTTTTTAAAGCTTGATTGATTGATTTGAAAGGCAGAACAAGCTGTGCCTAACCAGCTATGCCACAACGCCGGCCCCCACTCCAGTATCTGTTGAATGAATGAATGAAACGGGGCAGGCGCAGCTTTGCAGCAAGGTGTTGTCACTGACACACGATGGCTCCTGTCAGCCCGGCCACAGCTCTCACGCTGACCACGGGCTCCAAAGGCTTCAAGGGGGCTCAGCACGTGGGCTCCGTCGCTGCAGCCAGCACTGGCCACCAGATGGAGCGTCTGCGTGGCAGGCCCGGGCCGTCCCCTGACCTGAGCCAAGGCCACACGCTCGGGGTGCTGTCGGGGCGCTGTGGGTTGGGGGGAACCTGGCGGCAGCCATCTTTGTCAAGGCGTCGGCCTGATCATCACTCTCCCCTGGTCAAGGCCCGAGTCCCTAAATCTTCCCTGTCCTCCAGCCCCTGGAGACGCGCCGGGCGTCCAGACACGAGACCCCGAGGATCCTGGGAGTGCAGCCTCACTCTCGGAGCCCCAGGGGTGCGTCTGGGAGAAGAGCGGCACAGGCGCCCAGAACCCCCCTCCGGGACCCCTGTGGCGTCAGCAGCTTCTCCCCGTGCAGGACGAGGGGTGCTCTCCTGCCCACGGCCCCCAGCTCAGGCGTGGGTCCCTGCAGGCTTGTCCACTGGAAACACGGGCCGAGCGGACGGGGTCCCCTGCCTTCTGCTTCGTGGTCGTGGAAAGCTCCAGGCTCGGCCCGCTGGCTGTTCTCTTCCTGGGGTCTTCTGTCTCCATGCAGAACTAGACCTGGGCTGCAAGTGCAGCCGTGGGCCTTGTGCGGGCAGCCACCAGGTGCCGTGCCAGTGACAGGGGATTGGAGAGGAGGAGCAGTCTTTGTTGTCCCAGAGAGGAGCACGGTGTGTGTAGGGGGGCAGCAAGGAGAGAATGAGCCGGGTCTGAGCCTAGCCAAGTGTCAGTGCCACTAGAGACACCCAAGGATGCAGGGCGCCCCCTGGTGGGCAGGTGGATGAAGAGCTCAGGGAAGGCGGGGGCTGGGGGCAGCCGGGCAGGCTTCAAAGAGGAAGTGACGCTGGGGCTGGACCAAAGATGAGCCCTGCTCCCCATGGGGGCAGAGGCGACAGCCACAGCCCGGCTCTGGCTCTGCCCTTGGCTCCCCTCCCACCTCAGAGCAAGAATGCGACCAGGGACAGGCCCGGGACTCTGGAGGCCCCGTGGGTGAGGCTGGGGCCAGCCACCTGCAGAGGTGTCTGGGAGAGCAGCCGGGAAGCTACGAGGGATGCCCGCACTCTCCCCTCGCGGTAGGCACGCACGGCTGGCCGGGTGTCACCGGGCCCCTTGTGGTCAGGATGTGGTCAGCAGACTGTGCCCAACAAGGGAGGACAGCCAGGCGCGTCTGGGACGGGGGCGACCACGCCGGGAGGCCCCAGGGTGCGGGGAGGCAGGCGCAGCAGTGGCCACGGCCCAGGGCCCGCGGGGTGCAGGGCCCGGCTGCCTGCGCCTCTGCACAACCCCAGTCCCACCCCAGCCCACGTGCCCAGGGCTGGCACCCTCACTGACCGGCAAGGAGGGTGAGCGGGAAGGCGGGGCCAGAGATTCCCAAAGGCCCTCTGCTCCCCCGTGGACCAGCACCAGGTGCGGGGACAGTGTGCGCGGACAGCCGGGCAGGGGTGGGTGGAGGCACCTTCTGGACACGGGGCCTCACTGCCAAGCCGTGGCCTCCACAGGACAGCTGGAGCAGACGCGAATGCCCGGGGGGCCACCCCAGCACCCATGAGGTGCATCTCCTCCCTGGCTGCCGGCCCCACCTGCTGCCAGCACCTGGCTTCCCCGATGTACCCACAGGGGCACGGAGGCCCCCGGCCCTGCCCATGCAGTTAGAGAGCTGGGTGTGCTGCCCAGTGCCGCCGCACAGGCCACGGGACACACCTCAGGACACCCGTCAGCGGCTGCTCATGCGGGGGCGCCGCAGGCAGCCACGCTGACTGAGGAGGAGGGCAGACCGGCTGCTCAGAGGCACATTCCTGTCCAAAGCACAGCCCTGGACGACTCGCTCAGGCAAGATTCCACAGGGAGGGCGGGCAGTGGGGTGCAGGTGCAAAGCCTCTCGGGGCCCCTGCCCCTCCTGGGGCCCCCCCGCAGGTGGCCGGGCAGGCTGGGAAGGGAGCATCACCTCACTGCGGGCGTGAGGTCACCGAGGCCAAATCTACCCGGCTTGTAGGGGCAGAGCTGGGAGCGGAGCCCAGGTCTGCCAGGGTGAGGCCCGGGGCCCCGTCCGTTAAGGGGAAGCCGGCCAGGGCTCACGTCTGTGTGCGCTTTCAAATGCTGCCCGAGACGCTGACCGGAGGACTCGGATTCTGGAGGAGCTCCGCTCTCGTGCCAGGAGCCTGGGGGATCTGCGCGGGCACCGACGGGTAACTGATGCGTTCTGACGCCTGGGCGGCACTTACCCCTTCCATGGGTGCTATGAGCAGGTCGTACAGGGCCCGGAGCGGGGGCTTGGCCAGTGCGCTCTGCCTCCTGGGGAGAGACGAGGTCCCGTCCTTGGCGGGCGACGCCGTGCTGAACAGGCTGGTGACGCTCTGGCAGCTCCTGGGGAGAGAGGGCCACGGTCACCCCCGCCCGGCGGGCTGCCCACCTGTCCTCGGTCATTTCCACACGACAGCCAGCGCTGTCAGAAGCCGCGGGGCGAAGCAGCCGCACACGACAGCTTACATTTCTGCGGAGTCTTTGTACCTAACCCAGCGTCCCGAAGTGCGCTCACGGGATTTCATTACAGCCTGCGCGGAGCCGCCGTGTGCAGGCAACCGTGAGGACCATCAGGGACAAGTGGCGGCGCCAGGTGCCAGCCAGCTCATGACACGGGAGCCACAGACAGGACAGAGAGTGCACCGGCCCCGGCTGGGGGCTCCGCCCCGCCCCGGTGGGACACCTGCGGGAGCCCCGGCAGAGCCCTGCCACGCTTCCAGCCAGGTGTGGCTGCGGGGTTCACTCGGCTGTTTAGTTTCTGTTTCCAGGCACAGTTTTCTTAATACGGAGGTATTTTCAACCCCGTGGGCCCCAAGTTTCCCCCGGGCAGTCACTGCCTCGTTCATTGAGAACACGGTTCTGAGCACCGGCAAAGTGGGGCTGGTGACCGAGCTGTCAGAGCGCGCCCCTCGGCCTGGTGGCAGTCCTGCGTGACGAGCACACAGATGTCCCTGCTTGGGGTAGACACCGTGCACAGGGTTTGAGCTCCTGCTAGAGGTTGCCGGCTCTTGGGGGCGGGGGCCGTGGCTTGCGCCAGGTCCACGGCTGGACTACAGTGACAGCAACCTGGATGCTGCCCAAGAAGCCAGGAGGCTGCTCGGCCTCAGGCCAGGCCGCGACCCGTGGCATCTGAAGAAACGACGCGGAGGACCTGGTTGCATGTTCCAGGCACGGCCCTGGCCCTTCCCGCACGGGGCCCTCGGCAGCGCCCTGCTTGGCCCAAGCCCCAGGAAGCCAAGAACTGGGCACGCACGCTCCCAGCCAGCGCACAGCGGCAGGGCTGGGAGGCTGGGGCCTGCCCACAGCCACTCACTCGGGACGTGGGTGATCGCAGGTGACTGTGCCAGCCGAGCCCGCGAAGCACGGGTAACCCCGGGGTGACACGCAGGGGCTCACTGCATTCCACAGAACACACCGCAAACAGCAGCTCTCCCCCGAGGGTGAGATCACAGAACTGCTCGCCAGAGGAGATGCTGGGGCGCGACACGCGGCGTCTGTCACCACGCAGACGGCACCAGGGCGGCAACCGCCTGTCCCCGCGCGCCTCTCCCTCTCCTCACCCTGACAGCGTGACCTGCACTGTCGGCTCCGTGCCCGCAGCGAGGTACCAGAGCCGGCTCAACCCCACCAGGGGCACCCAGGGAGCCGCCGTGTCCCCAAGCCCCAGCGCCCAGCTCTAGGGTGTCGGCTCAGGCTCCCCTTTGGGCCTAAGAGCCAGCCCCAGCCACACCAGGGGGACCGAGGTCTCTGCCCGCGGGCCCAGGCACGGCTACTTACTCCAAGCCCTCAGCCCGTCTGACCACAGGACACAGGCAGGGCGGGCACCCTCGAGACAACTGCGCTGCCGGAAGCAGTGCCTGGGAGGCTGGGGCTGCCGCCAGCTCCACGGGGAAGGAACCGACCGCAGGGAACGGAGAAGAACCTGCTGAGTCCAGCCCCAGCCTCAGGCAAGCCCGCAGCGCCAGGGGAGGCTTGGGGGTCTTAGCTGATGACACAGAGGCCTGGGGTGGGCAGCAGGAGCCCAGGCGAGGGGTTCCAGGCATAAGTGCTGGCCCACCCAGTGGCATCTTTTCATGGAACACGGAGGCACCAGAGGCTTCTTGGGGCGCAGCGGCACCAACGGGGAATGGTTCCCACAGAGAGAGAGGGGCAGGGTCCCCACCAGGGAGGGATTCCACGGCCAGCACCGTTGAATCGGGGTCCAAGGGCCGGCTTCACATCAGCCTGCCTGGCAGGGGTCACTGCAGGCGGAGGGAAGGCAGGTGGAGGAGGGGCCTCGGTGGGGCCCTGGGCTGTCCTGCGGGGGAGGCAGGCCACCTACCTCTTTACGCCACGCCTCCCAGGAACCTCCACCTGGGGCCGTGGTCAGACCATGTGCCGCCCTCACCCTGGACTGGCAAACAAGCCACGGCTCGCGGCACCTGTCTGATCCACGGAGGTGTCCTGGGAAGCCCTCCCTGGGGACCTGGCTGTGTTTCCAGGCAGAGCAGGTGCAGTGTGGGCCTGGTGGGGCAGGCAGGGCGCCTGTGCTGCCAGTGGAAGCCACCACCGAGCCACCACCTTCCTGGCCCTGTCCTTGTCCCGTCTCTCCCAGCTCCTTGCTTGTTGAGCTTAGTGTTCCACACAGGGCAGGCTCCCAGCCTCCTGCGCCAGGCCTTGCACTGGCTGACAGCTCGCAGACCCACGTCTCTGGCGCAATGGGTCCTGGGCCCGGCCAGGGCAGGTGTAGGGGGGCACCTGCACCTGGCCACAGCCCGTCCGCTGCTGCGGAGAGCGCTCTGTGATCTGGCTGCCATGACGTAGAGAGCGCCCGGCCTGGAGACGGCCTTCTTGAAGGAAAAGCTAAGGCCCACAGTCAGCTGGGGGTTAAAACACAGCAAACCGAAAGCAACCAACGCAAAACCATAGTTGAGGTCGGAGGAAACCCAGCCAAGACTTCTGTGCGAGCAGGCGGCGTCTGTTAGCAGTCACCCAGCCCTGGGGCAGCGGCTTAGGGCAGCTACCGCCTCTCACTGCGTCCACTGGCGGCCCCTGTGCCTCGCTCTGCAGGGACAGCAGTGGCATGTGGCTGTCTCCCCGCAGGGCTGTCCCAGAAGGGAGGGGAGTGAGTGACTGACAGTCCCTGGACCCTGGGAGGTGCAGCCATGGGGAAGGTCTCAGGCGGCCAGGTGGCCAGGACACGGCCCCTCCCTGGCCGCCTTGCTGGGCCCTGCCTGAGGTCTTCTCCCATCCAAGGGTTGGCGCCGTGGCGGCCTGGTTGGTGCACACCGGCTTGCTTCCCGGCACGTGTGCTGTTGTTATCA